>NC_086451.1:465329247-465929247 GCF_028390025.1 Pseudophryne corroboree | reverse complement strand
GGATCTCCAAGGTTCTGCAGGGGATTTCTCAATCAATGTGAAATCCACTTTGAGCTTCTACCTGGCAATTTCTTCAGTGACCGCACCAAAATTGCCTATATCATCTCCCTTCTCAGTGGCTCAGCCCTTGACTGGGCATCACCTTTATGGGAGAAGTCTGATCCCCTGCTATCCTCCTATACTGACTTTGTAGCTACATTCAGGCGCATCTTCGACGAGCCAGGCCGGATAACATCTGCTTCATCTGAGATTCTCCGTTTACGCCAGGGAACACGTACTGTGGGACAGTATCTTATACAGTTTAAAATCCTGGCATCCGAACTGGCATGGAACGACGAGGCCCTGTATGCTGCATTCTGGCATGGCTTATCAGAACGCATCAAGGATGAGTTAGCTACCAGAGACTTGCCCTCTAAGTTGGATGAGCTAATTTCTCTTTGCACGAAGGTTGATCTACGTTTCAGAGAGAGAGCAACCGAGCGAGGAAGATCATCTACTCCTAAATCTTCTGCTCCTCCTCCTCGTCAACCATCTCCATCCAAGGATGAGCCTATGCAAATTAGTCGTTCCCGTCTATCTCCCGCTGAGCGCCGAAGACGTCTCTCTGAGTCTCTCTGTCTCTACTGTGCAGCTCCGTCGCACACTATCAATGCCTGTCCCAAACGTCCGGGAAACTCCAGATCCTAGCTCGCCAAGGAGAGGGCCGGCTAGGAGTAATGATCTCCTCTCCATCTCCTCATGACTGTAACCTCCCAGTGTCGCTCCAAATTGCTCAACGTTACAGGAACGTCATTGCCCTCCTTGATTCCGGAGCAGCTGGGAATTTCATAACCGAAGCTTATGTTAAACGGTGGTCCCTACCCACCGAGAGACTGTCCTCGTCCATCTCTTTGACTGCCGTGGATGGCAGCAAGATTTTTGATGCAGTCATTTCCTTAAGGACTCTTCCAGTTCGTCTGAGAGTGGGAGTTCTTCATTCTGAGTATATTTCTTTTTTAGTGATTCCAAGAGCCACACATCCAGTGGTTTTAGGCCTTCCATGGCTCCGTCTCCACAACCCATCAATTGACTGGACGACTACGCAAATACTGGCATGGGGTCCCTCCTGTGCTGAGACTTGTTTAGCCAAAGTTCTTCCTGTTTGTTCTTCCTTCCCCAGGTCATCTGATGTTCCGCCTCCTCCATATCAAGACTTCACGGACGTGTTCAGTAAAGCCTCTGCTGATATCCTTCCTCCTCATAGAGAATGGGACTGCCCAATCGACCTCATTCCAGGGAAGGTTCCACCGCGAGGCCGAACTTATCCGTTGTCTCTGCCTGAGACACACTCCATGGAAGAGTACATCAAAGAGAACCTGGCGAAGGGTTTCATCCGACCATCTTCTTCTCCAGCCGGCGCAGGCTTCTTCTTCGTTAAGAAGAAAGACGGTGGTCTGCGTCCGTGCATCGATTACAGAGGTCTGAACGACATTACCGTCAAGAACCGATACCCTTTACCCCTGATTACCGAGCTCTTTGATAGAGTTAGTGGTGCAACTATTTTCACAAAGCTGGACTTGAGGGGTGCCTACAATCTCATCCGAATCCGTGAGGGTGACGAGTGGAAGACCGCCTTTAACACCCGTGACGGACATTATGAGTACCTCGTCATGCCCTTCGGATTGAGCAACGCTCCAGCAGTCTTCCAGCACTTCGTGAATGAGATTTTCAGGGACATCTTGTACCGCCATGTCGTGGTTTATCTAGACGACATCCTCATCTTTGCTAATAATCTCGAAGATCATCGTTTCTGGGTAAAAGAGGTTCTTTCCCGTCTCCGTGTCAATCACCTCTATTGTAAATTGGAGAAGTGTGTGTTTGAAGTTAAAACCATTCCGTTTCTAGGTTACATTGTGTCCGGTTCCGGACTAGAGATGGATCCTGAGAAACTCCAAGCAATCCAGAATTGGCCTATACCCTTAAGCCTCAAAGGGGCCCAGAGGTTCTTAGGGTTCGCCAATTATTATAGAAAATTTATACGAGACTTTTCCACCATCGTGGCGCCTATCACTGCATTAACCAAGAAAGGTGCTAATCCGTCCAAGTGGTCCGAGGAAGCTACACAGGCCTTTCACCTTCTGAAGCAACGGTTCATCTCTGCACCAGTTCTGAAACAGCCCGACACCGACTCTCCTTTTACCTTAGAGGTAGATGCCTCCTCCGTTGGAGTAGGAGCGGTGTTATCCCAGAGGGCCAAAGATGGACATCTACATCCTTGCAGTTTCTTCTCCCGGAAGTTCTCCCCAGCTGAGCGCAACTATGCCATTGGCGATCAGGAGTTGCTAGCCATCAAGCTCGCTCTGGAGGAGTGGAGATACCTGTTGGAGGGAGCTTCCCACTCAATCACCATACTTACCGACCACAAAAATCTTTTATATCTCAAAGGCGCACAATGTCTGAATCCTCGTCAGGCCAGATGGGCACTTTTCTTTTCTAGGTTTGACTTTAAACTCCAGTTCTGTCCGGGTTCTCATAATCGTAAGGCCGATGCCCTTTCCCGCTCATGGGAGCAAGAAAATGAGTCCGAGTCTGCAGACAAGCATCCTATTATTAATCCGTTGGCATTCTCCACGGTAGGGATGGACTCTACGCCTCCACCAGGGAAAAGTTTTGTTAAGCCAGTTCTAAGGAAGAAGCTCATGCATTGGGCCCATGCTTCCCGTTTTGCTGGACATACAGGCATTTAGAAAACCCTTGAATTTATTTCTAGGTCCTACTGGTGGCCAACTCTGAAGAAGGACGTTATGGAATTTATTGCCTCCTGCCCAAAGTGTGCCCAACACAAAGTCTCCCGCCAGTCGCCAGCGGGGCAACTGGTTCCATTATCTGTTCCCCGTCGACCTTGGACCCATTTGTCGATGGACTTTGTTTCCGATCTACCTATCTGCAACAAGTTTAATACCATCTGGGTGGTAGTTGACCGGTTCACCAAGATGGCACATTTCATCCCTCTCACCGGTCTTCCGTCAGCTTCCAAGTTGGCTCAAGTGTTTATACAAGAGATCTTCCGACTTCACGGTCTTCCTGAAGAGATCATCTCGGATCGTGGAGTACAATTTGTAGCCAAATTTTGGCGAAGTTTGTGTCAAGCCCTCCAAGTCAAGTTAAAGTTTTCCACGGCTTACCATCCTCAGACCAATGGTCAAACCGAGAGGGTGAATCAGGACTTGGAGGCCTTCCTCCGTATATATGTGTCTTCCTCTCAAGATGACTGGGTTCAACTCCTTCCTTGGGCCGAGTTCAGCCACAACAATCAATACCATTCCTCATCTTCTTCTACACCATTCTTCATTAATTATGGATTCCACCCTAAAGTCCCAGAATTCCAACCGCTTCCCGCAACTTCTGTTCCAGCAGTGGATGTCACCTTGCGTCAGTTTTCAAATAACTGGAGGAACGTCCGCGCAGCCCTGCTTAAAGCCTCATTCAGGTATAAGAAGTTTGCCGATAGGAAGCGTAGAGCGGTTCCTGCTCTCAAGGTGGGTGATCGTGTGTGGCTGTCCACGAAGAATTTGAGGTTGAGAGTTCCCAGCATGAAATTTGCACCTCGCTACATCGGACCCTTCAAGATTGAACAAGTCATCAATCCTGTTGCCTACAGATTACAGTTACCATCCTTCTTGAAAATACCCAGGACATTTCATGTTTCTTTGTTGAAACCGCTGATCCTGAATCGGTTTCATTCCGCACTTCCTCCAGCTCCCAAAGTTCAGACTCAACGGGGAGTTGAGTACGAGGTGGCCAAGATTTTGGACTCACGTTTCCGTTACGGTCAGTTACAATACCTCATTGACTGGAAGGGCTATGGTCCTGAAGAACGCTCTTGGACCAATGCCTCAGACGTCCATGCTCCTGCCTTGGTCCGAAATTTCCACGCAAAGTTTCCTTTAAAGCCTAAGAAGTGTCCTGGGGCCACTCCTAAAGGGGGGGTGCTGTCACGATCCGGGTATCTGGACGCCATTACTTACCCTTCAGATGCCTCCTAAGGCTGGCTCAGCGTTCCAGGACCGGATTCCGCTGTTCCTGAGTTTCCACATGCAGAATGTCAGAGTGGTGATTTCATCAGCAGCGGCCTCCGCTGTGCCCGCGTGGTTAAATGTGCGCTTGTCTGTCTGGCGTCTCCTGTCTCCTGTGGCCGGCGTCGCCATTACTGTTTCAATTCTCACATGGATTACAAACCAAACTTCCCTCCAAGTGTCTGCATGGGCGCAGCCATCTTGGATTTTGTCATCTGATTATTTCCACCAATCTGCTGTCTGTATTGTTGATTTGCATAATTGCCTAGCCAACCCCTTCCTTGCTGCAGGTATAAGTATGCTGTGCCTGAGCAAGGAAGGCGTCAGTGCTTTGGTTGTCTAACCTAGTTCCAGTTTGTCTCTCTCCTGTGGTTGTCTTCCAGGTTCCAGCTCCTGTCTCCAGACTTCTGCTATAGAGACCCGCACCAGCATTCCATCTGCGGTGTAGCCTGACTCTCCGATCCATTCTGGACTCACCTGTTTCCAGCTACAACAATCACCTGCTTCCAGCCCAGCTTCCAGCAGTGTATAGCTTCTCTTAAAGGGCCGGTGTCCTTTTCTGCAGTTTACCACTCTCCACCGGTATTATTTCACCGCTCTCAAACTCCAAACTTCATTATTATTTCACCGCTCTCAAACAATCACCTGCTTCCAGCCCAGCTTCCAGCAGTGTATAGCTTCTCTTAAAGGGCCGGTGTCCTTTTCTGCAGTTTACCACTCTCCACCGGTATTATTATTTCACCGCTCTCAAACTCCAAACTTCATTATTATTTCATCGCTCTCAAGTTCGTTTATTATTTAACTGGTTCCAGCCAGTATCCACTCCGTACCAACAACAGTCTGGTTCCAGCCAGTATCCACAGCAGCCGTTTTACCTTCAGCAGCCCAGCCTTTCCTGGAACATCAGCTGGTACGATCCTGGGTTCTCTCCATTGCTACAGTCAGGCCTGGTAAGGACTTTCCAACTAGAAGATTATAAGAACTGTCTCACACTACCAGTGCCTGTGGCCCTTGCCACCCTGTAGTACCCAGGAATTGTATTTATCCTCTGTTGACTTTTATGTTTCCTTTTACTGCTGCTGTGTTACGGAGTTTGTCATAATAAACATCATTGACTTTTATCCTGGTTGTCGTGGTCACGCCTTCGGGCAGTTATTCTACATGTTACTTACATGTCTAGGGGTCTGATACAACCTCCCAGGTTCCGTTACATCTCAGCCCCTACAACTGAGGCTGCCTCCCGTCAGCTCAGGCCCTCAGTTGTGACAGGCTCCCCGTGATGGGACATTCACAAGACAATATAATGAGTCAATAGAAGGTGGACCCAACAATGCAAGTAGGGCAAAAAGAGGTTGGATAATTTTTTAAACCTTTGCAAAAAAATATGGAACTATCCATCTTTTGTAGAACCTCAATCTTTCCCAGATTGTCCCACTCTACTTATATAACTGATGTATTGATGAGGTTAGACTTAAAACTATAGATGTATTTTGTAGATTGAGGACCAGTTTGACCTAGTGATGGCCATCACTGGATTCCACATGATGATAAAGAGTTCCAATGGGTGTGGGTCACCTCTTTTACAACATCAGCTGAAGAATGTCATTTGGTGTAACAGCATGAGGTTTTCTGGACCTCTAATCACATTACTCAGGTTACCAGGTCAGCATGGTGACCCCTGGATATGGATTTCGAGTTGGAGGAGATGCTGCTGGCACACCAGCAGGAAGTAGGGGGACCCTCTAAGATTTGCAGACACTACCCATCTGGAATTAACAGCATTTTGTTCTCCAGACAGATTTTCTGATTACAACATTGTCTATAGGAATCCCAAACATGTGGTAACCCTACTGTAAGATGACTGACAGTGACAATGACATCGAGTTGATTGTCTGGAAGTTTGTCAGGGACCATGACCACTCAAGTTCCTAATGTTTCATGAGAAATTGTGGCTTAGCTCATGTTATCATGGGGCTCCGAGGTCAATACATCAGTAGCATGGTAGCAACAGTGCTTAGACTAGGACCATGCAGTCAGTTTCCTTAATATAGAAAAACTTTAATATAGAAACATAGAATTAGATGACAGATAAGAACCACTTGGCCCATCTAGT
The DNA here is from genome assembly GCF_028390025.1 of Pseudophryne corroboree. Lineage (NCBI taxonomy): Eukaryota > Metazoa > Chordata > Amphibia > Anura > Myobatrachidae > Pseudophryne > Pseudophryne corroboree. The sequence continues at coordinate 465,923,079 of NC_086451.1, read as the reverse complement.
CTGCCCCCTTTTTTTTTTTTTTTTTACCATATTTTTATCTCAAACCTTATTTGATCCTTATTTCTTTGTAAGGATATCCTTATGTCTTTCCCATGCATGTTTAAATTGCTCTGCTATCTTAGCCTCTACCACCTCTGATGGGAGGCTATTCCACTTGTCCACTACCCTTTCTGTGAAGTAATTTTTAAGCAAATTTCCCCTGAACCTCCTCCCCTCCATTCTCAGTGCATGTCCTCGTGTCCTATTGCTTCTCTTCATTTGGAGAATGTTTCCCTCCTGGACTTTGTTAAAACCCTTGATATATGTGAAAGTTTCTATCATGTCCCCCCTTTCCCTTCTCTGCCCCAAACTATACATATTGAGATTTTTTAGTCTTTCTGGGTATGTTTTGTGATGTAGGCCATGCACCATTTTAGTTGCCCTTCTTTGTACAGTCTCTAATGTATTAATATCCTTTTGAAGATATGGCCTCCAGAATTGAACACAGTATTGTAGATGAGGCCGTACCAATGACCTATACAGTGGCATTATTACTTCATAACAACTGATGAAAGCACCACAAGGCTTTATATCACATGTGTTTTGCAAGTTCAAAAGAATGGGCAATGGACTACAGAAATATGGAGGAAGGTGACACAATCAGATGAATTATTCTTCACCATGTTATTGACAAACAAACAAGCAAAGTGGGACCAACATACAGAACTCTATGTCCCTGAGAGCAGGTTTCCATCATTGAAGGGTTTTGGCAGTTACTTGCTTTTGTGGATGCATTTCCAGCCATAAAGTAGTTTAAGTGAGATCATTGCCTTAGTATGCAAGGATGCTGCTTAATGGTACATAATGTTCCTCACGACCCCTTATAACAGCATTTCTTACCCGACATGAAGATGGTCTTCCAGGATGACACTGTCTCTGTCCACCACATGTTGTTGTCCAATGTATTAAGTGTATTAAGAAGTCTCCAACCAGGTTCCCTCCTCTCTCTCTTGCTGGTAGCCGGGCAGCGTAGTCAGTGTCACTCTGAGTGATGGCGCCGGTAGCTAGGGACCAGGGGCGTAGCCAGAACTTTGTGGGCCCCATAGCAACATTTTGAAGGGGCCCCCGACCCAATGCTTCTAGAGAGACACTTCTCTGCAGCAGTTGTTAATGTTATGCCCTATATTAGTGCCCTAGTTCATTTTCTGAACCATAGTAGAGCCTTATTTAATGTTATGCCCCATAGTAGTGCCCTAGTTTCTTTTGTGAATCACAGTAGTGCTTAAGTTCACCCTATGTCACATGTCAGAGCTGCCAGTACACATTATACCGCACAGTACCCCCAATTCACATTATGATATCCTATTGTGCATCACTACAGTGCCCTGGTTTATATTATATGACATTAAAATGCCCTCCAGTTCATTATATACCACACTACAATGAGCAGGTCCAGGGGCATACCTAGATATATTGCAGGCCCAACGGAAAAAGATTGAAAGGACCCCTACGTACCACCCAAAGGTGAAAAATGTATATAACACATGTAACTTTGACAGGGAAGGTGGGCCCCTCTCAGCTCTGGGCCCCATAGCAGCTGCACTCCCTGCACCTATGGTAGCTACGCCCTTGCTAGGGACTCTAGAGTGGTGCTAGAGTCTACTACACATGCATAGAACTTCGGAAAAATGGTTCGGTAGCCATTTTCCCGGTGAATCCTTACTGTCAATTCACAAAACTCAAGGAAAATGACATGTGATGTGGCAGGGCTGCCGTTGTAGATGCTGGACTCAAGAGAGGTGAGTACTGAATAAATGGGTGCAGTGTGGTCCCCCCTGGATCTGAGGGGCACATGTGCACCACAAACAATGCGCCCGCTGCTGCATCCCTCATGTGTAATTTAAGGCATTTATATACTAGATACCATAGTGCACACAGGACGCACAGGATGCCTTATTTAATGGCTCTATATTAGAGTCGGGCAATAAGTGGCCCTCCAGCTGCTGTAGTACTACACTTTCCAGCATGTTCTGCCACAGTTTTGCTACTTGACCATTCTAAAACTTGCAGGGCATGCTGGGATGTGCAGTTCAAACACTGCTTACTGTCACTTCCTGATGTAAATTGTAGTTTATGTTGTTCATTACTGGTAGATACATTCCACAGAAAATATCCAGATAACGTGATAAATATTTTGTCTGCGCGAGTAGCTGTACAATGGACGTTCTTCATATAATATTACAGTGGTGCGATCACTCACAGTCCACCATTAGCCACAGCATGACTGACACATTGCAGCGTTTGTGGGGCGGAGCGGGGGTGGTGAAGGGGTTTGTTCTACAAAACAGGGGTGTATCGTCCACGTTTTATACGAGTGCCGAGCCCAGGATCTGCGTCATCGGACCTCATGGACGCAGGAAAGGAGTTCCAACGTCAAGTCTGAATAATCATCGGCTTAAGCAGATGGGCGAGTGCTGCGACCATCGCAGTCATTGATCAGATCGCAGATGCTGTCTGCAGCATTAACCTATTAGGTATTGCGCAGTCGCATCCATGCGGAACGGCAGTATTGTAAATATCGGAATCAGGACCATAATAATACAGACTCAAACATAATATTTATCTGCTAAGAACATTTTATTGAATGTAGCATAAACTGATGTACCAGTGAAAATTCTAAAAAAAACTAAAACTATTCATAAGAGCATAGTATCATCACATCCCTCTTAACAACAGACTTTAGTACATTCCTATAGCTTGTACAGTGCACTGCACTCTAGTCGCAGCACTGCATGGCAAAGAAGAGAGTTTAAGACAGTAGCCAACATAGGAGAGATCCCAGGTGCTCGAGATCACCCGCACAATGTTGGAGCCAGCTGTGGGCAGACAGATGGGTCAGAGACATTGCCCTGGAAGCTGTTTGCTGTCTCACTGGAGCAGCACAGCACTGCCGGTTTAAAAAAAAACCCTTGCTCCTATAACTCCTTGGCACCCCCCTGAAATCCTGCACCCGGGGCACATGCCCCCTTAGCCCCCCCCCTAGTTACGGCCCTGCAGAAAGGCTTTGGAGTGCCCTCTGAGCTCTGATTGCACTGTAACAGCCTCCTTTATCCCCTCTGCCATCACATGACATGCTGCACACTGATTGTGTCTGGCATCCATATTTGTCAGACTTTTGGAGAGATTTAGAAAACTGAGAAAATTATTTGCAATAAGATAACAGATGAAAAAAAGGCTCTAACCATGCTATTTTCTTTTTTTAAATCCTCTATGGGGCCTATAAATGCCTAGGGGGCCCGTGTTAAACCCTTCTTTGCCGTGTAGTGTCTTACCCCATACCTTCTTCTGCTGGCGCCAACTTCCAGTGACATTCAGGAAGATGGCACATATATATACAGGAGATAGTAAAATCTCTGGCACAATCTCTTTGCTTTCACTACACTGTGCCATCTTTACAAAGGTATCATTGAAGAGATGGTGCCATGCCATACTAAATAGGGGGAGGGTCCTGAGTGCTGCAAAACTGGAGACTGGCAAGGACTGTTGCTCTGGGTGCACTCAAGGACCCCTGTAGAATGCACACCTTGTACCCAGTCTAAATGTGCCCACCAGGGCTGTAACTGGAGTTGTCGCACAGACTGCAGGCCTCTGGGGTGGCATCGTCGCTGTGCCACACAGCCCTTGCTTCTGGCTAGCATGGTGCCTGGCACAGCACTCTGAACGCAGTATCAAGTTGCAGCGCCACCCAGAGCATCCTCTGCATTCTTTGCATCTGCTCAGGTCTGGAGAGCCTAAGGAAAGGATAAGGCTAACAATCCCTGATCTATATGTATTTTATAAAGAATTTGTTATAAAGATTAATATATTATATGAGACTGGAAAGTAAACATTTTACATGAATATTTGTCCCTGTTCGTAATGTGACACAATTATTGGACACTGCAAATATAAATGGCAAAATAACCAACGTGGGAGCTGAAATTACCCAAAATCTTTAATGCTCCCATGCAGAATCCATATATGTACTTATATAGGGGCAGGGACGGATCTAGACTTTTCTTTAGGGGGGGGGGGGGGGCGGTTTACTGTTTAATCTTGACTCCTCCCTCTACAGTCCCAACTCCTCCCATCTGCAATCCTAACTCCTCCTCTCTCAATTCTGACTGAACTTTTTGAGTGAGACTGAGATAAGGCTTTGTGAATGTTCTATGTACATGTGACTGTGCTGAGGGGTAATTGTATTTATTAGCCCTAGTATCCACACACCAGCAAGTGAGGGGCAAATGCTCTGTAACCCTTGCTCTCCTGGCTCCTCTGTGCTGCTGTGGAATAAGCTGCAGCACATCGTTCTGCCTAAGGCTCTTCCCGGAGAGCTCTCTTCTGCTCAAAAGTGGGTATGGCTATGACTGTATTAGGGGGGGGGGGGGGGGGGTCGCCCCCTTTGCCCCCCCCCCCCCCCAGATCCGGCACTGTATAGGGGGTCATTCTGACCCATTCGCATGCAGCGGTTTGTCACTGCGGTGCGAACGGGTCCAGAATGCGCATGCGCGGCGGCGCACTGCGCACGAGCGTCGTTGCTGTCGCCGGGTTACGCCATGGACAACGAAGAAAGCGGCCACAGAGGCGACCGCAAGAAGATTGACAGACAGAAGGCGTTCCTGGGTGTCACCGGACCGTCGCCTGCCGTTTTCGGGGAGGGGTGAAGAAAATGCAGGCGTGTCCAGGAGAACGGAGGGCGGATGTCTGACGTCAAAGCCGGCCCCAGCATCGCTGAGATCATCACACAGGGTAAGTATGTCCAGGGCTGGTCTTGTTCTGCATGACATTTTTTTAGCTTAGCAGAGGTGCACAAGCGATCGCAGCCCTGCTAAGCTAAAATACACTCCCCCATAGGCGCGGACTATTGATCGCAGCAGCAGCAAAAAGTTGCTGGCTGCGATCAACTCGGAATGACCACCATAATGTATTCTTATTTCCAGCTGGTTAAGACTGCCAGCGAATTGACTGCATCCGTTTCAGCGGGTGGTCTTCAGTATGCCGAATGTCGGGATCCCGGCGCACAGTATACCGGCGCCGGAATCCGACACCCGGCATAGCAACATATATTCTCCCTCATAGGGGTCCACAACCCCCCTGGAGGGAGAATCCCCTGGAGGGAGAATAAAATAGCGTGGCGAGCGCAGCGAGCCCCCAAGGGGATCCTTTGCGCTCGCCACGGTGTCGGTATGCCGGCGGTCGGGCTCCCAGCGCCGGTATGCTGGTTGCCGGGAGCCCGGCCGCTGGCATACCATACTACACCCGTTTCAGCAATAGCATTATCTCCTTTCTGCAAGTAGAATGGGCCTGACCCAGAGACTTAGGGGGACATTTACTAAGCAGTGATAAGAGCGGAGAAGTGAGCCAGTGGAGAAATTTCCCCATCAACCAATCAGCAGCTCTGTATAATTTTATAGTATGCAAATTATAGATGTTACTTCAGTGCTGATTGTTTGCCATGGGCAACTTCTCCACTGGCTCACTTCTCCGCTCATATCACTGCTTAGTAAATGTTCCCCTTACTCTTGTAGTATATATACAGTAAAGTCACAGCAAAAGGAATGAAGAGAACATGATTACAGGATCCTAAATAATATAAATTAGCAATCAGTATTTTATGTGTTGCATTTAAATCACTTATTCAGGTACAATCAGCATTTATCCATTCTACATAATACAAGCAATTTTGACAAATATTAAGTAATAAAGTATATACGATATCTACCTTCTTAGAAAAAGACATTATTTTGACATTTTAAAGGTGTATTCATCGTATCTGTATGAGACAGAATAAAAACTGCTACTTTAGGGGAACACAATCTGCAACACGTGTTCAGAAGTTGCTTGTTACACACTGCCATATTTCTGTGACACCACGTTCCATATACCAAATCACTGACATCACTCAATAAAGTCATACTACAGCACAGGTTGCTTCTTTAAATTTGGTGGCGAAGTGGTCGAAACCATGCCAACTCCGGAATCGCGGAACCTGCTGCACAACCCCCACTGACCTTTGAGTGGGAAAGGGCTTTTTGAAACAAAGTTTGCCTGACATACAGTAATTATCTCCCAGTTCCGTTTTTGCCTTTCCAATGAGTATTTGTATATTTTTATTTCTTTGAATTTATTTATATTCTATAAATCGATCTGGAATGATGGCGGCCACTTAATTCTACTGCGCGTTGGGCTAGGACAGGGAACACTAAAGACCAAAAACGTTCAAACTTTTTTAAAGCCGAATTAGGCTAATATTTCCCAGAATAGTTCTGAAAATTTAATTGCTCTCTACTCCAGGATGTCTGTAATGAATTGTTGCAAGAGCAGCATTGTACCCACTGAATTATATACAGTTACAATGTATTAAATAAGCTGAGTAGTCACTTGCATGTCACCATACGGCCACTAGATGGCAAAAGCTATTCCATTTTGAAACAGGAGGCAGATGCACTTAAGGTTGCTGTTTAATAGGGTGCAGGATTACACATGGAATTTGAATGTGACATTAGATACACTACAGTGCATTTGTTCATGCAAACCACGTTCTTCTTACCTAATATCCGGAATGATATATGTGTAATTAAAGTGGAAATGCATCATTTACTGCACTTATTGTGATGGGAATTCCATTTGGCTATTCCGCGCTATATACTGTATACTGCTGCACATTGAGCTCTTGTTACATCTGTGGCTGCTTGGGATAAATGCTAATCGCTCGCGCACACCTGGGGATGCACTCCTTTGGCTGCACAGCCTGTAATCCTGCAAACCATTGAATTGCTGAGGCTTCTCAGCTCCGCAGCTATTAGGGTGCCTATTACAGGGCCAGACAGAAGCTCACAAATTGTAAGGTGCAATTCCCCTTACAGACGTGTATTGAAATTGGAAGTGCAAGTAAGCAATGTTCATTCATGCGTTATTATCCGTAGCAGCTAATATTTTCTCTTGTGCTTGACTAGATAGCAGGCTCCGGCCTTTTAAATGACATGAAGCTGTATTAATCTCTTATGGGCTCATTCCATAGCATGAAAAACAATTTAATTGCTTTTCTGTCTTTACCTCTTATTGACTGGTTTTCTATCTGGATCTTTCATCGACTACTTGACGGAGAAAAGACAGCAACAGCCGAAGCAGCCACCACTTCCAAGGATATTAAAGCGAATCCTTAGTGTCTTACGGACCTTAGTGCAATGGTTTAATTGACACGCTGCTGCAAGAATAATGCAAAAACCGATCTATAGGATTCTAGATACCTTAGCTTGTATTATTAATGGGGAAAAACATCCAGAAGATCAATAACAGGGATTATTTTTAATTACTCGGGTACATATTCAGCAATGCATGTGGTAAATGTTTTGTGTGTGTATATTTTATGCTATGACTATATTGTGTATGAATGCCTATTTCCCTATAGAGTGTAAGCTTGCGAGCAGGGCCCTCCTACCTCTGTGTCTGTCTGTTGTTGCCCAGTTTTGTTCTATTACTGTTGTTCTAATTGTAAAGCGCAACGGAATATGCTGCGCTACATAAGAAACTGCTAATAAATAATAAATAAATACTGAAGATGCACACAAAAAAACTGGTGTTTTTAAAAATTGTAAAAAGGGGGGTGTAGGGTTAACCTCATACGCGTGAGCAGGGCTGCCATCAGAAATTGTGGGGCCTGGGACTGACAAAAATAGACAGGCCCCACCCAAAAAAAAAGATTCTGCCGCACCACTCCCTCCCTATGTGATGTCACACATTGTGGAGTGTTGCAGACCTGCAGGAATGATTCACAGAGAGCTAATACAGGGAAAGCTTGCTTTAAGAAGTCCTCCCTGTTGCGCAGCCTGGTGCAGCTCTCCAGGTATTGGTGGTAGGAGCCAGGGTGGGGCTGCCTTTCTGTAAGGACCCGGGACCACAGTCCCTGCAGTCCCCCCCTGTTGGCTGCCCTGCGTGTAATGCAGGTGCAGTATCGGTTTTTAGGACAGATAAATCGGGAACAGTGCTAATAATAAATACATTTAATATTTGTGTCCCTAACCGTAGCTGTGCTGCATTGTGCATTGTGCGTCAGGACTGCTGGTAGTAGGACAATTGCCTGCCAGAGAGGTTCAGCCACACACCCAATATGGAAAGGCCACGCCCCTTCAGAGGCGTGATGTCCTAGTGTGTGCCCAGGCGGGAGGGCGTGGGGGAATGGCGGCTCAGTGATGTATGAATTTCCAAGGCCTTGGACAGCCGCTAGGAGCCTGTGACACTATTAACACTGTTTTGGGCCCATTTACCAATAATCACATTTGCATTGTGAGCTGGGCAGAATATTAGCACTAGGGGTGTTTTTAGAGAGGAGGGGGCCTGTGTTCACACTCCGGATAGGCCCCTTCCTCTCCACCGCGCAGTAGAGCCGGAGTCTACTGCACATAGGCAGGTCTCCGGAAACATGGCGCCTGCCATGGTTAGGAGACTAATTACCAAATGCACGGTGGCCATTTTCTCAGTAAATTTTGCCACGGCTGCTGCGGCTGCAACGGACGTCGCGGGACTCCGGAAAGTTAAGTAGTAAAACAGCATGGGTGCACTGTGTGCGGTGTGGGCCCCCTGGACCCAGGGCCCATGAGCAACGCACACATTGCATCCATGATAGAAATGCCAGTGATTAGCACCCCATATCGGAGACATCTGCTGCAGTCCCTGCTTCTTATATTTGGGTGATACTTAATAGTTGGGGGTATTTGGGGGGAATATGCCACAAATATTTAATGATAAATAAGCCTCTCAGTCTCCTGTGGGCCTATTTTCATGGGGGTCCTGGAGCTGCAACTCCACCCACCCTATCCATCTTTGAACAGCTCCTTTCACTTCACACAAATCACCCTCAATCACTCTCAGCTCTAGGACCATGTGGCCCTTAATCTGATTGCGCATGGCTGGCTGCTGCGCTGTCACGTGGAGAGATAAAATCGGTTATTGTCTGTGTCACAAGATAAGTTTCCACCAAGTACTGAGAGTGGGGCAACTGTATGATGGCAGCTCTAAGGGGGTCATTCCGACCTGATCACACGCTAGGTTTTTTCGCTGCGGTGCGATCAGGTCACTACTGCGCATGTGTATGCACCGCAATGCGCAGGCGCATCGTACGGGTACAAAGCGGATCGTTGCTGAGCGATGGATTTAACGAAGAATCCATTCTCACAGCCGATCGCAAGGAGATTGACAGAAAGAATGCGTTTGTGGGTGGCAACTGACCATTTTCTGGGAGCGGTTGGAAAAACGCAGGCGTGCCCAAGTGTTTGCAGGGCGGGTGTCTGACGTCAATTCCGGACCCGTACAGGCTGAAGTGATCGCAGCGGCTGAGTAAGTTCTGGGAAACTCAGAAACTGCACAAGATCTTTTTTGTACCACTCGGATGCACAAGCGTTCGCACACTTGCAAATCAAAAATACACTCCCCAGTGGGCGGCGACTATCTACTCGCAGCGCTGCAAAAAGTAGCTAGCGAGCGATCAACCCGGAATGACCCCCTAAGACAATAGCCAGATAGTGACAAGCCAACAAGAGTGAGTGTGAGCCTTTAGGGCTAGAGCTAGGGTTAATGAGAAGTTGCAGTTAACCCTTCTGTTGATGCTACATGTCGGCAGCCTAAGGACTGTGCAGGAGGAGAAAGGAGATAGCCTTTAGATATTTAACTCTTTGTGGCTAAGGAATGAGCGAGAATTATCAGTTTACTCTTCCATATAAAGAAATGCACTGGTAGTTACTAAGCAGTAATGTAACCCATGGAAATTGCTGCTAATTCAATTCAGCAATTAGAGTGCATTGAGGAACTTTTGGGTGTCTCGTTTCAAAAATAAATCACATTGTACCTGGACAAGCTATGGTGCCATGCAGGTAGGTGCAGATTTAAGATGGGCAGAGATTAGATTTAGGATGGGCGTGTTCTACCTGAACTCCACAGTAAATTTCTGTGTCAGCATAAAGCTACTTAGCATCTGTGGGATACATGCAAAAGCAACCCGTATTTACCCTGCATGCAAAATATTGAAATGCACCTGCACCCCTTGCATTGCAATATTATTTGCCCAGGTGAAAGTTGCTCCTGTGTTTTGCTTCAGAATCCGCACCTTTGTGCCTTACAGCGGCACTTTGTAGGCACAAATCATATTATAAAAACATTACAACCTACTGTACAAAAGTGTCCCATATAATAAACATATGGGGGGATGTACTAAGCAGTGATGAAAGTGAAGAAGTGAGCCAGTGGAGAAGTTGCCCATGGCAACCAATCAGCATTGACGTAACATTTATCATTTGCAAACTATAAAAGTATACAGAGCAGCTGATTGGTGGGCAACTTCTCCACTGGCTCACTTCTCCATTTTTATCACTGCTTAGTACATATCCCCCTGATATCCCTCCCTCTCAAGATCAGTGTAAGAGATACATGTGGCTCAACCATAGAGTATATTGACAGAAGAACAAATGGAATTAGATTATTGGAGGGACTGGTCCTATAGTGCAAGTTGGTTGAAGTTGATGCAACATTTTAACTGTTTCACCTTTACCCCTTTTCCAGATCAGACGCAAACTCACAAATCCACTGTGGTCCTAAGGTTTACCTTCCACTAATAACGCAGGTGTTTCCAAAGTAAAGGAGCACGCAGGTATGCACAGCTGCCCATATAAGAAAAATGACGCCAGTTCGCCACGTGATACACCGTATTTTATTGTTCCAAAGGAATTTCTGCAATTAAAATGCAACAATAAATAGCTTTAATTTTGCACCAGATATTTTAATAACACATCTTAGTAGCAACAAGTGTTTCAAAAGTATAAAAACACTAATTGTTCAGTGGGATGATGGAAAGAGACGGCATCTTCTGCAAAATGAGTCCAGGTAGCATCATTGGGAATCACTGGCTTACAAAGAGCCACTGCTGAGTCTTTTTATAGATACAGTACTGCAACTTTAAGTGATTATCTTAGAAACATACTTTGTGGTTATTTCATACTTTATTTTGTATTTTATCTTGCATTTTCATGTGTTACCCTTTCAAGACCCAGGATATCGCTGCCTTATGTGCAAGCTTCCTTGTGATTAAATGATTCATCTGTCTCATATCAAGCCATATTTCAGCCAAGGCATCATATAAATTGCTTCTGTGTACAACTGTTTTGATTCATTTTCCAATTACCTATTTGTACTCACTTCCATGTTAAGCGGTGGGGGGGAGTGCAGCTTTCTGATAAACTGCTTTCATTGTCCTGTGTTATTTTTCCCCAGCTGGAAGATGCAGGTTGCGTAACACGTTCCGTTAATAAATATGGCATTTTAGGGCTGGTTTGCTGAGCATTCATAACAGTTCAAAAGAAACATTTATGATGATGAGAGCCCTTCTTTATATTATAAATATGTTTCCTTATATAAGTAGAGTCAGGGGAGGCTGATAACTCCCTATCCGGAGATTACTGCAGTAATTGGTCCAAGGGTTTAACAGCACTGAAGTGGCCGGTATATAGCTCCTAGGTTACACAGCTTTAACCTTAATACATCCTTGCCTGTCTCACAAAATAAAATGAATCCCTTGTAATAAGCATGTGCTGGATACACATGCAACTAGCTTTCATTTTCAATACCAATAAAAGGAAATAAAACTTTTTGGCGTTGGGTCAATCAGAAATAGGTGGTGTCACAAGAGGAAGAAAATATGTTCATATTAAGTTATACTTCTCAGGGGAGGTTCTGAGATATTTATGGGAAGTAGAACACAGATCTTCTGGGCAAGAGTTTGGGAAGGAGAATGATACCAGAATGGGTCAGTGGTAAAAATGTTTAAACTTTTATAGAACAAAGGAGGATATGTATCAAAGGTTGAAGAGAGATAAAGTACCAAACCAATCAGTTCCTACTTGTCATTTTTGGAACAAGGAATGTAAAGTGACAGTTAAGAGCTGCTTGGTTGATACTTTATCTCTCTCCAATCTTTGATACATATACCTCAAAAGGTCATCTTCAGGAAGGAAAAGTAATGCCTACTTCCTGTCAACCACAGCAGCTGATGGCTCTATAGCGCAGAGTCTCTGCTTAATGGCTACCACATACTCCCGTGTAAACCACCATTATAGTTACTGGCAGCCCAAGTGTCTCATGAATGGGTAGGAAAGAACCAAGTGAACTGGTTTTGACCTGGATGCACAGAACGCAATAACCTTATGAGGTTATGTGAGATCATCAAGAGGAATTCTCTGTGTCTTATCATCCTTAGTGGCCATAGAGAGGAAGCGTAAATAAGATCTTATAATGCTGGTGTGCAGGGAAGACTTATCAGACCCTCCACTCCTTATATGGAGCATAACTTCTTGCTATTCAGTTGCAGCACTGAGTTTCTATAGAAATCACTGCATCTTTTTTCACGCAACCTGAAAGTCTGATTTTTCTGATATTCATTTACAGTATTTTAGGAAAAATCAAGGGGACTTGCATTGACACAATACACCCCCCTCACCCCCACCCCACTCCCGGAGGACTAACTAAGTGATTGGATGTTTCCAATTAGTTTAATTAGTCTGTAATTACTCACCGTCCAAAGCAGTGTCTTCTGCATCCAGCATCGGTAGCCGGGTCTTCTGCAGCAGCGGTGTATGTGTTTGTAGTGTGTATTGTGTGTATGAGTGTGTGTTTGTGTATGAGTGTCTATGTGTGTGAGTCTCGATGTGTTTGTGTGACCCCCACCCCCCGTGTGATTGTATTCCCCTCTGGATCCAGCCGCTGGGAGAACTAGACAGCCCCGGAGCATCCCAGAAGTCCCTGTGACTCCCAGCAGCCCCCTACCCAATGTCAAAGATGGAGTGGAGACCACCTGGAGCTGCGGAGACCACCGGAGAGCACCAGGCAGGTGAGTATCTTTTTTTCCAACGCATCTTGGAGTTTTTAGCTCTAAAAACCCTGTGAGCATTGCTTTTTATTGCATACCACGGGTATGCTCGCCCTTGATACCAAAATTAGGAGCAAGGTCTGCAAGGTTTTTCACCTTACTAAACATCCTGCCCAATTGAATCCCCCCCCAGCAGTTCAAATTTTCAATGCTACTGTACCACATATACACAATTACAACAAAATACCAATTTCCCAGTAGGGTCATATCGGACCAAATGCATAATACATGGATTAACAAGCAGTCCTCCAACTGATAAAGCTATATATTTATCATATATATTACCCTTTAAGAGGTCTAAGAACACTGTACGCTACCTACGTAAGAAGTACCGTAAGGGTACGCAAGTTGCGTAACGATCGCTCAACCGTAGTCGAGACGCTCAAGCGTCACGTTCGCTTACGGCCCAGAGATCACAGGCAGGCACGCTATTGCATTATAACATTAAACCTTTATATCTATACCTTTAACAACGAAATATACAGTAAACCTTAGTGTGGTGATAGAGTGGAAATGCAACCTGGTGTAACCTGATTAACTACAAAGCTGCTTGGGCGTCACCGACGCTCAGGGAATACTTAACACTATAAGAAATACACAGATACCTGGGCTTAGGGTCCAAAACCTATTATATGTATTATGACTATTATACTTGCAAAAGAATCACATTACAAAGCATACACTACAATATAACATAGACTAACTAACCAGATAACTACACAGGAAATACCATACAATACAATACAATACAATCAAGGGAAAATAAGGGAAAAAGAGAGGAGAGAGAGATGGCTTACAATAACATCAAGACAATATGATTGCGGAGAAAACTTACGCACAAGGGGAAACGATCGCAAGCGCCTCTGGACAGCCAGCTCCCGATTATCAGCAATGAGAACCGTTTGAAGAGAAGTGAGTGCTGGATGCCACAGGCTTGTCTTATTTATGCTCCACACACAATACAATTCAATGGTCCCTACAATCTCATTGTTCATTGGACACAGGAATTCGGCTTCGCATTATAACAAAAGGTCATAGGTTGATTCATACAGGTGGGCTGTGACTATTTCCAACAGCTCAGGTGGGAGGGAAACTGGGTTTCCCGCCGCATGGGTAATAAAGTGCAAATAAAGTAAATGTTCATAAACTTCTTATGTCCATAACTATTCGCACGAGCGATTGATCTGCTTCAAACCAACACCGGAATGTTTCTAATTAAATATTCTTCCGATGGATACTAAACACCACTGTATTACTCCTGTCTGACCCTTCGTATCAAACAAAGAGGGATTTCTCTGTTCATGAACATTCTATATTAACCAAACTTGCAGAATCTATCAAAGGGACCATGATCTACAAAATACATTATATAGTAAAAATATGTAATGATTGAGTCGCACGCTACGATCGCATAAACTCTACCGTAAATACGCATACCATGCGCCTGCGGGTGCCCGCGGCTGTGAGTATGCGCACGTACGGGAGAGCGTACGCATGCGCAGCACGGACCTGTGTGAGGTGCAAATATGGTAGTGTGCATAGAGATATTTTTCTGACTTTGACAGTCCACCCTTTGGCAGTCAACAATAACTGCCACTTCCTGAAAACATTTCAAAAGGAGAAAAATATATGTTAGGGGTTAATACATTTACATGGTTGGGTAAGGGAGGAGAGGAGATGGTAGGAAAAGGGTATGACCTAGTGAGATAGCAGAAGCATGTGTGTATGAATCCGTGCTTGGGGGTCATGTATCATCGTGCCGTACGTGTTTTAAAATCAAGCTTCGAGGTATTGCGAAGTATACATGTGAATTCCTTCTTATCCCGTGGTACGGGTCTGTGCATGGGCTGTCAAACTTTACCGAGCTCTTTTTGGCTTTGGTTGTAACTAAATGGGGGAGCACATTTTAGTTGATGATACATGAATGGGGGAGATATGTGACTGCTGATATCTGTGCCTGTATTCCCTATCGACTATGTGTGTCATTACCTGAGGGTTGTAGAGATGAAGATAAAGAACACTTATGGAAAATGCAGTGGTATTCTATGTCAGGTTAATGTACATCTGTCGGTTGAAGTTTTGTTCGGTATCAGTTGAAAGTCGTCTTCTTTGCGCTGTTTTGCCCATTAGGTGCGAGCAAAAAGCTTTGTCAATGCCATTAGATTTACAAAAAAAATGTTGGGCTAGCGTAAGTTTAAGAATTCTAGGGAAACTGGGGATCCATGGCAAAGTTCATCAAATGTCCGTATCTACAGTGGTCAAAACTTCTTCTTTAATCCCTCTGTTGTCTGTATATCGGCTCATCAAATTCCTCGTCCAAGTGGGTCTTTTTACCTTGGAGGAAACGGAAAAACAGGTGAAAGAAACGGACCGTAGAAATCGCATTTTCATCACATCATTGTTTCTACATTTGGGTCGTAAATCAAGTCCATTGGAATTACAGTTTCCTCACTCCTTAAACTCATTACCCTTGTACGATGTTTGCACTTCATTAAAGCCTGACCGCATCTAAATATCAATCCAATCGATATGACAACACCTAAGATACATAGGAGAAACTTCCCAACATCCATTATGACTCCTTGAGCCCAGTCTCCTAAACCAGAAAACCAATTTCGCGGGTTCAACCATGACACCCAATCAGTCAGCTCATTACCTACAGCAGCAAGAGTGAGATTGTGTCTCCTGCGAAATTCCCACTTCAATTGGAGAATATCGTCCATCTTTTGGTCTATGACCTCGACCGGATCCTCGGTGCTATTCGTAATATATGTGCAACATTTCACGCCGTATTGTGTTGCCAGTGTGACACAATATCCGCCTGTCACTGCTGTGAGGTAATTGAGAACCATTCTATGCTGTACCAGTTCTGTTTTGTAAGCCTGAAGTTCTCTTCCAGTATACCTAAACGTGTCATCATACATTTCAGTGATATTGTCTAACAAATTTGCGAGCGCCGATATGTATTTATAATTCAGCACTCCTCTAGCGGTGCGGGTGAAATCTATTGCGATTAAGAATTGAATCCCGGTGGATTCACTTATCAGATCAGAGGCCGGATGCTCTGTCTTCTCTATCAGGTGCCTTTTAACAACGTGCTCGTAATGGGTGTGAGTATAAGGAGCTTGGGCACCACGGTGTATGTCTTTCATTTTGTCATGTGATACAGTCATTACTTCAGGCAGTACTTTTCCAATATAACACAATCCTTCAGAGTTTGGGGCAAGCCACTTGTACGCCTTTCTCCCGCATATGAAATATGCATCATCGGGGAGAACATATGGGACGGAGTAGGACATAACCATATTACACACCTTCCATGTGAAATCTCCTAACCCTACTTCTTCCATCTGTTTAGTACACGTATCAGGTTGTACGATATGTGCACAGTATCCTGGTGATACCTCTCCAACTTTAGTAATCCTATTTCCTAAGGTATACCTATACCGGAAAGATTTTCCTCTACTGGCTATGTGGCGTACAAGCTCTGTATCTGTAGGCATTCTATCTGCTCTATGCGAAAAGGTCATGGTGTGGTTACTCCATGACACTTCCCAATTTCCTGGCTTTCGGGGATTGGAGATGTTGAAACATAATAGGGACCTATCCACGTGGTATTGGTGGAGCTTTAAACTAGGAGGACTGGAGATGTTAAACCTCCTGTCCACCGGTCTCCCACCACTTAACTCAAGTACCTCCCCTAACGTTAAAGGAAATGGTACTAGCCCTGATTTGCTATGACCCTGAGGTACTTGAGAGCATACCCAACAATCTGTTTTGTTTAACACATTACCCACTAAGGAGTGATAGTCACTCAGTGGATGCCGGTCCATATGGATATTAAAACTGGATTGGCATTTCTTAATGCACCCGTCCTCAATGACATTGTTACAGAGCCTACAGATACAGTTTTCTTCAGCCAACAATCCTTAAAAGAAAAAAGTTTACAGATAACATGGCTGCTGGATCGTTTCCGGTACTCGCCTTTGCTTGGTGATTGGGTTGCTATTGGAAATTTACACCTCCGTCTCAGTCATCAGAACCTTTCTGGATCCTTTCTCGACCTCACTGGTACTCTCACCGAAACAGACTGCTCTGGTCAACATCAGGGTCAACATGAAAATCCATATCACAGTCTCTTGGGGCAAGTCCATCTTACAGGAGGAGAAAAGAAGAAATTTGTAAAGGGGGTATAAGAAAACAGTTTGTGGGGGAGAGAACTTGTTACGATAATAAGTTCTCTCGTCTTGTTGTTCTTCTTGTTCTGCTGTCCTCTCAAAAGGTGCTGTCTCTTCAGTCTTCCAAATGAACATTCTGGTGATGCAATATTCCTTCCTAACCGACGATCTTTCTGTAAGGAGCGAAAATCTGGCATTACCATTGGTCCAACTGAGGGGTGACATACCATCTTTAAACCATGAAAACATGAGTGAGAAGAGAGAGAGAGAGTAAAAAAAAAACAAAAGAGAGGGAGAACGCTTCATGTGCATAACTCAACAACAAACAACAATAGGAAACGAGAAACGAAGCATTTTTATCAAACATTTTTCAACATTAAGAAAACATTGTTAGCATTATCAGGCTGTCATATCTACGTGTCTAATGGTCTCCTTGAACAGTCCCTCCCCACCAGCACCTGCATTACTCCACTGTTTGTATCTGGCCAGAAATACATTGTGGCGGATAGGTCATGCTGGGGTTTGGTAGACTTCTGCAAGGACCAAGTGGATATGCAATGTGTGAATTCTTACCAATAATCGTCAGAGATGGGGATAGAGAGAGAGAGAAAAACATTTTTCTTCACAAATACATTTACAACGTTTCACCTGGTCATTCCTGTGTCTTTAGTGAATGACCTCCCAATTTATTAACCGTTACCTCAGGCTTACCTTCAGTCCTAATAATCACCTTTCCTGACTATATCTCATGGGTGTGGGCCAAAATTCTTCCTGTCTGATCTCTGATTATAATGGTGTGTGTTATAATTTTGCTCATTTCTTGGTCTAGGGGGTCTGACTTTATGTGGGTTATTACAGTTGCTGGCATAATGCCCTTCTCTTCTACAATGATAACAAATCCTTGGCTTTCTCCATGTGCTAGGGGCCTGGGATTCCGGTCGACTTGATGCATCCTCTAGTGCTTGGATGTTCAGTGCCATCAACCGCTCTCCCTGCGCTTCCCTGGTTCTTTGGATATTTCGGTCATGCTCGATAGCGGACTCTCTTAATGCCGCCACCGAGATACCTCTCCAATGTGGTATGGAAGTTTGTACCCTAATTTTTAGTGTGTCTTTTAAGTTGTTCATTAATACGGACACAGCTACCTCTCTGTGGTGTACATTAGTTTCAATGTCATCTATACCAGTGTACCTAGCCATATCCTGCAGAGCCCGGTGAAAATACTCTGATGCGGATTCACCTTCTTTTTGTTTTATTGTAAAGATTTTATTCCACTTTACTACTGTAGGAAAATATTCTTTCAACTGTAGATTGATTCTTTTTACATTATCTTGGTTATACTCGTTTGTTAGTGGCACTTCCTCATCTAGCTTACAATCAGCGATAAATTTCAATGAATCAACATCGGGGGGTAAACATGCCCTCAAAACTGTCCTCCAATCTTTGTTATTTGGCTCTGCAGTGTGTCCTAGCACTCTAATGTATCTTTGACAAGCAACTAAGTCTTTCCTGGGATCAGGAAATTCAGACAGAATTGTTCTTAATTCTGTTCGGGAAAAAGGGCAGTACATGGCGATGTTCCTGACGGGGGTGACTCCTGAAGAGTCAGTTTTCCCATTTGGTACTGCAATTACCCTGACAGGATTAAGTCCAGTAACGTCATTCTGAATTGATTCTACAATATGAGGTACATTTGTTTGTGCGTAATGTATAATACCATACGTACCTGTGGACACGACCTCACCTGACCCTCCGTTAGGGGGTTTGATTACAGTCTTTACCGATTTGGTCGTGTCCACCTGGATGTCTTGTGTGATGGCTGCTGGAAAAGGTGCCGACATCGTTCTGGGCTCGCTTTCTTGTTGGTGTTCCTGAGGAAAGTTTAACATGGGGTGCGACTTGCATGGGTTAATAGTTGTACACTCAACAGTATTACAATTAGCATTGTTACATTTATTACACTTATTCTTATCATCTATACTACAGTTGCTAAGAGCGTTTTTATTGTTCACCCTTGTGCTTTTCTCCGCAACCACAATCCCCTCCATTGCCATGTCTCTCCTCTCAAGATGAAAGTTAGGTATGTAAGTTACATTTCTTTGCATTTCACCTTCCTGTTGCCATAACTGTAAACAATCATAATGCTTGATTCGTCTCTTTGCTGATTTAATGAGACATATCCTTCTCCTTAAATTATGCAACACCTCTGAGTTAAAACTACCTATCCCGGGAAATGGTGCCTTATCCCCCGCAGTCATTCGTGTCCATTCATCACAAAAGGTCTCAGTGTGGGGACCATATTTCCCCCACATTACTAACCGAGCAGACCCTCGGGGTCTGCAAGCCTCTGGAGTCTGAATCCTGACTGCCGACCGTCTCTGTGTTGTGCACTTGGCTGCCATTGTGGACCTCTTTAACACAGAAAAACTTCCTAAAATGCACCAAACACAGAACTTCGTTGGAAATCCTTAAAGCTCTTCCACTGAACTTCTTCTGCTCCGGGTATCTCCGATCCGCCTTCTAGCAGACACGTGTAGCCGTTGCAGGCCCTATCTCTAGAGATTTTCCTGAGAAAATTCCCTTCCTTTTTCTTTACACAAATCACGCTTGCATGTGCTCCCTACAACACGTATGAGGGCAAGATTTACGCATGGATATACGACCTCATATCACGTTGCGTTATTGGTCACACATACAACCGTGCGGTCCAATCGTACCACTTATAGACACTTGTTGCCCATAAATGGTAGGATCATTGGAGTCTCCCTACTGTGCTCCAAAACAGCCAGAGCGTAACACAACGAAAACTTTATCACACTCTGTTGCACGTTTTCACTTCAGGCCGTGCTCATAGATCACACAGATCACAAAGTCCACAAAGCGGGATTTAATACCGTTTTATCACATAGACCACAAAGTCCACAAAGCGGGATTCAATACACTCATACCGTTTTCAACCCACTATCATTCTTATAGTTTTCTGATCAGAAAAATCATTTCCCGTAGTCTGATAGCTCTCCCCAGAGGTATTACAGTAAAGTAAGGTATTTAAACTAAGTTTTGGAAAACTGAAATCAATTTGTGCTATTTATCGCCTTGCGCTATTTACCGCGTTGCGCTATTTATTGCGTTGCGCTATTTATCGCCTGTTAAAATCAACTTGTGGTTTGAGTTACGTGGGCGTACACAGACGCTCCGTTGCGTAATATACGCTGCGTGCGTCGGCCTTTGGATTGTGTACGCAAGTCTTTGTTAGAGACACGTGTACGCAAAGCAAAGATCCACCGTAACACAATTTATACTTTTATCAATGTAGATTGATCCTTGATCATCTACCACACAACACACTGACTTCGCCTTATCTCCCAGGCAAAAACTGTGTGTTTGTCTATACTTTAACTATATTACCTCTATTCTTAAACTATGAAATAACGGCAAATCTCTTTTAGCACATTTATCAACTATAAACCTGGCAAACAGGAGAGTGATATACGAAAATACATAAATGAAAAAGAAATGCAGATATATATGTGTGCGTGCGTGTGTACGCAAGACAGAAAAATAAACAGTTTTAAAAGACACTAGCGTTTTGCTCTTACCTCCGGTTCCCGGATTCCTTCAGCACCCTTTACCTAAGCGAAGCAGACGCTTATCCCGTCAGCACTACGAGGGATACAACCTCCCGCCCTTTGCTGATGGATAATGTCTGCTGATCTACCTAGTGCAGATATGTGAAGGACTGGACGGCCCCCAATTGATAAAGCTATATATTCATCATATATATTACCCTTTAAGAGGTCTAAGAACACTGTACGCTACCTACGTAAGAAGTACCGTAAGGGTACGCAAGTTGCGTAACGATCGCTCAACCGTAGTCGAGACGCTCAAGCGTCACGTTCGCTTACGGCCCAGAGATCACAGGCAGGCACGCTATTGCATTATAACATTAAACCTTTATATCTATACCTTTAACAACGAAATATACAGTAAACCTTAGTGTGGTGATAGAGTGTAAATGCAACATGGTGTAACCTGATTAACTACAAAGCTGCTTGGGCGTCACCGACGCTCAGGGAATACTTAACACTATAAGAAATACACAGATACCTGGGCTTAGGGTCCAAAACCTATTATATGTATTATGACTATTATACTTGCAAAAGAATCACATTACAAAGCATACACTACAATATAACATAGACTAACTAACCAGATAACTACACAGGAAATACCATACAATACAATACAATCAAGGGAAAATAAGGGAAAAAGAGAGGAGAGAGAGATGGCTTACAATAACATCAAGACAATATGATTGCGGAGAAAACTTACGCACAAGGGGAAACGATCGCAAGCGCCTCTGGACAGCCAGCTCCCGATTATCAGCAATGAGAACCGTTTGAAGAGAAGTGAGTGCTGGATGCCACAGGCTTGTCTTATTTATGCTCCACACACAATACAATTCAATGGTCCCTACAATCTCATTGTTCATTGGACACAGGAATTCGGCTTCGCATTATAACAAAAGGTCATAGGTTGATTCATACAGGTGGGCTGTGACTATTTCCAACAGCTCAGGTGGGAGGGAAACTGGGTTTCCCGCCGCATGGGTAATAAAGTGCAAATAAAGTAAATGTTCATAAACTTCTTATGTCCATAACTATTCGCACGAGCGATTGATCTGCTTCAAACCAACACCGGAATGTTTCTAATTAAATATTCTTCCGATGGATACTAAACACCACTGTATTACTCCTGTCTGACCCTTCGTATCAAACAAAGAGGGATTTCTCTGTTCATGAACATTCTATATTAACCAAACTTGCAGAATCTATCAAAGGGACCATGATCTACAAAATACATTATATAGTAAAAATATGTAATGATTGAGTCGCACGCTACGATCGCATAAACTCTACCGTAAATACGCATACCATGCGCCTGCGGGTGCCCGCGACTGTGAGTATGCGCACGTACGGGAGAGCGTACGCATGCGCAGCACGGACCTGTGTGAGGTGCAAATATGGTAGTGTGCATAGAGATATTTTTCTGACTTTGACACAACATACACCAATGATCTTGAAGTTTACATTTTCCAATGCTAAAAGAGAGCACGCAAACATATCCAATCTGCTACAACAACAGCAACATGTCAGCCTGATGAAGTTTCCAAGATGAAACGCGTAGGTTAATATTGTTGATGCATTGTTTTTTCTGCATCTTGTGATATTTGTGTAATGCCTCTCTGCTGTGTCTCCATGCTTTTCTGTATCTCCAGTGGCAGAGAAGAGCATCAGCATCAGCCTCAACTAGAAGAAGCAATCTAATTCCCCTGCTGACACATACACAGATATGAAGTTTTAATCATTATTTTATGTAGATTTTTATAATCGTCTTTGTGATTAGAATCATGTTAAACAATTCTACACTATCTCTATTTCTTTCTTACCTCTTATGTTCATCAGTCACAGTCAGCCGAACACCAGATCCCTCTAAGGTTCATATCCCTGAGACTTTTAACTGCCGTCGGTGCAGGTAACCTATTATCAAATCTATGGAGGTAATGTATTAGGGTCCGGTGTGGCAAAAATTATGATTTGTACAAGTGAGTACAATCTCTAAAAAAACAAACAAAAAACAAACAAACAGGATTTTCCTTCAAAACAAAATTCCTGCTTTAAATCCTGCATCAGAATTTCAGAAAAATCTTCACTTTTGACCATATAACATCCACCTAATATCCAGTGTGTTTATTATAATACACCGGAACATAATTCAGAGAAGTAATTACCGTCCATTGTTTCTGCTTTACCCCATACACCCAGCTATGTATTTTCGAGGGCTGCAACCTGTGCCAGCTCCAGGCATGTTCAACCTGCGCGACCGAGCAGGGCACTGGGTATTTAAGAGTGGCTGACCATTTCTAATATGGTGCCAGCCATCAGCCAATCAGAGCGGCAGTGGTGGCTTCTGATTTGTTGACGGACTGCACGTTTTTATTGGCTCACGAACCGGTGCCATATTTTAGATGGCAGCTGCCAGACACAGGAGACTGGACTGAGGGGCAGGGAAAGCATGTGCTGCAATCTCCTCCCCTTGGACACAGCAGCAGCAGAGCCCAGCAGTAGCAGCAGCAGAGTCCAAAAGTGGCAGCAGCAGAGCCCAGCAGTGGCGGCGGTGAGCAGCACTATTGGGCATTATGTGTATCTGGCACTATTGGGGGCAGTATGTGTATCTGGCACTATTGGGGGCAGTATGTGTATCTGGCACTATACAGAGGGCATTATGTGTATCTGCCACTATTGGGGGCATTATGTATTTTGGCTACTATAGGGGGCATTATGTGTATTGCCCACTATTGGGGGCATTATGTGTACCTGGAACTATCGGAGGCATATGTGTTTCTGGCTCTATTGGAGGCATATGTGTATCTGGCAATACTGGGGACTTTATGTGTATCTGGCACTATACTGGGGGCATTATGTGTATTGGCCACTATTGGGGGCATTATGTGTTTTGGCCACTATTTGGGGCATTATGTGTTTTGGCCACTGTAGGGGCATTATGTGTATTGCCCACTCTTGGGGACATTATGTGTATCTGGAACTATTGGAGGCATATGTGTATCTGGCCCTATTGGAGGCATATGTGTTTCTGGCAATATTGGGGGCTTTATGTGTATTGCCCACTCTTGGGGACATTATGTGTATCTGGAACTATTGGAGGCATATGTGTATCTGGCCCTATTGGAGGCATATGTGTTTCTGGCAATATTGGGGGCTTTATGTGTATCTGGCACTATACTGGGGCATTATGTGTATCTGGCACTATTGGGGGAAGCACAGTATGCGTATCTGACACTATACTGGGGATATTATGTGTAGGGAGCACTACTGTGGACATTATATGTAAGGCTGCTAAGTGTGTGTGTGTGTGTGTGTGTGTGTGTGTGTGTGTGTGTGTGTGTGTAGAGTGGGGTGTATATTTCTTGCTCAGAGTGCTAGTAGGCCTGGAGCCAGCCATGCTGCAGCATACTGCAACATACTGCCATACTGCAACATAGATTATTATCCTGGAGGAGAAACATGTTTCTCAGTTGTGTTTGTGGCTGCACTTACCTCTCTTTTGTGTTTGTGCGCGGAGCGGAATTCAATTCCGTGTTCTTCTCTCCTCATCTTGTACAGTGGGATAGAAATCAATCACTTCAGACAAATTTGGAAAATATTTGATCTCATGTTATAAGTGAAGCAGGAGGGGACAATTCTCCCTCAGGTCCAGAGTCATATAAGAAACCAGCGTTGGTCATCCTCAAGCGCAGCAATGTTTCTATAATTGAATTTAAAAACTCTGCACACTTACAAAAGGTTGCCTAGGTTTTTCTCTTCCCGTGTTCAAATAAGATAGAAAAACGAAAAGACACATTCCACAGGAAAGTTTATACTAGGGAGTAATTGGTTATGGCAGACTGTCACAAGGACAATTAAGTTCAGAAGAATGATACAAATGCATTTTCTTGACCCTGGTAGAAAGATCATATGACAATAGATAAAACAGTGCAGAATGCCCTGATTGTCAGTAAGGTTATTCTGTGCGTAATAGAAAAGTCCGTACATTATTTATAAGTCATGGCTAAAGTACTATTGAACATTAGTTTGAGACTAATGTTCAAAATGTAGCATTTTTTTTTTTAAATTGAAAGTATAATAAAAGCACGTTTTTGTGGTCACCATAATCGTGGTCATCTCTGCCGTGTATGCCATCCGAGGACCCAGGAAAATGTGGGCTGCCTGACATTCCTTCATACTATACCTACATCTCTTCTTTCACTCTGCCCATATGGCAGCCAACTGGCTCTTCTTTTAGTGGCCACAGGAGGTCATGTCATTTATTATGTTGGTCCACGCATTTCGCCATGTAGTCACCATGTGGTGTGGGGATACAGTAGTAGGAGAAGGATGCAGGAGGTCAGAGGGTGTGTAATTGGCATCTGCTGCCTCTAAACTATGTACACCCCACCCCACTGGAGGTAGGAATGTTACTCATTTACACCCTCTAACGCGATTGGTCAACCATGACCCGAAACCTATATATATGTTCCTATAGATACAGAATAACAGGAGAACTGTTAGTTGTTTATTTTAAATGAATTGTAAAGAAGATGAACACACTCTTGCCTTGAAAAATGTTGACATCACTTGTGCCGAAGCAGGGATAGCTCCGACACTTGGCACTGAATAGCTGCCTACATGGGTGTACAGAGGCACCATCAAGTAAGCACCAGAGGTTCTGGTTAGGACTGTAAGGTAAGATACGTCTTTTTATGTCCGTTATTTGTAGTGATGTGCACCGGACATTTTTCGGGTTTTGTGTTTTGGTTTTAGATTCGGTTCCGCGGCCGTGTTTTGGATTCGGAATCGATTTGGCAAAACCTCCCTGAACATTTTTTGTCGGATTCGGGTGTGTTTTGGATTCGGGTGTTTTTTTACAAAATCCCCTCAAAAACAGCTTAAATCATAGAATTTGGGGGTCATTTGATCCCATAGTATTATTAACCTCAATAACCATAATTTCCACTCATTTCCAGTCTGTTCTGAACACCTCACACCTCACAATATTATTTTTAGTCCTAAAAATTGCACTGAGGTCGCTGGATGACTAAGCTAAGCGACCCAAGTGGCCGACACAAACACCTGGCCCATCTAGGAGTGGCACTGCAGTGTCAGACAGGATGGCACTTAAAAAAAAATAGTCCCCAAACAGCACATGATGCAAAGAAAAAAAGAGACGCAATGAGGTAGCTGTGTGACTAAGCTAAGTGACCCAAGTGGCCGACACAAACACCTGGCCCATCTAGGTGTGGCACTGCAGTGTCAGACAGGATGGCACTTCAAAAAAATAGTCCCCAAACAGCACATGATGCAAAGAAAAAAAGAGGTGCAATGAGGTAGCTGCTAAGCGACTCAAGTGGCCGACACAAACACCTGGCCCATCTAGGAGTGGCACTGCAGTGTCAGACAGGATGGCACTTCAAAAAAATAGTCCCCAAACAGCACATGATGCAAAGAAAAAAAGAGGCGCAATGAGGTAGCTGTGTGACTAAGCTAAGCGACCCAAGTGGCCGACACAAACACCTGGCCCATCTAGGAGTGGCACTGCAGTGTCAGACAGGATGGCACTTCAAAAAAATAGTCCCCAAACAGCACATGATGCAAAGAAAAAAAGAGGCGCAATGAGGTAGCTGTGTGACTAAGCTAAGCGACCCAAGTGGCCGACACAAACACCTGGCCCATCTAGGAGTGGCACTGCAGTGTCAGACAGGATGGCACTTCAAAAAAATAGTCCCCAAACAGCACATGATGCAAAGAAAAAAAGAGGTGCACCAAGGTCGCTGTGTGACTAAGCTAAGCGACCCAAGTGGCCGACACAAACACCTGGCCCATCTAGGATTGGCACTGCAGTGTCAGACAGGATGGCACTTCAAAAAAATAGTTCCCAAACAGCACATGATGCAAAGAAAAAAAGAGGCGCAATGAGGTAGCTGTGTGACTAAGCTAAGCGACCCAAGTGGCCGACACAAACACCTGGCCCATCTAGGAGTGGCACTGCAGTGTCAGACAGGATGGCACTTCAAAAAAATAGTCCCCAAACAGCACATGATGCAAAGATAAAAAGGGGCGCAATGAGGTAGCTGTGTGACTAAGCTAAGCGACCCAAGTGGCCGACACAAACACCTGGCCCATCTAGGAGTGGCACTGCAGTTTTCTAGCGAGAGGATGAGTGCTTCCATCCTCATGTGAAGCTGAACCACTAGCCATGAACATAGGCCAGGGCCTCAGCCGTTCCTTGCCACTCCGTGTCGTAAATGGCATATTGGCAAGTTTACGCTTCTCCTCAGACGCTTTTAATTTTGATTTTTGGGTCATTTTACTGAACTTTTGTTTTTTGGATTTTACATGCTCTCTACTATGACATTGAACATCGGCCTTGGCAGACGACGTTGATGGCATTTCATCGTCTTGGCCATGACTAGTGGCAGCAGCTTCAGCACGAGGTGGAAGTGGATCTTGATCTTTCCCTATTTTACCCTCCACATCTTTGTTCTCCATTTTTTAATGTGTGGAATTATATGCCAGTATCAATAGCAATGGCCTACTACTATACATACTGCGCACAACTGAAATGCTCCACAGGTATGGATGGGTAGTATACTTGACGACACAGAGGTAGGTAGAGCAGTGGCCTACTGTACCGTTCTGCTATATATTATATACTGGTGGTCAGCAAACTGTGCAAAACTGAAATGCACCACAGGTATGGATGGATAGTATACTTGACGACACAGAGGTAGGTAGAGCAGTGGCCTTCTGTACCGTACTGCTATATATTATATACTGGTGGTCATCAAACTGTGCAAAACTGAAATGCACCACAGGTATGGATGGATAGTATACTTGACGACACAGAGGTAGGTAGAGCAGTGGCCTACTGTACCGTACTGCTATATATTATATACTGGTGGTCAGCAAAACTCTGCACTGTACTCCTCCTATATAAAACTGGTGGTCCCCAGTCCCCACAATAAAGCAGTGTGAGCACAGATATATGCAGCACACTGAGCACAGATATGGAGCGTTTTTCAGGCAGAGAACGTATAATACTGGTGGTCACTGGTCAGCAAAACTCTGCACTGTACTCCTCCTATATAATATACTGGTGGTCTCCAGTCCCCACAATAAAGCAGTGTGAGCACAGATATATGCAGCACACTGAGCACAGATATGGAGCGTTTTTCAGGCAGAGAACGTATAATACTGGTGGTCACTGGTCAGCAAAACTCTGCACTGTACTCCTCCTATATAATATACTGGTGGTCCCCAGTCCCCACAATAAAGCAGTGTGAGCACAGATATATGCAGCACACTGAGCACAGATATGGAGCGTTTTTCAGGCAGAGAACGTATAATACTGGTGGTCACTGGTCAGCAAAACTCTGCACTGTACTCCTCCTATAATACTGCTGGTCCCCAGTCCCCACAATAAAGCAGTGTGAGCACAGATATATGCAGCACACTGAGCACAGATATGGAGCGTTTTTCAGGCAGACAACGTATAATACTGGTGGTCACTGGTCAGAAAAACTCTGCACTGTACTCCTCCTATATAATACTGCTGGTCCCCAGTCCCCACAATAAAGCAGTGTGAGCACAGATATTTGCAGCACACTGAGCACAGATATGGAGCGTTTTTCAGGCAGACAACGTATAATACTGGTGGTCACTGGTCAGAAAAACTCTGCACTGTACTCCTCCTATATAATACTGCTGGTCCCCAGTCCCCACAATAAAGCAGTGTGAGCACAGATATATGCAGCACTAGAGATGAGCGGGTTCGGTTCCTCGGAAACCGAACCCCCCCGAACTTCACGCTTTTTACACGGGTCCGAGGCAGACTCGGATCTTCCCGCCATGCTCGGCTAACCCGAGCGCGCCAGAACGTCATCATCCCGCTGTCGGATTCTCGCGAGGCTCGTATTCTATCGCGAGACTCGGATTCTATATAAGGAGCCGCGCGTCACCGCCATTTTCACACGTGCATTGAGATTGATAGGGAGAGGACGTGGCTGGCGTCCTCTCCGTTTAGATAGAGAGTGAGACAGAGACACTTGATTTACTGGAGCATTAGGAGTACTCAGAGAGTGCAGAGTTTTGCTGATAGTTATACTAGTGGTGACCACCAGTTTTATTTATCATTTAATATAATCCGTTCTCTGCCTGAAAAAAACGATACACAGTCACATACCATATCTGTGCTCAGCCTCAGTGTGCTGCATGATAATATCATCTATGTATATCTGACTGTGCTGAGTAGTGCTCACTGCTCACACAGCTTAATTGTGGGGGAGACTGGGGAGCAGTTATAGCAGGAGTACATATTTAACAGTGCACACTTTTGCTGCCAGAGTGCCAGTGTGACTGACCAGCAGTGACCACCAGTATATTGTCTGCCTGAAAAAGTTAAACACTCGTGTGGTGTTTTTTTTTTTAATTCTATAAACGCATTCTGCTGACAGTGTCCAGCAGGTCCGTCATTCATTATATTTCTATCTTCTTCATACTAGTAGTTTAGGAGTCTGCAGTGCTGACAGTGTCCAGCAGGTCCGTCATTATACAATATATACCTGTCCTGCAGTAGTGATATATATATATTTTTTATATCATTATCATCCAGTCTATACTAGCAGACGCAGTACGGTAGTCCACGGCTGAAGCTACCTCTGTGTCGGCAGTCGCTCATCCATAATTGTATACCTACCTGTGGCGGTTTTTTTTTTTCTATCTTCTTCATACTAGTAGTTTAGGAGTCTGCAGTGCTGACAGTGTCCAGCAGGTCCGTCATTATACAATATATACCTGTCCTGCAGTAGTGATATATATATATTTTTTATATCATTATCATCCAGTCTATACTAGCAGACGCAGTACGGTAGTCCACGGCTGTAGCTACCTCTGTGTCGGCAGTCGCTCATCCATAATTGTATACCTACCTGTGGTGGGTTTTTTTTCTATCTTCTTCATACTAGTAGTTTAGGAGTCTGCAGTGCTGACAGTGTCCAGCAGGTCCGTCATTATACAATATATACCTGTCCTGCAGTAGTGATGTATATATATTTTTTATATAATTATCATCCAGTCTATACTAGCAGATGCAGTACGGTAGTCCACGGCTGTAGCTACCTCTGTGTCGGCAGTCGCTCGTCCATAATTGTATACCTACCTGTGGTGGTTTTTTTTTCTTCTATCTTTTTCATACTAGTAGTTTAGAAGTCTGCAGTGCTGACAGTGTCCAGCAGGTCCGTCATTATACAATGTATACCTGTCCTGCAGTAGTGATATATATATATTTTTTATATCATTATCATCCAGTCTATACTAGCAGACGCAGTACGGTAGTCCACGGCTGTTGCTACCTCTGTGTCGGCAGTCGCTCGTCCATAATTGTATACCTACCTGTGGTGGTTTTTTTTTTCTATCTTCTTCATACTAGTAGTTTAGGAGTCTGCAGTGCTGACAGTGTCCAGCAGGTCCGTCATTATACAATATATACCTGTCCTGCAGTAGTAATATATATATATTTTTTATATCATTATCATCCAGTCTATACTAGAAGACGCAGTACAGTAGTCCACGGCTGTAGCTACCTCTGTGTCGGCAGTCGCTCGTCCATAATTGTATACCTACCTGTGGTGGTTTTTTTTTTTCTATCTTCTTCATACTAGTAGTTTAGGAGTCTGCAGTGCTGACAGTGTCCAGCAGGTCCGTCATTATACAATATATACCTGTCCTGCAGTAGTGATATATATATATTTTTTATATCATTATCATCCAGTCTATACTAGCAGACGCAGTACGGTAGTCCACGGCTGTAGCTACCTCTGTGTCGGCAGTCGCTCGTCCATAATTGTATACCTACCTGTGGTGGTTTTTTTTTTCTATCTTCTTCATACTAGTAGTTTAGGAGTCTGCAGTGCTGACAGTGTCCAGCAGGTCCGTCATTATACAATATATACCTGTCCTGCAGTAGTGATATATATATATTTTTTATATCATTATCATCCAGTCTATACTAGCAGACGCAGTACGGTAGTCCACGGCTGTAGCTACCTCTCTGTCGGCAGTCGCTCGTCCATAATTGTATACCTACCTGTGGTGGTTTTTTTTTTTCTATCTTCTTCATACTAGTAGTTTAGGAGGCTGCAGTGCTGACAGTGTCCAGCAGGTCCGTCATTATACAATATATACCTGTCCTGCAGTAGTGATATATATATATATTTTTTATATCATTATCATCCAGTCTATACTAGCAGACGCAGTACGGTAGTCCACGGCTGTAGCTACCTCCGTGTCGGCAGTCGCTCGTCCATAATTGTATACCTACCTGTGGTGGTTTTTTTTTTTCTATCTTCTTCATACTAGTAGTTTAGGAGTCTGCAGTGCTGACAGTGTCCAGCAGGTCCGTCATTATACAATATATACCTGTCCTGCAGTAGTGATATATATATATTTTTTATATCATTATCATCCAGTCTATACTAGCAGACGCAGTACGGTAGTCCACGGCTGTAGCTACCTCTGTGTCGGCAGTCGCTCGTCCATAATTGTATACCTACCTGTGGTGGTTTTTTTTTTCTATCTTCTTCATACTAGTAGTTTAGGAGTCTGCAGTGCTGACAGTGTCCAGCAGGTCCGTCATTATACAATATATACCTGTCCTGCAGTAGTGATATATATATATTTTTTATATCATTATCATCCAGTCTATACTAGCAGACGCAGTACGGTAGTCCACGGCTGTAGCTACCTCTCTGTCGGCAGTCGCTCGTCCATAATTGTATACCTACCTGTGGTGGTTTTTTTTTTTCTATCTTCTTCATACTAGTAGTTTAGGAGGCTGCAGTGCTGACAGTGTCCAGCAGGTCCGTCATTATACAATATATACCTGTCCTGCAGTAGTGATATATATATATATTTTTTATATCATTATCATCCAGTCTATACTAGCAGACGCAGTACGGTAGTCCACGGCTGTAGCTACCTCCGTGTCGGCAGTCGCTCGTCCATAATTGTATACCTACCTGTGGTGGGTTTTTTTTTTCTATCTTCTTCATACTAGTAGTTTAGGAGTCTGCAGTGCTGACAGTGTCCAGCAGGTCCGTCATTATACAATATATACCTGTCCTGCAGTAGTGATATATATATATTTTTTATATCATTATCATCCAGTCTATACTAGCAGACGCAGTACGGTAGTCCACGGCTGTAGCTACCTCTGTGTCGGCAGTCGCTCGTCATCCATAAATATACTAGTATCCATCCATCTCCATTGTTTACCTGAGGTGCCTTTTAGTTGTGCCTATTAAAATATGGAGAACAAAAATGTTGAGGTTCCAAAAATAGGGAAAGATCAAGATCCACTTCCACCTCGTGCTGAAGCTGCTGCCACTAGTCATGGCCGAGACGATGAAATGCCATCAACGTCGTCTGCCAAGGCCGATGCCCAATGTCATAGTACAGAGCATGTAAAATCCAAAACACCAAATATCAGTAAAAAAAGGACTCAAAAATCTAAAATAAAATCGTCGGAGGAGAAGTGTAAACTTGCCAATATGCCATTTACCACACGGAGTAGCAAGGAACGGCTGAGGCCCTGGCCTATGTTCATGGCTAGTGGTTCAGCTTCACATGAGGATGGAAGCACTCAGCCTCTCGCTAGAAAATGAAAAGACTTAAGCTGGCAAAAGCACAGCAAAGAACTGTGCGTTCTTCGAAATCACAAATCCACATGGAGAGTCCAATTGTGTCGGTTGCGATGCCTGACCTTCCCAACACTGGACGTGAAGAGCATGCGCCTTCCACCATTTGCACGCCCCCTGCAAGTGCTGGAAGGAGCACCCGCAGTCCAGTTCCTGATAGTCAGATTGAAGATGTCAGTGTTGAAGTACACCAGGATGAGGAGGATATGGGTGTTGCTGGCGCTGGGGAGGAAATTGACCAGGAGGATTCTGATGGTGAGGTGGTTTGTTTAAGTCAGGCACCCGGGGAGACACCTGTTGTCCGTGGGAGGAATATGGCCATTGACATGCCTGGTGAAAATACCAAAAAAATCAGCTCTTCAGTGTGGAAGTATTTCAACAGAAATGCGGACAACATTTGTCAAGCCGTGTGTTGCCTTTGTCAAGCTGTAATAAGTAGGGGTAAGGACGTTAACCACCTCGGAACATCCTCCCTTATACGTCACCTGCAGCGCATTCATCATAAGTCAGTGACAAGTTCAAAAACTTTGGGCGACAGTGGAAGCAGTCCTCTGACCAGTAAATCCCTTCCTCTTGTAACCAAGCTCACGCAAACCACCCCACCAACTCCCTCAGTGTCAATTTCCTCCTTCCCCAGGAATGCCAATAGTCCTGCAGGCCATGTCACTGGCAATTCTGACGAGTCCTCTCCTGCCTGGGATT
Organism: Pseudophryne corroboree; assembly: GCF_028390025.1. Lineage (NCBI taxonomy): Eukaryota > Metazoa > Chordata > Amphibia > Anura > Myobatrachidae > Pseudophryne > Pseudophryne corroboree. The sequence continues at coordinate 465,889,958 of NC_086451.1, read as the reverse complement.
CCTCCGATGCATCCTTGCGTGTAACGCCTACTGCTGCTGGCGCTGCTGTTGTTGCTGCTGGGAGTCGATGGTCATCCCAGAGGGGAAGTCGTAAGACCACTTTTACTACTTCCACCAAGCAATTGACTGTCCAACAGTCCTTTGCGAGGAAGATTAAATATCACAGCAGTCATCCTGCTGCAAAGCGGATAACTGAGGCCTTGGCATCCTGGGCGGTGAGAAACGTGGTTCCGGTATCCATCATTACTGCAGAGCCAACTAGAGACTTGTTGGAGGTACTGTGTTCCCGGTACCAAATACCATCTAGGTTCCATTTCTCTAGGCAGGCGATACCGAAAATGTACACAGACCTCAGAAAAAGACTCACCAGTGTCCTAAAAAATGCAGTTGTACCCAATGTCCACTTAACCACGGACATGTGGACAAGTGGAGCAGGGCAGACTCAGGACTATATGACTGTGACAGCCCACTGGGTAGATGTATGGACTCCCGCCGCAAGAACAGCAGCGGCGGCACCAGTAGCAGCATCTCGCAAATGCCAACTCTTTCCTAGGCAGGCTACGCTTTGTATCACCGCTTTCCAGAATACGCACACAGCTAAAAACCTCTTACGGCAACTGAGGAAGATCATCGCAGAATGGCTTACCCCAATTGGACTCTCCTGTGGATTTGTGGCATCGGACAACGCCAGCAATATTGTGTGTGCATTAAATATGGGCAAATTCCAGCACGTCCCATGTTTTGCACATACCTTGAATTTGGTGGTGCAGAATTATTTAAAAAACGAGAGGGGCGTGCAAGAGATGCTGTCGGTGGCCAGAAAAATTGCGGGACACTTTCGGCGTACAGGCACCACGTACAGAAGACTGGAGCAACACCAAAAATGCCAGAACCTGCCCTGCCATCATCTGAAGCAAGAAATGGTAACGAGGTGGAATTCAACCCTCTATATGCTTCAGAGGTTGGAGGAGCAGCAAAAGGCCATTCAAGCCTATACAACTGAGCACGATATAGGAGGTGGAATGCACCTGTCTCAAGCGCAGTGGAAAATGATTTCAACGTTGTGCAAGGTTCTGCAACCTTTTGAACTTGCCACACGTGAAGTCAGTTCAGACACTGCCAGCCTGAGTCAGGTCATTCCCCTCATCAGGCTTTTGCAGAAGAAGCTGGAGACATTGAAGGAGGAGCTAACACAGAGCGATTCCGCTAGGCATGTGGGACTTGTGGATGGAGCCCTTAATTCGCTTAACAAGGATTCACGGGTGGTCAATCTGTTGAAATCAGAGCACTACATTTTGGCCACCGTGCTCGATCCTAGATTTAAAACCTACCTTGGATCTCTCTTTCCGGTAGACACAAGTCTGCAGGGGTTCAAAGAACTGCTGGTAAGAAAATTGTCAAGTCAAGCGGAACGCGACCTGTCAACATCTCCTACTTCACATTCTCCCGCAACTGGGGGTGCGAGGAAAAGGCTCAGAATTCCGAGCCCACCCGCTGGCGGTGATGCAGGGCAGTCTGGAGCGACTGCTGATGCTGACATCTGGTCCGGACTGAAGGACCTGCCAACGATTACGGACATGTCGTCTACTGTCACTGCATATGATTCTCTCCCCATTGAAAGAATGGTGGAGGATTATATGAGTGACCGCATCCAAGTAGGCACGTCAGACAGTCCGTACGTATACTGGCAGGAAAAAGAGGCAATTTGGAGGCCCTTGCACAAACTGGCTTTATTCTACCTAAGTTGCCCTCCCACAAGTGTGTACTCCGAAAGAGTGTTTAGTGCCGCCGCTCACCTTGTCAGCAATCGGCGTACGAGGTTACTTCCAGAAAATGTGGAGAAGATGATGTTCATTAAAATGAATTATAATCAATTCCTCCATGGAGACATTCACCAGCAGCAATTGCCTCCACAAAGTACACAGGGAGCTGTGATGGTGGATTCCAGTGGGGACGAATTGATAATCTGTGAGGAGGGGGATGTACACGGTGATGAATCGGAGAATGATGATGAGGTGGACATCTTGCCTCTGTAGAGCCAGTTTGTGCAAGGAGAGATTAATTGCTTCTTTTTTGGTGGGGGTCCAAACCAACCCGTCATTTCAGTCACAGTCGTGTGGCAGACCCTGTCACTGAAATGATGGGTTGGTTAAAGTGTGCATGTCCTGTTTATACAACATAAGGGTGGGTGGGAGGGCCCAAGGACAATTCCATCTTGCACCTCTTTTTTCTTTCATTTTTCTTTGCGTCATGTGCTGTTTGGAGAGTGTTTTTTGGAAGGGCCATCCTGCGTGACACTGCAGTGACACTCCTAGATGGGCCAGGTGTTTGTGTCGGCCACTAGGGTCGCTGAGCTTAGTCACACAGCTACCTCATTGCGCCTCTTTTTTTCTTTGCGTCATGTGCTGTTTGGGGAGTGTTTTTTGGAAGGGCCATCCTGCGTGACACTGCAGTGCCACTCCTAGATGGGCCAGGTGTTTGTGTCGGCCACTTGGGTCGCTGAGCTTAGTCACACAGCTACCTCATTGCGCCTCTTTTTTTTCTTCTTTTCGTCATGTGCTGTTTGGGGAGTGTTTTTTGGAAGGGCCATCCTGCCTGACACTGCAGTGACACTCCTAGATGGGCCAGGTGTTTGTGTCGGCCACTAGGGTCGCTGAGCTTAGTCACACAGCTACCTCATTGCGCCTCTTTTTTTCTTTGCGTCATGTGCTGTTTGGGGAGTGTTTTTTGGAAGGGCCATCCTGCGTGACACTGCAGTGCCACTCCTAGATGGGCCAGGTGTTTGTGTCGGCCACTAGGGTCGCTGAGCTTAGTCACACAGCTACCTCATTGCGCCTCTTTTTTTCTTTGCGTCATGTGCTGTTTGGGGAGTGTTTTTTGGAAGGGCCATCCTGCGTGACACTGCAGTGCCACTCCTAGATGGGCCAGGTGTTTGTGTCGGCCACTTGGGTCGCTGAGCTTAGTCATCCAGCGACCTCGGTGCAAATTTTAGGACTAAAAATAATATTGTGAGGTGTGAGGTGTTCAGAATAGACTGAAAATGAGTGGAAATTATGGTTATTGAGGTTAATAATACTTTGGGATCAAAATGACCCCCAAATTCTATGATTTAAGCTGTTTTTTAGGGTTTTTTGAAAAAAACACCCGAATCCAAAACACACCCGAATCCGACAAAAAAAATTCGGTGAGGTTTTGCCAAAACGCGTTCGAAACTTCGAACCCAAAACACGGCCGCGGAACCAAACCCAAAACCAAAACACAAAACGCGAAAAATTTCCGGTCCACATCTCTATGCAGCACACTGAGCACAGATATGGAGCGTTTTTCAGGCAGAGAACGTATAATACTGGTGGTCACTGGTCAGCAAAACTCTGCACTGTACTCCTCCTATATAATACAGCTGCTCCCCAGTCCCCACAATTAAGCAGTGTGAGCACAGATATATGCAGCACACTGAGCACAGATATGGAGTGTTTTTCAGGCAGACAACGTATACTGGTGGTCACTGTCAGCAAAACTCTGCACTGTACTCCTCCTATAATACTGCTGGTCCCCAGTCCCCACAATAAAGCAGTGTGAGCACAGATATATGCAGCACACTGAGCACAGATATGGAGCGTTTTTCAGGCAGACAACGTATACTGGTGGTCACTGGTCAGCAAAACTCTGCACTGTACTCCTCCTATATAATACTGCTGGTCCCCAGTCCCCACAATAAAGCAGTGTGAGCACAGATATTTGCAGCACACTGAGCACAGATATGGAGCGTTTTTCAGGCAGACAACGTATAATACTGCTGGTCACTGGTCAGAAAAACTCTGCACTGTACTCCACCTATAATACTGCTGGTCCCCAGAATAAAGATATTTGCAGCCCCCTGAAAGTTCTGAAACAAAGTGAAAGGACACCAGCCACGTCCTCTCACTATCATTTCCAATGCACGAGTTAAAAATGGCGGCGAAGCGCGGCTCCTTATATAGAATCCGAATCTCGCGAGAATCCGACAGCGGCATGATGACGTTCGGGCGCGCTCGGGTTAACCGAGCAAGGCGGGAGGATCCGAGTCGCTCGGACCCGTGAAAAAAGGTGAAGTTCGGGCGGATCCGAACCCGCTCATCACTAGTTATTTGTTCCATGTGGCTTTATATTCCCAGAATGTCACCTTCAACATTATCTAAAGTGTTTCTCTTTTATCAATCTTATCTATCATATTTACTGTATGCTGCATTTGTAGTGTATCTTATAGTCATAGCTACTGTATGTGACAGGGATGTGGTCAATTGACCAAAATCCCGACATGGTCAAAATCCTGACATGGTCAAAATACCTACATTTAAAATACCGACAAGGTCAAAATTCCGACATTTAAAATGTCGACAAGTCAAAAAGTCGACATGAGTTTTTCCAGCTTTCTTAATTGAAACCGACTTGTTCATACTTTCCCAGTGGACACGGAGGGGGAATATAACAGTGTGCCGAGCACAGTGATGCACCATACCCGAGGCATGGCGAGCGCACCAAGCTATGCACGGTGTCCATGTTGACCTATGTCGACATACACACATTTTTTTTTATAATGTCGACTTTTTGACCTGCCTACAATTTAAATGTCGGTATTTTAACATTGTCAGTATTTTAAATGCCGTTTTTTTGACCTTGTCGGTATTTTGATCTTGTCAAGATTTTGACCGTCGGCCAATTGTTGTCTTCCCTACGCTCAGACAGTGCACATACACTGGACTGCACACTGCACACACTAGATTGCACACTACATACAAACATACAGAGATTATAGCGGTATTATATGACATAGGAATGGCAGCTTTCAGCAGAACAGCTAAAATCACCCCTCAGGCTGACCAAGGGCTGATATATTCCCAATCAACTGTAGTCCACCCCTAACATGTTGAAATTGAATATTATGTGTATATATAGCCATAAAGAATCATGTTACTGAATTGAAATGACTAGGTCACATGACACGTCCTGCGATACATTGCATAGATAACGTGTGTATAAATACCACTGTAGTTTGCAGCAGTAACCCCGAAGCATTCATCTTGCTGCAAAATGCTTCTGGCAAAAACCTATGTAAAATTATATGTTAAAAACTCACAAACTTTATGTATGCATTATGTAGACAGAGCCTCTGCTTTATTACTACAGATGTGTTTGAAGTCCTGGGTTGTTTGTCTGAGACCTATAAATAAAATAACTTATTTCCATATCGTTTTTTTATATTTCACCATTGTATGTCAGTTTTTTGTGCAATACATCAAAGAAAACTAACACGCCTCTAGGATTATGTGAGAAAGGGTTGAATCTTGTATTATTATTTTTGGTTTATTATTTCTGACCCTATTACGTTGCTCTGAATGACATGTTTAGCATGTTACGAGGTGTTAAAGGTTTTCTTTTATAGGTACATTTTGATTGGTGTTAATATTTGTTTTTAGTTGAAAACAAGACGTACTAATGCAATTTGCATTTTGTAAAATGTACTATGGTAGAACCCAATCCTTGGGATGTACTCACAGTGGCCCAAAGTGGCCAGTCTAGAGACTGCCAATAATTAGAGAAGTCGTGAAGGGGCTCGGCAGTTTACCATATTTGCAAATGTATGCAACAAATATCTCAGAATTTCTATTACCGTATAGTTTTCATGTATTGTTGCAAGTACTACTTAGTGTGCAGGGGGATACCAGGGGTGGGGGGTGGGGGGGAGCACCCCCCCCCCCTCTCTCTGTTTTCTGATGCACTAACTAGTGCATGTTTTCTAGATCTTCGTGTAGCACAGGTGTATATATTTTTGACTGACACATCTTCACTAAAAGCACTAATTAATAATAACTTAATTTTTAATTCTGTGAGGAGAAAAGATGTTCTGTTAAGGGGTCATTTTTACATGGAGGATTCAGTAGCAGAGACAGAGATACTGACAGCGCAGGCAATGGGTGTAAGTATTGCTGCCTGTACTACTGTACACTAACTTACCCACCACAATTACCACTCAGCAAATACATCACCAACTCATCAATGCATTATACAGTATGTATTACCCACTACTACTCACATGCGGTACGTCCTTCTTCAAACACTGATATATCACTCAGTCATCACCATTCCCTGACGATGTACTTACCCCTCATCAGATACACCACACACCCACTTACCTCTAGTAGTGTACCGCATTTTGGGTCTTATTCACATTGCAGATGCAGCAAAACACCACTCACACTGCACCAGAGATGCCAGGCTCAGTGGCGGAACTAGCAAGCGGTGGGCCCAGGTGCGACAAAATGCTTTGGGCCCCCCCCCCATCCCATCCAAGTCCACCCCCTCACCCCTTGAGAGGATCTGGTGAGGGGGACCTGCTCAGGGCCAGAGAAATGGATACCTAGCAACAGTGCAACTAGACATTTTAACACTGTGTGCAAGTAACGGCATCGGAACCCCACCCCTGCATGCAAAACAGGGGCAGTGCACGCCGTAGGCGCGCGCAAAAATACATAGTGGCGTGGCTTCGCGGGGAAGGGGTGTGGCCACAAAATAATACCAATTCCTAAAACGGTGCACAGTAGTCTCCATTATTCAAATTACGCCGCACAGTAGCACCACTACACCAGGTAGAGACCCTTTTACACCTTACGGCGGACAGATTCCCCTTTTTACACATTACGGCAGACAGCGTCCCCTTTTTACACATTACGGTAGACAGCTTCCCCCTTTTTATACATTACGGCAGACAGCGTACCCTTTTTACACATAACGGCAGGCAGCGTGCCCTTGTTACACATAGCGGCAGACAGCGTGCACTTTTTACACATTACGGCAGACAACGTACACTTTTTACACATAACGGCAGACAGCGTGCCCTTGTTAAACATAGCGGCAGACAGCGTACACTTTTTACACATAACGGCAGACAGCGTCCCCCTTTTTACACATTACGGCAGACAGCGTCCCCTTTTTACACATTACGGCAGACAGCGTACACTTTTTACACATAACGGCAGACAGCGTACACTTTTTACACATAGCGGCAGACAGCGTGCCCTTGTTACACATTACGGCAGACAGCGTGCCCTTGTTACACATTACGGCAGACAGCGTGCCCTTGTTACACATTACGGCAGACAGCGTGCCCTTGTTACACATTACGGCAGGCAGATTCCCCCTTTTTACACGTTGCGGCAGGCAGTCCCCCGTTTTTACACATTGCGGCAGGCAGATTCCCCATTTTTACACATTACGGCAGGCAGATTCTCCCTTTTTACACATTACGGCAGGCAGATTCCCCATTTTTACACATTGCGGCAGGCAGATTCCCCATTTTTACACATTGCGGCAGGCAGTCCCCCCTTTTTACACATTGCGGCAGGCAGTCCCCCATTTTTACACATAGCGGCAGGCAGTCCACCCTTTTTACACATTGCGGTAGGCAGTCCCCCATTTTTACACATAGCGGCAGGCAGTCCCAACAAACAAATAAAGAAAGAAAGAGACAGAAAGAAATAAAGAAAGAAAGAGACAGACAGAAATAAAGAGAAAGAAAGAAAGAAAGAAAGAAAGAAAGAAAGAAAGAAAGAAAGAAAGAAAGAAAGAAAGAAAGAAAGAAAGAAAGAGAAAGAAAGAAAGTAGAATCATACTTACCCTCTCCGCTGGCTCAGGCTCCTCGTGCAGCTTGACGATTCCCGGGCAGTAGACGAGGTGGAGGAGGGAGCCGCAGCAGCGCTGTGTTGTTGGTGGAGGCGCTGCTGCTGCCCCCCTGCTTCACTATAGGCTGTTCTTGGAAGACAGCCTATAGTGAAGCAGAGGGGCAGCAGCAGCAGCGCCTCCACCAGTAACAAAGAGCTGCTGCGGCTCCCTCCTTCACCTCCGTCCTCCTCCTTCCCCCGTCCGTGCCGCTGCTCTTCTCCTCTGTGGGCGGCTGTGCGCTGCGGGCAGCGGTTGCCCGCAGCGCACAGCGGCATGTAATGAGTCAGTTACACTCATTACATGCTTGGGCCCCTGGACAGAGGCGGGCCCCAGTGCAACGCACTGCTTGCCCTGTCGGTAGTTCCGCCTCTGGCTAGGCTGCCACTCTAACCGCCAGAGCCGGCCCTAACCAATATGATACCCTAGGCAAGATTTTGGCTGGTGCCCCCTAGCACAGACACTAGTTCCGCCACTGACCCTGTACACCTTTCTATTCATTATGCCACAAAGTAGTACACCTTATACACATAATGCCACACATTAGTAATGCCTTTATACACATAATACCACACAGTAATGCCCCTTACACATATGTCACACATTATTGATGCCCTTATACACATAATGTCCCTTACACATATGGAGCACATTAGTAATGCATTTTGTATGCAGATACAGCCGCAGTCATGAACAGAATATAGGCACGCTGCATATCATTTTAATCAGCAGAAGCTGCTTGTGCCCCTAGGCATACCAGATGCCCTAGGCATTTACCTAGTTTGCCTATGCATAGGGCCGGCTCTGCAAACCGCGCAGGAGTGGTTTTGCCTCTCGCAGTTGTTTAATTAATGCAAATAAGATGCACACTGTGAGCGAGAAAGACGCCCTTTGCTCCATGTAAAAACATAATTCTGGACATCACAGTACTAAAGAATAAAAAGATGCAGCAGTGACCTGAAAACCCTGGAACACAAAATAAACCATAGAATTTCACAGAAACTCGTGTATCAAATGTGATACAAATGGTATTACAGGGGGATGCGATTAAGATGCCGACGCCGAAATCCCAACAGCCGGCAAAATGCTGACGCCGGAATCCTGACAGGGACAGGAGATAGACACTGGAATCCCAACAGCCGTCATCCTGACCGTAAGTATAGTGAGCAGGTTAGGATTAGGGCCGATGGGGGGAGGTAGGGTTAGATGCCACTCAGGGGGCGGGGTTAAGGTTAGGCTGTGGGGAGGGGGTTAGGGTCAGGCACCACCGGGGGGAGGTTAGGGTCAGGCACTAAGGGGGGCGGTTAGGCTGCGGATAGGGAGAGTTAGGGAGTAGGGGAGAGTGGAGAACAGTCTTACCTCCCCCATCGGGACTTCAACTATCAGGATTCTGGCGTCGGTATTCTGACTGCCGGCACACTGTCTCCCAACAAATCATACTGAATCCGTTACGGGGCTGTAACATTGGCCATGCCTTTACCCTACACACATTACAGTGTCTATAAATGTTGGCAATCGCCCAGTACACAGTGTCCACATAATTATATTATAAGAACTGTAGAAGTAGATTAACAAATTGTCATATCTCTTATTAAACCAACGAACACGCGTTACTGACACATTATCATCTAATTCTGAAAGAGTCTGCATAATCTTTTCCATTTACATATGTCTTTTTATTGTAAAATAATTATTAGATTACAAAAGGAAATTACCTGTCCGTAGCCTACTGTAGGTATATGCTGATGATGGTCTGCACAAAGTGCAGGGGTTATTCCAGTGTTTGTCAATGCTTTTGTCTTTCATTCCCAACCGCTGGTGATGTTTGTAAAGAGGATTATCCGTGGAATATATTCCTACACAATTTCTACCTAAACCAAACATGTTTCAGCTTTCGGGCTTGCCCCCCGTATAAGAACAAGATGAAACTTTTTAATTATATTTTCTCAAGCAGCCATTATGTCTGTCTGGGATTAGACAATGTATTTTTCCTATAATCCGGTATATACAATGTTGCATTCTATATGCCTTTTATGTCTGTAGGAGCTAAAAAAAAACCTTTGCAATCATATCAAACATAATCTTCCATTTTTCATCACAGATTTAATCGGAAATAACCTTAATCCGTGTATATTTAAAACGGTCTACATTCTATTGTAACTGTATTTCTCTGCCGTTTATAAAAAGTGCTCTCGCAGCACCAGATATTGGGTACGATCATCTTTTATGGATAGTTACTAATTTTGATGATGGGGACCGAAATGTATCAATTATTTTTCTTCTCAAGAAACCCTTTCTCGAGATGGTTCCAGGGACCAAAAAGGAAATAAAGTAATTATGTGCTGATGTCTGTTAATGGTTTTATTTTATTACTAATGTGTGTAGAGGCACCATACTACGTAGTGATGTACTGTATAGAGAATATTTGTCATTATTGCTCCATGCCCAATCAGAGCATACAGTCTCAATTACCTTACACATATTAAAGTCTATTTAACAACCTACTAACAGGGCAAGATTAAGGGCTACATGAGTCTGCGGCTGAAAATTATCAGGGTCCTAATTTAAGAAGCGGAGAAAGTGAGAACAGTAATGTGGCAAACATCGACCTCCCCACTTGCTTTTTATATGCAATTTAGACTAACCATACAGTATGTCCTCAGATCTCCCACATGCCATCACACCTTTCCACATGCCTCTTAGACCTTCCCACATGCCATCAGACCTCCCCCTATGCCGCTTAAATGCCCATAAGATGACCAGATAACATCTAAATGCCCATCACATTCCCCTCACATCTGCTAAGACCTCACCATATGCCCCTTAAATGCCCCTCAGACTTCCACACATTGCAGTTAACCACTCCACATACCCTGTAAATGACCATCAGACCTTCTTACAGGATATTAGATCTCCCTAAATGCCTCAAAGACAACCCCATATTCCTCTTAAATAACCCCCTTGACCCTTAAATACCCTTTAGACCTCCTAACATGCCATTAGTTCTTATGGCGTACTCATTAAATGTCCCTCAGATGTCCTCACATGCCACCAGACTTCTAGACATACCCCATAAATGCTCCTCAAACTTTTCACATGCCTTCAGACCCCTCTAAATATGCCATTTAAATGCCCTGAGACCTTTGCACATACCATAAGCCCACCACATGTGCCTGAAACATCAAACACTTTATGCCCAATTATTAGTCCCCAAACACCACTATATAACCCCCACCCCCCCACACATACATACACACCATCCGCAAGCTAGTCATGGAACCCACATTTTTAAACATCTGCTCATGTCTCTGAATGTTTGAATCTAAAGATACATTTTCAGGACTCAATTTCCTACTCCAGTTTCCACCGGCGCTTGTATTCAATGATATGGGATAAAGTCATTGTTTAATTAGCATGAACAGAATATCTAGTAGACATAAAGATACAAGAAAATTAAACATTACTTTAAATTCACATAACAGCTTATAATTATGTCAGGGAGTTTCCTTTCATGTCTCTTATAAAAGATCTACCTTACCTTTACAAAAATGTATAGGCGCTTAGATCATCATATCCTCACCTTTTCCAAACCTTTATTCAGGATGTTCCTTCATTCACATTGGGCCACTAGTCAAATTCTGTACTAACCACGGGGACCTGGTGGATTGGGGTACACATATATCTGCCAGCACAATTACAGAACTTTAATTACATATTTTATTGAAGCAATTAGCATGCACTGCAACTGTACAATGACGGCATTCCAGGGGAGTGGCTACGCAGACTCTTTTCATGGTAAAGTGGAAAGAATATAAAACCGGCCAACATGAAATAGAATCATTTTTTCAAAAAATATCTTATCCCTGGCTTCAAAGACCCGGCCTAATGATGGGCATTTTTTTAAGAGGAGGTCTGTGGCTGCAGTCCCATTTGCCTTTTTGTTAATCCAGCCCTGCCCAGGGCTATCTTAATGTAAAGGCACATTAGGCAGCTGCCCACGGCCAAACATTTCTAGGGGCATTCGAGCAGGGGCAGGCTAGGCCAGGGGGCATTAGCTCCCACCCCATCAGGCTTGTGCTTCCTGAGCTTCTTGGGAGTCAGGTAGAGAATGCAGCCTGGCCGCTCTGATTGACAAATAGAGTAGTAAGGCAGCATCCTCTACTTGTCTTCAAGTCTGTAGCCAGACAGTGAATGGCTGCCTGCCTGCTGATTGGTGGATGGCTGGAGCTATCCACCAATCAGTGCATGCACTGTATTGAAGCATGTGGAGTGGCAATGCAAGACCACAGGAGGGATAATTTATGATTTTTTCACTTATTATTTAATTCCATGAATGGGTGTGTAGGGGCCACAGTTTATTGCTTTGCCCGGGACCTGCAATGCTGTAAAGATGGCCCTGGCTACTGGTGTGTGTTTGGGATGAGGCCAAGGCACTTTTGGTAGGTATTGGGGTATCCACCTGGATAGGTCATTAGTCATGACCTCAGTGCTATGAAAGAGCAATGCTGACCACGGTGTCACCATGGTGACCATGTTATTTACACAACTATCATCTCCAAACATCACTACAATGATCTCTGCTAAATAATATAATGAGGCAGAGAATGACTGTTGCCGATATTGCGCCATCTCTGTAACAACCCATAAATGTCAGGTGATGTTATTTATCAGTGACAGCTGAACATGGTGACATAGAATACAACAAATGCATTAGGTAGACATAAGTGTGCATAGTATTATATGTCAATTGTGTCACAGTTTCTCCCTCCCATTTTCATAGCGCGCAGTGAGCAATATTCTCTGACAGACTTCGTCACTTTCGCCGATGATTTAGAAGCAAGTAGCTGGAGGAGCACAGTTCCAGGAAGGGTTGGCTGCAATTACTAAACCTTTTCTTTTCTGTCTCAAACTTGGTAAAATGAATCAACCAAGGTCTGAAGTTCATCCTTTCAATTATAACTAAAATTAATTAAATGAAACTTGCTATAACCCTTTTTTTTTTCTTTACTTTTTGTTTTTTTGGCTCGTAACCCATTCTCTTTGACCACAGGAAATTCATACAATTAAGCGCGACCCAGCAGACCATAAAACATAAAGCTTGTCCAAGAAACGAAATTGCGTCTTGTGCGCGATCGATTGACATTGAGACGATCTTACGATGCAGCTCTTGTTGCCTATCTCTCATTTCCAGCTGTTACAATAACTAATACTTCTTGTTTTATGGATACTGCTATTTGGACCACTTATATACCTGTCATGAGAAATATATTTATGCTCTGAAAGCCTAGAGTGAGCGTTCACCTACAGCCTCCTCTCATGAATACTGCATGAGCGTAGAAGAACAATTAAAGCGTCTCCCTTGGAACACTGACCATTCACACGTGGAATGTTATTGTCAATTTTTAAATCATTTTTGTATCAGAATAATAATTTCCTATGGGATGGCTGGAAATGTTTCCCCTTCGCTGTTCTAAATGGAAATGATTTAATGTGCTGAGACCTAGGAAGTAGATAAAAAGTGTGTCACTCTGTTTCTCAAGACGCGTAAACCATTTAGTGTATCTGTAAGGGAAACTGCAGCTACAGTACGTTGTCCAATTAAAAAAAAAAAAGCTGCGTTTATTATTAAAATTATGTAATGAAGGTCATATATGGAACGCAATTGCAATTAGCCTGGCTTTTGCTGTGAAATACAAATAATAACAATGCTAATGAGGGCAAATCAAGAATGATACGTCATATAAAATTTTAAAAGGTTTATTTATTCCTTAATGTATAAAACATTATTTAGAGGTACAATCATATATAAAAGATATATTAATCACATTGCAAACCCCAATTGACCCCTAAATAATGTACGTGCTGTAATTTGGACCAATTTCTGTGGTTGTGTGGATATTAGTTATCAAAGTCCATTCCTGGATATATCTTAACGTCATTGGCAGCTGGCACAATTTTTAGGGAGAACTGTAAATTTATTATGGTAGCCAGCAGTGGCAAACGCAGGATTTGCATGGGGGGTCTCCAGAATTGGGCGGAATTTGCCACTGGCGCCCTGTACTCTTCACAGATGAAAGCAGGTTCTCACTGAGCACATGTGACAGATGTGACAGAGTCTGGAGACGCCAAGGAGAACGTTCTGCTGCCTGCAACATCCTCCAGCATGACCGGTTTGGCAGTGGGTCAGTAATGGTGTGTGGTGGCATTTCTTTGTGGGGCCGCACAGCCCTCCATGTGCTCGCCAGAGGTAGCCTGACTGCCATTAGGTACCGAGATGAGATCCTCAGACCCCTTGGGAGACCATATGCTGGTGCGGTTGGCCCTGGGTTCCTCCTAATGCAAGACAATGCTAGACCACATGTGGCTGGAGTGTGTCAGCAGTTCCTGCAAGACGAAGGCATTGATGCTATGGACTAGCCCGCCCGTTCCCCAGATCTGAATCCAATTGAGCACATCTGGAACATCATGTCTCGCTCCATCCACCAACGCTACGTTGCACCACAGACTGTCCAGGAGTTGGCGGATGCTTTAGTCCAGGTCTGGGAGGAGATCCCTCAGGAGACCATCCGCCACCTCATCAGGAGCATGCCCAGGCATTGTAGGGAGGTCATACAGGCACGTGGAGGCCACACACACTACTGAGCCTCATTTTGACTTGTTTTAAGGACATTACATCAAAGTTAGATCAGCCTGTAGTGTGTTTTTCACTTTAAATTTGAGGGTGACTCCAAATCCAGACCTCCATGGGTTAATAAATTTGATTTCCATTGATAATTTTTGTGTGATTTTGTTGTCAGCACATTCAACTATGTAAAGAACAAAGTATTTAATAAGAATAATTCATTCATTCAGATCTAGGATGTGTTATTTTAGTGTTCCCTTTATTTTTTTGAGCAGTGTATATACACATATAGCATATTAAACATGCATATATATATATATATATATATATATATGTATACATACATACAGTACACGTATATATACACATGTATATATATCATATGTGTGTGTGTGTGTTTATATGTATGTATATACATGTGTATATACATACTTACTCTTGGTGTGCTGAGCAGATGTCTCTTTGGTTGTCCTGAGAAAGGCTTGCTTAAGCCGAAACGTCGACAGTATGAATTGGCTCTGATGTACCATTAAATCCTTTATATTGAAATTGAACTGGTGAGTGCCCTCTATTCTGGATTTGTTGTCTGGAAAAACACCTGATATATGTGGATGTCCTGATTTGGGCCTCCCTGAGGTGCACCCCCCTGGTGACTTTGATTGCTGTGAGTGCGGACATTACATATTGGTACATGTGTATATATGTATGCACATGGATATATATGTACTATAATTAAAATAAAGTAAACTTTTATTAAGCACTTACAAGTGCCACCAGGAAGACAGCAGGCTGCACAGGACGCCAGACAGCCATTAATAATACTCATCTTTGGAGCCACAGGGAGTCTTTCTATAGTGGATGCCGGCAGAGCCGGCCCTAACCAATATGATGCCCTAGGCAAGATTTTGACTGGTGCCCCCTAGCACCACCGCTGGTTCCACCTCTGACCTTGCACCTAGCAGTCCTTATTTTGGTGTTTGTTCCCCCTATATTTTAAATAGAAACAGTTTGCACATTTGGCGCACAGCCCAAAAAGGGGTGTGTTTTTGCTGGCAAGGGGCATGGCCACACAATAGTAACCCCAATTCCAATTACGCCACAAAGTACTACAACTTCATTCACATTTGATCATGCGATAGTGTTCATAATTCATATTACATCCCACAGTAGTATCACTTTACCTTATAAATGTTACTACTCACAGTTGAGCCCCTTATTCACATTACATCACACCCTATTGCTCTTTATTCACATTAGACGACACAGTAGTGCCCTTTCTATATGCAACGCATCATAGAGCACCTTATACACATAATGCCACACATTAGTAATACATTTATACACATAATTCCACACAGTAATGCCCCTAACACATATGAGACACATCATTAATGTCCTTATAAACATAATGCGCCTTACACATTATGACAACCTTTATTAATGCCCTTTTACACATAATGTGCCTTACACATAAGCTGCACATTATTAATGCCCTTATACACATAATGACACACACACAGTGCCCTCTACAGATTTGCTGCACATTATTAGTGCCCCTATACACATAATGACACACATACAGTAGTACCCTTTTACACATATGCCACACAATATTAATGCCCTTATACACATAATGACATGAATAGTGCCCCTTACACATATGTTGCACATTATTAATGGATTTTTACATGACACACATAATGCTCCTTACACATATTCCGAACACTACTGCACAACTATCCCACTCACATGCACACAGCACTCACACTGCCACTAACACTGTGACCTCTGCCTCTGCTTGGATACAGATGTGCCCTCATAAATATTGCCTCAATGGTAATATCTGGCACATTTTTTAATGAAAATGCATCTTATTTGCTTTGCTATGTGGCTAGGATGCACAAGCAGCTTCTATTGATTAAAATGATATGCAGCATGCCTATATACTGTGTGAGACTGTGGCTGTATCTGCATATGAAATGTGTGACAAGAACACTGGAATAGTGTTTGAGGGCAGGTATGTTTGTCCCAGGTTCTTGTCTTACATGTATTAGAAAAATGAAAACTGCTAGGAATATGTTTTGTTTTGTTAGAACCTTTTCAGTTTGTTGGAAAAGCTGGGTAAGGGCCCTGAAAGAGAGATGGGGCAAGTTCCAGACATTGGGCCCAGTTCGGGTCTTTGGCCTCACAGAAGGCTAATCAGGCTTTCAGCTGTGTAAGAGTGTTATAGAGCTGCTGGCCTGATTAGGGTGTGCAGACTGCCTGGGAAGACTGCAGGATCTCTGTGAGAGAAACACACTCCTGATACAAGTGATCTATACAGTGTTTACTGGAGAACTCTGTGTTTTTTTGTTTAGTGATAGTTAGGAACATCTTGTGTTTAGTTAGTGCCGGACAGGCAAGGTATTTTCTTTTGGTGTTTGTTTTATTTTCTGTACTATAAAACTGGCTGGGGCCAGTTGTACCAGAAACTGGACTTGTGTTATTCCTCAGCTGCTGCGTGCTGCCATATACCTCAGGAAACGGCACCTTGCACCCCTACAGTGTTACAACTTGGTGGAGAATGCGAGCATGCCGCTCTGCGCATAAGTGAAAGCAGCAGCTTTATGAGGCCTGCAGAAAACGGTGGTTTATGCAGATACAGCCCAGTGTGAAGTTGCTGAGACTCACCCCTGAGGGTTTGATATATGTCCTGGGTGAAAGCAGCTACAAAGCCGCCTGAAAAATCTGTCGACATGGAGGAACTGCTTAAAGCCTTGCTGCAAGCTACAGTGGCTCAGCAGGAGGCCAACAGACAGCAGCAGGTGGCTATGGAGGAAAATAGGAGACTACAGCAGGAGGCCAACAGACAGCAGCAGGTGGCAATGGAGGAAAATAGGAGACAACAGCAGGCAGCTGTTGACGAACTTTACAGGCAACAGCGTCAGGATAGAGAGGCCTTAACAGAAGTGGTGCAGAGCCTTGCAGCCCGGATTGGAGATGTGGCCGTCAGTGCTCCGACCAGCTCTAGTTCTATAAGGGCCAGTCACTTCCTGCAGAAAATGACAGAGGCTGATGATGTGGAGGCCTACATGACCACGTTTGAAAGGACTGCCGAGCGTGAGAACTGGCCGAAAGCACAGTGGGCCAGTCTGCTGGCACCTTTCCTGTCAGGTGAGCCCCAAAAAGTGTACTTTGATTTATGCCCTGCTGAGGCTCGGGACTATGATAAACTAAAGACTGAGATCTTAACCCGCCTGGGAGTCACGCTGTCAGTACGAGCACAACGGGTGCACCGGTGGGTGTACGCCATGGAGAAGCCTCCTCGCTCCCAGATGCACGACCTTATTCAGCTAACAAAAAAATGGTTACAGCCAGAGACATTAACTGGTCCCCAGATGGTTGAAAGAGTCGTCATGGACCGCTACTTGAGATCTTTGCCCATGGTCCTGCGCAAGTGGGTGAGCCATGGAAACCCGGGTACTGCTGACCAATTAGTGGACATGGTAGAGAGGTATTTGGCAGCAGAGGAACTACTGATGACCACCCAGCAACCCATAGATCCTCGACAGCGCCCTTCAGTAAAGACTGGTAAGACTGTTCCTTGGGAAAATGTTGCTAGGCGGATAAGAGAACGCAAGGCTGGAGAGACTGTAAACCCTGGCCCTGGAGACGGGCCAATGGGGCTAGAACGGTCTATGCTGCCCAAACGGGTTGATAATCGTGTGGTTAAATGTTTTAGGTGTGGTATGCCAGGTCATGTTATTGCCAATTGCCTAGTCACGCAAGAACCCATGCAATGTGATGCTGCCTTTGAATGTCGCAGAATGTCTTTCTTTGCTAGGTTAGTCTGTACTGTGGTACCTTCACCTGAGCTGGAAAAACAAATGTGTGATGTGTTCTTAGAGGGTAATCGGGTAGAGGCCTTGCTAGATTCAGGAAGTTTAGTTACCCTCGTGAAAGCTGGGTTAGTGAACCCCTTAAAGGTCCAGCAAATACCTATTGGGGTAACTTGCATACATGGGGATACCCAACATTATGTCACTGCTGAAGTGAATATAGAAACTTGTTGTGGGTCAGGAATTGTTAAAGTAGGACTGGTCCCCACCTTGGTGCATGAGGCCATAATAGGGAGGGATTTTCCTCATTTTTGGAAACTGTGGGAATCACGGTTATCAACAGATGTGAGAAGTAAAGAGCCAGTTGATAATACCGGTGATTTTATGGATGTACGTGTGTCTTCTGAACTTTCTGGCCTTTTGCAATCCAAGGATTGGTCAGAGCGCTGCAGTTAGAATCCGATTCAAGCGAGGAGGTCCAGTATCTGGAACCTGGTACTTCCATTTAAGATCTACACGCTTAAATTTGACTCTCGATCTGGTAAACGCCTCCAATCCTATTTTATTATTTGTATTACGTATCCAGTGTTAATTGAATAAATTGTGTAAACAGTATTACGCTATGTGGGTTCGTATTTCTTGTCCCCACATATTTGAATGAGATTGCACCATTGATAACAACTCGGAAGATTTCTACATTGACTACGTGCTTGAAAACTTAATCCGTCCGGTAAAGCCTCCAATTTAAAAATTGGAGATACACATAGTTTATATACCATCGGGTATTCTGCTGTTCTTATTTGGGACATATTTGAAACAATATCACACTATGTACATTGTTTTTTATTTATTTACATGTTCATTGGTGTTTGATGTATAAGGAAAACATCTATTCAGAAATATCCGCCTTGATTGCAAAACTTAGAGTTGAAATTAAGATAAGTATCAACCCAATATTACAAGGTGTTGCATGCATACACTCATTTTAGAACCTAAGCGCACTTGATTTTCTATCACCACCCCACTTTTTACAAGTTTAATTTTTGGTTATAGGGTATAACCACGATAGAAGATCTTTGCTGCCTAGTTAGCACCATTAAGATATTTGTACTTACATCTAATCTTGATCCTTAGTATACCCTTTTTAGATATAGTTGGGCTGCAGAATGTTCAACCATTTGAAATGTTGAGAAGAAACTATTAAAAAAAATTTCAGTAGACAGCTACCAGAATTCAGTGATTACAATTTAGAATCAGCTATGAAAAGGCTAGAAAGATGGTTATTAAAAGAGAACTGGATGTGGTGGGAAGTAGCCACGCTAGAAAAATACATGGCGGACCGTGTCATACCCAAAGGGTTGCGAATAAAAAAAGTCCCTTCATTTAATGATGCAAGTACAACTTTTAAAAAAGATTGGGCAGCCACCCTTGAAACTTGCTCTTTTTCTCTAATGACCATTATTTTAAAGGAGAGACAAGATAAATTAAGGGAAACAAAAGAACAGATAGATATTTTTCAAACCCTCATTGAACCATACCAAGAGCTACCTGAATTTAAACTGAAAGAAAAAGAAATTCAGTCTGTTACAGCTAAAAACACTAAAGATTTGATTGGGAAGAAACAAAAAAAGTTGAAGAGAGATCATGACTATTACAGACAAGGTGAAAATGAAGTTTTAGAATCATCAAACACCTTGAATTCGACGATAGAACATCAAGAAAACATCAGCATCCCATCAGCATCAGAATTTATGGAAGATTCAGCAGATGAAAGCAATGGGGAACTTGAGATACAAAAAAAATAGTGACACCCGAATTAACGCAAAAAACTCAAGAAAGAATAAGAGCGGAAAAAGGACCCATAAAGAAAATAGATGTATACATGACAACTCCTATGAAGTAGAAACACCACAAAAAAGAATCACATGGAACCAAGAAAAATATGCCTCAACATATAGAAAAAAACAAGATGATAATAGACAGTACGACAGAAGCAGGGGAAATTTTAGACAAGACCATATGTACGAGGAAAACAGAAGAAGAAACTACAACCATGGGGACTACATGGAAAAGAGACAACAAAGGGATCAATTACCGTATAGAAGAACATAACCCACATGGAGAGAAGGAAATCGGAGAATTCAAAGGAACCGGATTCCATCTTACTCAAACTTCCAGGGAAATGAAATGGATCAACCTTTTTTAGGAAGAGAAAGGGGGAGAGGGAGAATGTGGCAATAACATCTACACGGAAAACAAAATGAGGGAAAAGAGGAGGAGGTAAAGAATCAAAATCTCTTTATAGAAAATTAAAGAAAAAACAACAAAAACAAAAAAAGATTGAAACAACCCATCGCCCTTCCGAAAATGAAGAAAGTGGAAAGATCTTCAATCTGAGCAAACGAGTACTAAATAAAGACGAAGAGAAACTTCTCCTAAAAGGTTTAAAATTTGCACCATCAATAAAAAATAAATCAATTTGACACCTTTATTGATATTGAAAAATCCGTGCAGAAGCTTACGGTGAAAAAATTCTTCCAGATGAAAGACAAAGAAACAACAAATACAGATGAGCCAGAAACATCTTGTACTAAATTCAAAAAGAAGTCCAGCTTTTATCCTAAACACCTAAAGGGAAGCATGATTGATTGATTTCAAAAAGCCATAACGGAAGAAATAGAAAAACTGGAAAAGAAGAATATTAAAAAGAATAACTTATCAAACAAGGAACGGAAGGCCCTGAAAAATCTAGTAAAAGAGGAAGAAATTGTCATCAAGCCATGTGACAAGGGTGGAGGGGTCACCACTATAGATACGCAAGATTATAAAGAGGAAATTTATCGTCAATTAAATGACAATACAACCTATAGCAAATTAAAATCTGACCCCACACCAAAAATTCGAGGGCACATGATTAAGTTACTCAATGAACATCTAGAGAAGGGAGCAATCACCAAACAAGAGCACAATTTTCTGCAAATTAAGGACGCAACCATCCCAACCATCTACACTCTCCCGAAAATTCACAAAAACCCACTAAAACCGCCCAGAAGACCTATAGAGGCTGGTGTGGGAAGTTTAACAACTAGCCTGTCGGAATTCATAGATATTCATCTCCAACCGATAGTGGAGAAATCCAAATCATACTTAAGGGACACCACTGATATTCTGACAAAGATTAGCAATCTATCCTGGGACGACCAGTGCATCCTGGCAACAGCTGATGTCACATCACTTTATACCTGTATTCCCCATCAAAAGGGAATTGAAGCAATTAGATGGTTTTTGAAACAAAGTGAATATTCAGAGGATAAGAAGAAATTTATCATTGAAGGTATTGAATTTATCCTTCAAAATAATTACTTCTACTTCGATGGGAATTATTATATGCAAAAAACGGGAACAGCAATGGGCACCAAGTTCGCCCCAAGCTATGCCAACTTGTTTATGGCATACTGGTAGGAAAACATAGCTTGGGGTTCGAACTTGGTGTCATGGCTTTGTTTCATCAACGACATCTTCTTTATCTGGAAGTGCTCCAAAGGAGATTTGCGCACTTTCTGTGAGGATTTGAATAAAAATCTATTTAACATAACATTAACTTTTTCCACAAGTAAGAACTGCATACATTTCTTGGATCTTCAGATATATACTGAGGACGGAAGTCTGGAAACTATGTGTTACAATAAACCAACGGATGCCAATAACTATATTACCACCTCCAGCGAACGCCATACCAATTGGCTCAATAGCGTACCAAAAAGTCAATTTCTAAGACTGAGAAGAAATTGCAGTTAGGATAACATCTGTGAGAAACAACTTAAAAAAATGGAAGAACGGTTCATCACAAAAGGATATAATCCTGAAAAGATCGCCACTTTAAAAGAAGTCCTAAAATTAGATAGAAAACAACTTTTGAAGAAAAAAGAAAAACAGAAAAAAGATAATAGCTACCAATGGGCCTTCATAATCAGGCTATTCATGCCAACATAAACAGTTAGAAAGCATAGTAAAAAAAACACTGGCACATCCTGAAAAAGATCCAGTTTTGAGAGAATGTATTCCGAACCAACCACGTTTTATATATAGAAGAGCCCCAAATTTAAAAAACTAACTTACAAGAAGTGCACTTCCTACAAAAAATACACATCCACTCAGAACTAAAGGATTTCATTGCTGTGGCAGCTGTTTGGTGTGCAAAGAAATAAAGTCCTCAATTTCTAAATATACCAAATTCACAGTAAGAGAACAACAATATAGTCTCAAACATTTCATGACATGTCACACCAGTAATGTGATATACCTCATACAGTGCAGCTGCAATTTGTTTTATGTCGGACGAACAAGTAGAGCATTAAAAACACGTCTAGGGGAACATTTGAGGAATATTAGAAAAGGACTTCAGACACACACCTTTTCTAACCATTTTAGGGAGGTCCACAATTGCTCAACGTCTGAGATCACTATGTTTTTAGCCATAGACAATGTCCGTAGCAATTGGAGAGAACGAAATGAAGAGAAAATGTTAGCCACAACAGACATGCGATGGATACATAGACTAAAAACCTTAGCCCCAAAAGGGTTAAATCAAGATTTTGAATTGAAATGGTTTTTGGAATAAACCACCACCCACTTTCTATCTTCACTTCATTGTTCTCAATTCACATTCTTCCCCTCCTTGTAATCACCATCTCCTTATCTTTAAGTCAATCTTTTTAATAATCTATTTATGTACATTCTGTTTTTATGCATTATTTGTATTGTCCCCTTTTTTTCTGGTTGCTTTCCAGAATTATGACCAAATCAACCATCAATGAAGAAATAGAGATCTATGAACTTTGGAATTTCTTTTGGACTTTTAAACCATTGAACTTTTTAAAAGAATTACATATGAATTATTATATGGACATATAGTGCTAATTAATTTTCTTGTATTCAACTTTTTCATTATGTACAGTGAAACAGGAACCAGTTGCGTTCCATAGTTTATTTCCCCCGTTCTAAGAGGGGTGGTAGTACTGTGTGCGTTCCACGGAGAGCGGAAGTGACGTCACTTCCGGTCACGGCATCTCCGGGCGGTAAGCACCCCACATTTCTTTGTTTGCGTTCCACGGCCGGCGGAAGTGATGTCACTTCCGAGACTATATGTGCATTATTGAAAAATACGTATAAATTACCATTACGGCCGGTGGTAGTGATGGCACTACCGATATAATATATGTACCACATAGACTAACACGACTTTCTTGTATTCAATCGTTTTCAATTGTGTCCCACAGCTTACTTTCCCCGTTTAAGATGGGTATGAGTACTGTGTACGTTCTATGGAAATCAGAGGAGACGTCACTTCCGGCACGGCAGCTCCGGGCGGTATGCGCCTCATGGATCTTTGTTTGCATTCCACGGCCGGCGGAAGTGACGTCACTTCCGATACAATACATGTAATATATGTATTATTGGGATTATTGTGTCGGAATACAGCACTAAAGCCTTTATAGTTCATAAGGATGCTTGGCTCCATCAGTGCCCATTTGTATCATATAAATGTTGGGTTCACGCAATGTTTCATACTAACGGCGGACGGAAGTAAACGCACTTCCGGTTGTGCGTTCCACACAGCATTTTAGGTGACTCAGAGTCCATATGATATATGTGTATATAATTTTATATTTTCTTATATATGTTATTTTAAATAACCAGTTTTAAGTGGTCAGTGCCCCCACTAAGAGATTTTATTAAGGAGCAACACCTTCAATTATTGACCCGGAAGTGCCATTCACCCGGAAATAGTTGGCCACCATGCTATTTAGTTTCACTTTGTCTATCCTACTGTCACATCTCCCTGACGAAGAGCAACAGCTCGATACGCGTTGGCCTGTGACAGGAGGACAAATCCTAGGATTGGTCAGAGCGCTGCAGTTAGAATCCGATTCAAGCGAAGAGGTCCAGTATCCGGAACCTGGTACTTCCATTTAAGATCTACATGCTTAAATTTGACTCTCGATCTGGTAAACGCCTCCAATCCTATTTTATTATTTGTATTACATATCCAGTGTTCATTGAATAAATTGTGTAAACTGTATTACGCTATGTGGGTTCGTATTTCTTGTCCCCACATATCTGAATGAGATTGCACCGTTGATAACAACTCGGAAGATTTCTACATTGACTACGTGCTTGAAAACTTCATCCGTCCGGTAAAGCCTCCAATTTAAACATTGGAGATAAACATAGTTTATTATATACCATCGGGTATTCTGCTGTTCTTATTTGGGACATATTTGAAACAATATCACACTATGTACACTGTTTTTTATTTATTTACATGTTCATTGGTGTTTGATGTATAAGGAAAACATCTATTCAGAAATATCCGCCTTGATTGCAAAACGTAGAGTTGAAATTAAGATAAGTATCAACTCCATATTACAAGGTGTTGCATGCATACACTCATTTTAGAACCTAAGCGCACTTGATTTTCTATTACCACCCCACTTTTTACAAGCTGGTGGGATTAAGCCTGGGGTCCTCATATAATAGCACCAACGCGTTTCAGATACAAATCCTTCCTCAGGGTGAAGTGACCTTGAGGACTCTCAGAGATATAAGGATTCCAGTTCTATATAGCAGCACTTGGAGATCGTCCATCAGTATAGTGTTGTGTCTAGAAAGAAGTGGTGTTCTATTGGACGAATGCCAAGCTGCAGCTAGGGCGCAAGTCATTGTTTCACTTTTTTATTCTATTGCCAGACTTGTCTGCTAGTTCCACTGCTGTGTCTCTCACTGTATCGAACACAAAAAAAGAACATTAGTTCTAAAATTTTGGGCAGTTTAAGATGGCAGTGTACTTTCCTGTTTATTTCCATAGAATAGAATAACGCTTTGCCTTTACGAACAGATCATGGAGTATGACACCTGCTGCGGGTATAGTGAAGTACAGGTCTATATTCATCACTTCTGTCACATTGTATCAGTATCCAGCACCACTGCAGTTACAAGATTCTGCTTCTTGTGGTGCGCAGTGATGAACACGTACAGCTAAATATGCAACCGCGCAGTTTTTTGGTCAAAATGTCGCCTCTGTAGGAATCTTTTTAAACACTATTGGTAGATCCATCTGCATGTTATACAATACACAAAGTTGGTAGAACTGCAGTCTGTAGATAGACTGCACTCAATAATAGAACCAAAAACAAACCACAAGGGGTAGAGGGCAATACATGGCGAAGCGTACTATCTAATGGTGATATGGTGGGGAACACAAAAAGGGGAGGGAAGGGGAAAGGAGTTGGACACTGGCAAAGTGGAGTGGGCAGAGGGCGTGTGAATGGAAAGGAGATGGAAGATGTAGCCGGGGAGAATGAATAAAGGATCTGTAGCTGAGTGGAAAGAGTTGGTAATTTATCCTTTATAAGATAGGCAACCAGTGCAGCAGGGGTGTCATAACCTTTTTTAGTTTTAATTTCATATTGGCGCCCCTAAA
Source organism: Pseudophryne corroboree (assembly GCF_028390025.1). Classification (NCBI taxonomy): domain Eukaryota; kingdom Metazoa; phylum Chordata; class Amphibia; order Anura; family Myobatrachidae; genus Pseudophryne; species Pseudophryne corroboree. Next base: position 465,864,340 of record NC_086451.1, on the reverse strand, counting down.
TCACTAAATGTCACCCCCTAGGGCACCTTGACTTACCCGCTACACCACCTACCTGATGGCAGAGATATCTATCTATCTATCTATCTATCTATCTATCTATCTATCTATCTATCTATCTATCTATCTGTCTATCTATCAGATCTCACTATTAGATACAATCCAAACCGTGTCCAGGTTCGGATATTCAGGCTGTTTGGAATTTAGACTTTAAATTCAAATTTAGGGGGTTTGATTGCATAAATTACATGATTTTAGCTGTTTTTATTGATTATCTTTGATTTTTTTAAATCAATGGTTATAGACTTTTTTTTATCAGTTCTTAAGCAAACCAAAAACCGAATCCGAACCAAAACACTATTAGTCTATTAAACTATTACCACTTCTATTTTTGAAAGCATTCTTACTTTGCAGCATTTTTTCCACACCTGCCTAAAACTTTTGCACAGTACTGCATATCTACAGTACCTAAAACAGGATTTATCAGGCATGGTAGATATATGGTACAAATATACTGCATATGGTACAGATAGCTCTTTATGGATCAAAGGTATCATACTTTTATTTTTTTATTTTACTATACCAGATGAACTTGGTCACAATTTTGAAAACTTAAATATCCATACCGTACAGTACATTGAATTATTTTTTGATGTGTTGAGAGAAATGCCTGACATGAGGTGACCTTTTTCAACAATACATATTAGGCAATAATGATTTTGGCAGATAGCAGCAAAGTTATGAACAACAATTACAGCATAGCAGTAAAATATATTCCCTGATGAAATGTATTTTATGAAGACATGCATAGGGTCTGATTTTAGCTGTGCTACAACATGAAACCTCCAACCTGAAACATTGCTTACCAAACTCAGGGTCTAATTCAGAACTGATGGTAACAGCAAACTTTTTCTCTAATGGTCAAAACCATGTGCATAGCAGGTGGGGCAGATGTAACACATGCAGAGAGAGTTAGATTTGGGTGGGGTGTGTTCAAACTGGAATCTAAATTGCAGTGTAAAAATTAAGCAGCCACTATTTACCCTGCACAAAATAACCCACCCGAATCTAACTCTCTCTGCACATGTTACATCTGCCCCACCTGCAGTGCACATGGGGGGGGGGGGTCATTCCAAGCTGATCGATCGCTAGCAACTTTTTGCAGCACTGCGATCAGATAGTCGCTGCCTATAGGGGAGTGTATTTTAGCTTTGCGAGTGTGTGAATGCTTTTGCAGCCAAGCGGTAGAAAAAAGTTTGTTGCAGTTTCTGAGTAGCTCTGGACTTACTTAGCCGCTGCGATCACTTTAGACTTTTTGGTCCCGGAATTGACGTCAGACCGTTTTTCGGGAGTGTTTGCAAAAACACAGGCATGTCCAAGCGTTTGCAGGGCGCAAACGCTTGGACATGACTGTGTTTTTGCAAACACTCACAAAAAACGGTCAGTTGACACCCACAAACGCCCTCTTTCTGTCAATCTCCTTGCGATCGGCTGTGCAAATGGATTCTTCGTTAAATCTATCGCCCAGCACCGATCCTCTTTGTACCTGTATGACTCACCTGCGCATTGCGGCACATATGCATGCGCAATTTTGCCGAGTTTTAACCTGATCGCAGCCCTGCAAAAAGTTGTTAGTGAGCGATCACCTCGAAATGACCCCCATGGTTTTGCCCATTGGAGAAAGATTTTGCTTTTGCGATCAGGTCTGAATTAGGCCCTCAGTTCATTTTGATCCTTGTGCTTTTAAAAGTGCCCATCAAAAAAGTGCAGGTTTGCACCACTTTTTGGACCTTTTGTGCATAACAAGAAACGCAGCTGACATAAGGGGCCATATGACACCAGAAATCGGACATTTTTTTAAAGGGGCAATCAATTATAAAGCATGGTTTTGCTTTGTAAGTGATTGCCCCTTTAAAAAAATGTCCGAGTTCAGCCATCATTACATCCGGCCCATTGGGTTAATTTCCAGGTCTGCTGATACTATCTGTTGCATTGATTAAGTCAAATCGCTACTGCAAACATAAGATTGTTTCTATTAAGTAGAGATGAGCGGGTTCGGTTCTCAGAGAACCAAACCCCCACAGATTTCACGTCACGAGCCCGGATCCGAGCCAGGCTCGGGGTTTTCCTGCCTGAGTCGGAAACCAGAATGAGGCAAAACGTCATCATCCCGCTGTTGGATTCTCGCGGGGTTTGGATTCCATATAAGGAATCACCACCATTTTCACTCCGACATTGGAGAGTGTAGAGAGAGGATGTGTCTCCGTCCTCAGTGGTGGTGTCTTGTGCTGCATCAGTCCAGTCACAGTGGTGGTGTCCTCTGCTGCCATATGTCCAGTGCTGCTGTAGAAGTCCAGTCCAGTGGTGCTGTGTTGTCCTGCATCAGTCCAGTGGTGGTGTCTTGTGCTGCTGTATATGTCCAGTGATACTGCCGTATATGTCCAGTGATACTGCCGTATATGTCCAGCGGTACTGCTGTATAAATCCAGTGATCCTGCCGTATAATTCCAGTGATCCTGCCGTATAATTCCAGTTGTACTGGCGTATAAGTTCAGTGATCCTGCCATATAATTCCAGTGATCCTGCCATATATATTTCCAGTTGTACTGGCGTATAAGTTCAGTGATCCTGCCGTATAATTCCAGTGATCCTGCCGTATAATTCCAGTGATCCTGCCATATATATATCTCCTATATAATAGCCCTATTCTGTGACCTTGTGATTCATTTGCTAACGCTGGGCGGAGTCACAACAGTGGGCGGAGTTATTCAAATGAGTCACAGAGATCTGGCCAAATCTAAAGGAGACTAGGAGCAGAAGCAGATAGCATGGGCATTGGGCATGTCACAGGCAGGGGTGCAGACCTCCCAGCTTTCTGCAGGAGCTTTCTCCAGGCAGAAGGAAGGAAACACACTCGGCGAAAAGGGGGCGTGGCTTCACGGGAGGGTCCCCGTTTTCGTCAGTGAGGGAGCTTGCCCAGTGCTCTGTGAGCTGATGGCATGCTCCCAGGGGCTGATTATGAGTCTGGGGGGCCCAGGGCACTTGAGACAGGGGAGCCCTATCTCATTGCTGTGCCTGCTGGGGGTTGGGGGCGTGGCCTAATCGCGGACCGCGCGGCCACGCCCCCTTATGCAAATGCCGATATATATTTTTTTTATGGGATTTTGGCCCCTCAGCTAGGGCTAAATCCAGAGGGGGTGGTCTCTCCCCCTTACACACCCGCACAGGGAGAAGAAAGCAGGGAGACTGCTGCCTCCCTGCAACACCACAGACCTGCCAATATGCAGCAGCGTGTGCTGACTGTAGCACAATGCTGCCGCTGTTGCTGGCAGGACGGGGGGGGGGGCTTCTGAGCTGGGACAGAGCTACTCCAGCCGGGGGGCCCCCTAAAACTGTGGGGCCAACGGTACGTATCCCCTGCCCCCCCCCCTTAATCCGGCTCTGCTGCTGGAACCCCCCCATTAATCCGTACCCCCTGATGCCCCCTCTCCCTCTGTCTCCACTATTCACCGCTGCTCTGCTAAGCAGAACAGCGAGTACAGGAGCTTTCCAAATGCCCCCCCCCACCGCCGGACACTGCGACCCGCGGGTGGGACAGCGGGACAGACCCCAAAAAATGGGACTGTCCCACGAAAATCTGGACATTTGGGAGGTATGGGGTTGTGTGAGGGGTATGTCATACAGACAGACGGGCACCGGCTCACTGTGTGCTTGACCCCCCACATCGGCATACTCAGCAGGGTCTCTCTGGTGCAGAGGAGCGTCACTTTCTGGCACACTCCACGCTTCTTAGCTGCAGTTTTGTGGGGCACCTGCCGCTGTGCAGGTTCCATACTGCCTCTGTTATCTCCAGCCCCGGCAACCCCACCGCTAGCTGCAGCGCTGCCACTCGCAGTGGAGTGCGCCCAGCTCATTCACACACTTTAGCTGGCGGGTAGCACTGCAGAAATCCGAGCTGCTTGCAGGCTCTGACCCACTCCTCCCTCCAGCCGCAGCGTCTCCTGGGAGCTAACCAGTCACTCCCAGTCTCCCCTTACCACAGTGCCCGGAAGCCGTGAGGTCCGCGCCACGTGCATGCTATGACCCCCTCCTCCCTCCAGCCGCAGCATCTCCAGGGGGCTAACCAGTCATTTCCAGTCTCACCTTACCACAGTGCCCGGCAGCTGCGCGAGGTCTGCGGTGTGTGACTGAGGAGGGGGGGGAGGGATGCGGACAGGCAGAGAAAGCAGGACTCCAGCCTGAGAGAGTCAGCCATGCCAAGTCTCCAGCAGCAGCAGATCCCAACAGGTTGGAGTGGAACAGCAGCAGCCAGCAGCAGTGACTCCGGTAAGACACATCTGTCTGTCACCACTGTTTTGTCCCTAATACCAATCTCTCCCATGCCCTGTGTTCTGTCATGTCCCTGTCACCCCTGGCCTTGCCCTGCCACCCTTATCCTGGCCCTTTCACCCTTATCCTGGCCCTGTCACCCTTATGCTAGCCCTGTTACCCCTATCCTGGCCCTGTCACCCCTGTGCTTGCCCTGTCAACCCTATACTGGCCCCGTCACCCCTGTCCTGGTCCTGCCGCCCCTACCCTGGCCCTGTCACCCCTATCCTGTCCCTATCATTTCTGTCCTGGCCCTGTCACCCCTGTCCTGGCCCTGTCACCCCTGTCCTGGCACCGTCACCCCTGTTCTGACCCTGTCACCCCTGTCCTGGCCCTGTTACTGCATACCCTCCAACTACCTTTTATGGCATGTACAGTACCCGCAGCGCCTCCAGACCTCTCCCCAATGCACCACACCTCCGTACCTTCCCCTCCACCACAAGCGGCACTTCACCCCTCCCCCACATGCTGTGCCTCCAGACCCCCTACACCACCCGTGGCTCCCACTCCTCCACCCCTTCACCACCCACAGCACCTCCAGGCCCCTTCCACCATTCACCCCCCTTATATGTCTCCCCGCACACCTGCCCCCCTCCATCCGCAGCATCTGTAGACACCCTCCTCCATCAGCGGTCCCCCCCACACCCACCCCTCCCCCACCAATGGCACCCCCGCACCTGCCCCTCCACCACCTGCAGCACCTCCGGACCTCCTTTCCCATCCGCCGCAACACCCGTACCTGCCCCTACCCATGGTGCCTGCTGTCCCCTACCCAACCCCCGGCACTCCCGTCCCTTACCATCCCACAGCACCTCCGGGAACCCTTCACCCATCCACAACATCCCCACACCTGCCCCTCTCCCACCCGTGGCACCCCTGCCCCTCCCCCACCTGCAGTGCCTCCGGACCCCTCCCCCATCTGCATCCCCCACTCCTCTGCCCCTCCCCCACACGCAGCACCTCCCGAACCTTCCCCATCCAGGCCCCACCCCCACTTCTGCCTCCCCTCCACCCGCAGCATCTACAGACACCATCCGCAGTCCCCCCCGCACCCGCTACATTCTGTACATCGTGCCCTGCAGGTGCTGTTCACGCCGTCGCAAGGGGCTGCGCCTCCTTCACCATCGCACGCCCTTTCATTGTGCAATATTTAACCACTAACAAAGGAATGCAGGTAATACTCCATATAATACAAATATTAAACCCCAGAAAGGCATGCAAGGGTTAAGGGGGCGTAGCCCCTTGCGACGGTGTGAAGAGCGCCCGTAGGGCGCGATGAAGCACCTAGTATATATATATATACCCTGTTGCAAAGCAGATTACTGAGGCCATAACAACTATGCTGGTGTTAGACGTGCATCCAGTATCCGCCATTAGTGCAGTGGGACTGTAGTGCCAACCCAGGTGTTTGTGCCGCCCACTTGTGTCGCTTCGCTTATTCATACAGCCACCTCATTGCACCTCTTTTACATCTTTGCATGATGTGCTGTTTGGGTACTATTTATTTAGTGCCCTCCTGTCTGACACTGCAGTGCCACTCCTAGATGGGCCAGGTGTTTGTGTCGCTTAGCTTAGTCATACAGCAACCTCATTGCACCTCTTTTTCATCTTTGCATCATGTGCTGTTTGGGGCATGGTTTTTTAAAGTGCCATCCTGTCTGACACTGCCGTATGAGTCCAGGGGTACTGCTGTATTAGTCCAGGGGTACTGCCATATAAGTCCACCAATTGCAGAATTTTTTAAAAATGACAGGGGTGTGCAGGAGATGCTGTCAGTGGACTGAAACATTTCGGGACACTTTCGACATTCAGCCACTGCATGCCACTACTAGATGGGCCAGGTGGTTGTGTCGCTTAGCTTAGTCATATAGCAACCTCGGTGCCAGGCCCGGCGCTACCCGCTCAGCGAAGGGATGCAGTGTAGGGAGGCGCTGGGATGGATAGGCGCTTCCCCTGCTCTGCATCCCTTCCATGCTGCGCCGTCCTGTCCCCCCTCCTGCTGCTGCTGCTGCCAGTGCTGTGTCTGTCACTGTATGACAGGCACTGGCAGCGGGCACCTGCAGCATGAAAAGCCTCCTCCCTCCCCTCCCCTGTACTGTGTGACACAGCGCCGAGTACGGGACAGAAGGGGCGGAGCTACACGGGATGTAAGGGGCGTGGCTAAACGGACCAGAAGGGGCGGAGCTACACGGACCAGGCTGCTGTACAGAGGGAGACTGGCTTAGGTAAGTGGAGGGTGAGAGAGAAGTGTGGGTGTGTATGTGTGTGTATATATGTTTGAATTGTGTGTGTGTGTGTGTGTGAGGTATGTCTGTGCGCGCGCTTTATGGACGCTACTACTGGGGGGGCATTACGTATAACGACGCTACTACTGGGGGGGCATTACATGTAAGAACGCTACTACTACTGGGGGGGGCATTACGTATAAGGACGCTACTACTACTGTGGGGGGCATTACGTATAAGGACGCTACTACTACTGTGGGGGGCATTATGTATAAGGACGCTTTTACTACAGGGGTGCACTACGTATAAGGACGCTACTACTACTGGGGGGTATTACGTATAAGGACGCGTCTACTACTGGGGGTGCACTACGTATAAGGACGCTACTACTAATGGGGGGCATTATGTAAAAGGACGCTACTACTACTGGGGGGGATTATGTGTAAGGATGCTACTACTACTGGGAGGGCATTATGTATAAGGACGCTACTACTACTGGGGGGGCATTATGTATAAGGACGCTACTACTACTGGGGGGGCATTATGTATAAGGACACTACTACTACTGGGGGGCATTATGTATAAGGATGCTACTATTACTGGGGTGCATTACATGTAAGGACGCTACTACTACGGGTGGGGCATTACGTATAAGATTAATAAGATTGTGCTACATTGTGGCGTAATTTTAAATGGGGGTACTATTGTGTGGCCATGCCCCTTACTTGTGAGACCACACCCCTTTTCCCGGCGCACGCCAAAGGAATATGGGAGGGCGCAAATTTATAGTTTGCAGGGGGGCGCCGAACACCCTAGCACCGGCCCTGCTCGCTGCTAGAGATGAGCGCCGGAAATTTTTCGGGTTTTGTGTTTTGGTTTTGGGTTCGGTTCCGTGGCCGTGTTTTGGGTTCGACCGCGTTTTGGCAAAACCTCACCGAATTTTTTTTGTCGGATTCGGGTGTGTTTTGGATTCGGGTGTTTTTTTCCAAAAAACCTAAAAAACAGCTTAAATCATAGAATTTGGGGGTCATTTTGATCCCAAAGTATTATTAACCTCAAAAACCATAATTTCCACTCATTTTCAGTCTATTCTGAATACCTCACACCTCACAATATTATTTTTAGTCCTAAAATTTGCACCGAGGTCGCTGGATGACTAAGCTAAGCGACCCTAGTGGCCGACACAAACACCTGGCCCATCTAGGAGTGGCACTGCAGTGTCACGCAGGATGGCCCTTCCAGAAAACACTCCCCAAACAGCACATGACGCAAAGAAAAAAAGAGGCGCAATGAGGTAGCTGTGTGAGTAAGATAAGCGACCCTAGTGGCCGACACAAACACCGGGCCCATCTAGGAGTGGCACTGCAGTGTCACGCAGGATGGCCCTTCCAAAAAACACTCCCCAAACAGCACATGACGCAAAGAAAAAAAGAGGCGCAATGAGGTAGCTGTGTGAGTAAGATAAGCGACCCTAGTGGCCGACACAAACACCGGGCCCAACTAGGAGTGGCACTGCAGTGTCACGCAGGATGGCCCTTCCAAAAAACACTCCCCAAACAGCACATGACGCAAAGAAAAAAAGAGGCGCAATGAGGTAGCTGTGTGAGTAAGATAAGCGACCCTAGTGGCCGACACAAACACCGGGCCCATCTAGGAGTGGCACTGCAGTGTCACGCAGGATGGCCCTTCCAAAAAACACTCCCCAAACAGCACATGACGCAAAGAAAAAAAGAGGCGCAATGAGGTAGCTGTGTGAGTAAGATAAGCGACCCTAGTGGCCGACACAAACACCGGGCCCATCTAGGAGTGGCACTGCAGTGTCACGCAGGATGGCCCTTCCAAAAAACACTCCCCAAACAGCACATGACGCAAAGAAAAAAAGAGGCGCAATGAGGTAGCTGTGTGAGTAAGATAAGCGACCCTAGTGGCCGACACAAACACCGGGCCCATCTAGGAGTGGCACTGCAGTGTCACGCAGGATGGCCCTTCCAAAAAACACTCCCCAAACAGCACATGACGCAAAGAAAAAAAGAGGCGCAATGAGGTAGCTGTGTGAGTAAGATAAGTGACCCTAGTGGCCGACACAAACACCGGGCCCATCTAGGAGTGGCACTGCAGTGTCACGCAGTATGGCCCTTCCAAAAAACACTCCCCAAACAGCACATGACGCAAAGAAAAAAAGAGGCGCAATGAGGTAGCTGTGTGAGTAAGATAAGCGACCCTAGTGGCCGACACAAACACCGGGCCCATCTAGGAGTGGCACTGCAGTGTCACGCAGGATGGCCCTTCCAAAAAACACTCCACAAACAGCACATGACGCAAAGAAAAATTAAAGAAAAAAGAGGTGCAAGATGGAATTGTCCTTGGGCCCTCCCACCCACCCTTATGTTGTATAAACAGGACATGCACACTTTAACCAACCCATCATTTCAGTGACAGGGTCTGCCACACGACTGTGACTGAAATGACGGGATGGTTTGGACCCCCACCAAAAAAGAAGCAATTAATCTCTCCTTGCACAAACTGGCTCTACAGAGGCAAGATGTCCACCTCATCATCATCCTCCGATATATCACCGTGTACATCCCCCTCCTCACAGATTATCAATTCGTCCCCACTGGAATCCACCATCTCAGCTCCCTGTGTACTTTGTGGAGGCAATTGCTGCTGGTCAATGTCTCCACGGAGGAATTGATTATAATTCATTTTAATGAACATCATCTTCTCCACATTTTCTGGATGTAACCTCGTACGCCGATTGCTGACAAGGTGAGCGGCGGCACTAAACACTCTTTCGGAGTACACACTTGTGGGAGGGCAACTTAGGTAGAATAAAGCCAGTTTGTGCAAGGGCCTCCAAATTGCCTCTTTTTCCTGCCAGTATAAGTACGGACTGTGTGACGTGCCTACTTGGATGCGGTCACTCATATAATCCTCCACCATTCTTTCAATGGTGAGAGAATCATATGCAGTGACAGTAGACGACATGTCCGTAATCGTTGTCAGGTCCTTCAGTCCGGACCAGATGTCAGCATCAGCAGTCGCTCCAGACTGCCCTGCATCACCGCCAGCGGGTGGGCTCGGAATTCTGAGCCTTTTCCTCGCACCCCCAGTTGCGGGAGAATGTGAAGGAGGAGATGTTGACAGGTCGCGTTCCGCTTGACTTGACAATTTTCTCACCAGCAGGTCTTTCAACCCCAGCAGACTTGTGTCTGCCGGAAAGAGAGATCCAAGGTAGGCTTTAAATCTAGGATCGAGCACGGTGGCCAAAATGTAGTGCTCTGATTTCAACAGATTGACCACCCGTGAATCCTTGTTAAGCGAATTAAGGGCTCCATCCACAAGTCCCACATGCCTAGCGGAATCGCTCCGTGTTAGCTCCTCCTTCAATGTCTCCAGCTTCTTCTGCAAAAGCCTGATGAGGGGAATGACCTGACTCAGGCTGGCAGTGTCTGAACTGACTTCACGTGTGGCAAGTTCAAAGGGCAGCATAACCTTGCACAACGTTGAAATCATTCTCCACTGCGCTTGAGACAGGTGCATTCCACCTCCTATATCGTGCTCAATTGTATAGGCTTGAATGGCCTTTTGCTGCTCCTCCAACCTCTGAAGCATATAGAGGGTTGAATTCCACCTCGTTACCACTTCTTGCTTCAGATGATGGCAGGGCAGGTTCAGTTGTTTTTGGTGGTGCTCCAGTCTTCTGTACGTGGTACCTGTACGCCGAAAGTGTCCCGCAATTCTTCTGGCCACCGACAGCATCTCTTGCACGCCCCTGTCGTTTTTTAAAAAATTCTGCACCACCAAATTCAAGGTATGTGCAAAACATGGGACGTGCTGGAATTTGCCCAGATTTAATGCACACACAATATTGCTGGCGTTGTCCGATGCCACAAATCCACAGGAGAGTCCAATTGGGGTAAGCCATTCCGCGATGATCTTCCTCAGTTGCCGTAAGAGGTTTTCAGCTGTGTGCGTATTCTGGAAACCGGTGATACAAAGCGTAGCTTGCCTAGGAAAGAGTTGGCGTTTGCGAGATGCTGCTACTGGTGCCGCCGCTGCTGTTCTTGCGGCGGGAGTCCATACATCTACCCAGTGGGCTGTCACAGTCATACAGTCCTGACCCTGCCCTTCTCCACTTGTCCACATGTCCGTGGTTGAGTGGACATTGGGTACAGCTGCATTTTTTAGGACACTGGTGACTCTTTTTCTGAGGTCTGTGTACATTTTCGGTATCGCCTGCCTAGAGAAATGGAACCTAGATGGTATTTGGTACCGGGGACACAGTAACTCCAACAAGTCTCTAGTAGTTGGCTCTGCAGTAATGATGGATACCGGAACGACGTTTCTCACCACCCAGGATGCCAAGGCCTCAGTTATCCGCTTTGCAGTAGGATGACTGCTGTGATATTTCATCTTCCTCGCAAAGGACTGTTGGACAGTCAATTGCTTGGTGGAAGTAGTAAAAGTGGTCTTACGACTTCCCCTCTGGGATGACCATCGACTCCCAGCAGCAACAACAGCAGCACCAGCAGCAGTAGGCGTTACACGCAAGGATGCATCGGAGGAATCCCAGGCAGGAGAGGAATCGTCAGAATTGCCAGTGACATGGCCTGCAGGACTATTGGCATTCCTGGGGAAGGAGGAAATTGACACTGAGGGAGTTGGTGGGGTGGTTTGCGTGAGCTTGGTTACAAGAGGAAGGTATTTACTGGTCAGTGGACTGCTTCCGCTGTCACCCAAAGTTTTTGAACTTGTCACTGACTTATTATGAATGCGCTGCAGGTGACGTATAAGGGAGGATGTTCCGAGGTGGTTAACGTCCTTACCCCTACTTATTACAGCTTGACAAAGGCAACACACGGCTTGACACCTGTTGTCCGCATTTCTGTTGAAATACTTCCACACCGAAGAGCTGATTTTTTTGGTATTTTCACCAGGCATGTCAGTGGCCATATTCCTCCCATGGACAACAGGTGTCTCCCCGGGTGCCTGACTTAAACAAACCACCTCACCATCAGAATCCTCCTGGTCAATTTCCTCCCCAGCGCCAGCAACACCCATATCCTCCTCATCCTGGTGTACTTCAACACTGACATCTTCAATCTGACTATCAGGAACTGGACTGCGGGTGCTCCTTCCAGCACTTGCAGGGGGCGTGCAAATGGTGGAAGGCGCATGCTCTTCACGTCCAGTGTTGGGAAGGTCAGGCATCGCAACCGACACAATTGGAGTCGGACTCTCCTTGTGGATTTGGGATTTCGAAGAACGCACAGTTCTTTGCGGTGCTACTGCTTTTGCCAGCTTGAGTCTTTTCATTTTTCTAGCGAGAGGCTGAGTGCTTCCATCCTCATGTGAAGCTGAACCACTAGCCATGAACATAGGCCAGGGCCTCAGCCGTTCCTTGCCACTCCGTGTGGTAAATGGCATATTGGCAAGTTTACGCTTCTCCTCCGACAATTTTATTTTAGGTTTTGGAGTCCTTTTTTTACTGATATTTGGTGTTTTGGATTTGACATGCTCTGTACTATGACATTGGGCATCGGCCTTGGCAGACGACGTTGCTGGCATTTCATCGTCTCGGCCATGACTAGTGGCAGCAGCTTCAGCACGAGGTGGAAGTGGATCTTGATCTTTCCCTAATTTTGGAACCTCAACATTTTTGTTCTCCATATTTTAATAGGCAAAACTAAAAGGCACCTCAGGTAAACAATGGAGATGGATGGATACTAGTATACTTATGGATGGACTGCCGAGTGCCGACACAGAGGTAGCTACAGCCGTGGACTACCATACTGTGTCTGCTGCTAATATAGACTGGATGATAATGATATGAAATCAATATATATATATGTATATATAATATCACTAGTACTGCAGCCGGACAGGTAGATATATATTTATTAGGTAATGATGACTGATGACGGACCTGCTGGACACTGTCAGCTCAGCAGCACCGCAGACTGCTACAGTAAGCTACTATAGTAGTATGTATCAAGAAGAAAGAAAAAAAAAACCCACGGTGTGTGGTATACAATTATGGATGGACTGCCGAGTGCCGACACAGAGGTAGCTACAGCCGTGGACTAACGTACTGTGTCTGCTGCTAATATAGACTGGATGATAATGATATGAAATCAATATATATATGTATATATAATATCACTAGTACTGCAGCCGGACAGGTAGATATATATTTATTAGGTAATGATGACTGATGACGGACCTGCTGGACACTGTCAGCTCAGCAGCACCGCAGACTGCTACAGTAAGCTACTATAGTAGTATGTATCAAGAAGAAAGAAGAAAAAAAAACCACGGGTAGGTGGTATACAATTATGGATGGACTGCCGAGTGCCGACACAGAGGTAGCTACAGCCGTGGACTAACGTACTGTGTCTGCTGCTAATATAGACTGGATGATAATGATATGAAATCAATATATATATGTATATATAATATCACTAGTACTGCAGCCGGACAGGTAGATATATATTTATTAGGTAATGATGACTGATGACGGACCTGCTGGACACTGTCAGCTCAGCAGCACCGCAGACTGCTACATTAAGCTACTATAGTAGTATGTATCAAGAAGAAAAAAAAAAAAAAAACCACGGGTAGGTGGTATACAATTATGGATGGACTGCCGAGTGCCGACACAGAGGTAGCTACAGCCGTGGACTAACGTACTGTGTCTGCTGCTAATATAGACTGGATGATAATGATATGAAATCAATATGTATATATAATATCACTAGTACTGCAGCCGGACAGGTAGATAGATATTTATTAGGTAATGATGACTGATGACGGACCTGCTGGACACTGTCAGCTCAGCAGCACCGCAGACTGCTACAGTAAGCTACTATAGTAGTATGTATCAAGAAGAAAGAAAAAAAAAAAAACACGGGTAGGTGGTATACAATTATGGATGGACTGCCGAGTGCCGACACAGAGGTAGCTACAGCCGTGGACTAACGTACTGTGTCTGCTGCTAATATAGACTGGATGATAATGATATGAAATCAATATATATATGTATATATAATATCACTAGTACTGCAGCCGGACAGGTAGATAGATATTTATTAGGTAATGATGACTGATGACGGACCTGCTGGACACTGTCAGCTCAGCAGCACCGCAGACTGCTACAGTAAGCTACTATAGTAGTATGTATCAAGAAGAAAGAAAAAAAAAACCCACGGGTAGGTGGTATACAATTATGGATGGACTGCCGAGTGCCGACACAGAGGTAGCTACAGCCGTGGACTAACGTACTGTGTCTGCTGCTAATATAGACTGGATGATAATGATATGAAATCAATATATATATGTATATATAATATCACTAGTACTGCAGCCGGACAGGTAGATAGATATTTATTAGGTAATGATGACTGATGACGGACCTGCTGGACACTGTCAGCTCAGCAGCACCGCAGACTGCTACAGTAAGCTACTATAGTAGTATGTATCAAGAAGAAAGAAAAAAAAAAACCACGGGTAGGTGGTATACAATTATGGATGGACTGCCGAGTGCCGACACAGAGGTAGCTACAGCCGTGGACTAACGTACTGTGTCTGCTGCTAATATAGACTGGATGATAATGATATGAAATCAATATATATATGTATATATAATATCACTAGTACTGCAGCCGGACAGGTAGATAGATATTTATTAGGTAATGATGACTGATGACGGACCTGCTGGACACTGTCAGCTCAGCAGCACCGCAGACTGCTACAGTAAGCTACTATAGTAGTATGTATAAAGAAGAAAGAAAAAGAAAAAAAACACGGGTAGGTGGTATACAATTATAATATTATATATATATTAATTATATACAATTATATATATATATAAATATTAATTAAACTGGTGGTGATTATTAAACTGGTGGTCAGGTCACTGGTCACACTATCAGCAACTTGCAAGTAGTACTCCTAAGCATACAATCACAATATATATTATACTGGTGTGGCACTCTGGCAGCAAAAGTGTGCACTGTACGTTATATGTAGTATGTACTCCTGAGTCCTGAGTCCTGCTCTCAGACTCTAACTGCTCCCCACTGTCAGTGTCTCCCCCACAAGTCAGATAATACAATACAGTCACACTATCTATCACTTCACTTCAGCAAGTACTAGTAGTAGTAGTACTCCTCCTAGTGCTCCCCAAAATTACTACTGTGTCTCTCTCTAGTGAGACTGTCTCACTCTCTTCTCGAATCTCTATAAAGTATAAACGGAGAGGACGCCAGCCACGTCCTCTCCCTATGAATCTCAATGCACGTGTGAAAAATGGCGGCGACGCGCGGCTCCTTATATAGAATCCGAGCCTCGCGAGAATCCGACAGCGTGATGATGACGTTCGGGCGCGCTCGGGTTAACCGAGCAAGGCGGGAGGATCCGAGCCTGCTCGGACCCGTGTAAAAAACCCTGAAGTTCGGGCGGGTTCGGATTCCGAGGAACCGAACCCGCTCATCTCTACTCGGTGCACTTCTTTTTCTTCTTTGCATTATGTGCTGTTTGGGGTCTAGTTTTAAAATCTGCCCTCCTGTCTGGCACTGCAGTGCCACTCCTAGATGGGCCAGGTGTTTGTGCCGCACACTTGTGTTTCTTAGCTTAGTCATACAGCCACCTCGGTGCAACCTTTTGGCCTAAAAACAATATTGTGAGGTGTGAGGTGTTCAGAATAGACTGGAACTGAGTGGAAAGTAATGTTATTGAGGTTAATAATACCATAGCATCAAAATGACCCCCAAATTCTGTGATTTTAGCCATTTTTATGTTTTTTTCAAAAATCATCCAGATCCAAAACCAAAACACAAAAGGGTGGTTTTGGCAAAACCAATCCAAAACCAAAACACGAGCGAGGAATTAGAACCAAAACCAAAACACAAAAAGTGCCCGCCGCACATCTCTAATATTAATAAGTCTAGAGTAAATGGCTAAAATAATCATGTTGATGCCCCCCCTTCCCCATTGCATCTATGTGGGGGGTAGGACTGATAATTGTAGGAAGAAGTGCAGAATACAACTATCAAGGTCCGCTAGGATCTTATGAACGCCGCCTGCAAGGTAAGTACTGTATGTATTAATGTTTTTATTTGAAATCATTAAACGCCAATCCAATCTAACTTTTCGTGCTTTAGAAGTAATTGTTCTTTAAGGCCCATTCCGGTATAAGTATATTTCCGTTCCCATTCCAGTTTCTAAATAGTATATTTAACCTTTCTGTATTTTATGGTTACAGGCAACAAACCTTTTTGTTATTCCGGCTTTTTTTCTTTTCCATCCAGTGCGACTTAATGACAAAGTTCTGCAATATTCCATATGGTGATTGTATCCCATTAAAAGCAAAGCATAATGAATACAAACGGTAAACTACACACTTGCAGAGTTTTATTGTCTTTTAATGTAATGAGTGACCTTTGAGAGGAATATTTAACTTCCAGCGAGGTACTCTGCATTCCAAATGCGGCAGACTGCGCTCCTGTTTACCTCGTTCTGGAGAGGAAGATCTAAGTAACTGGGGCATTATATATGAGGATATCAAAGCTTTTTTTTAAATCTTAAATAGACTATTAAAAAACACGAGTGCCAAGGAAACAGGAAGTCTAACTAGTTCCTTGAAGCAATAAATACATTATCACAGCTATAATAATTATAAAATACAATGTTATGTACTTTTGAACATACTTAACATACTTATTTTACAAATCTAATTGCTAAGGAACGATCATGACTTAAAAGATTAGAACAAATTGCGCTTCGATCTCGTTGTTTGTGCCCAGCCGTACCCCGATGGAACGGAGATGTATAAATTACTGTGGATTCTGCGCAGTCCACCTTTTGATTTGAGCCTAATTTAGAGATTTTCGTGAACCTGATGATTTACGTACATCTTCTATGGTTGCATTGCGCATTTAAAGATGTCTTTGCGCGACAATGGTTGCAGTGCCACCTAATCAGCAACAAGATTGACGTGCTGCGGCCGTTTGTTGGCATGCAAGGGTCAGCAATGGCTAGCGTTTCAGAAGATGGCATGTCAGCCCCACTTTCTAGGGCGTGCAGAGGCCAGTGGCTCATTGGAGGTCACTGGATTCAACTCACTGGCCTAAGTAGCGTGAAAACACCGGCCATCCTGCCTAGCCTGAGGGCTTCTCAAATGTCCGATGTTCATGCCGCTGATCTGACGCAGCAGGAAGCATCTACTTACACATGGAGTATGGGCCGTTGGGTCGACCAAACTTAGGTTGACAGTCATTAGGTCGACCACTATTGGTCGACATGCAGTAGGTCGACAGGGTTGCTAGATCAACATGGTCTACAGGTCGACATGTGATAGGTCGACATGAAAAAAGGTTGACATGGTTATTTTAAAAAATAATTGGTGTCGTTTTATTCGCTCGCCATGCTTCGGGCAAGGTGCCTCGCTCTGCTACTGCTGCGTTCGTCACAGGTTACCGTTCCCAATTGTAGTCAACGTGGATTGTCAAGTATGAAAATGAAGGAAAAATGAAAAAAATTGTGAAAAACTCATGTCGACCTTTTTTCATGTCGACCTATAGACAGAGCCGGCCCTAACTAATATGATGCCCTAGGCAAGATTTAGGCTGGTGCCCCCTAGCACTGCCGCTAGTTCTGCAGGAGATGCCTGGCATGATTCAGCTGGCAGCTCTGTTAACGTCGGGCGCCTTTTGTTTATGAAAATGCATCTTATTTGCATTACTATGTGGCTATGATGCACAAGCAGCTTCTGCTGATTAAAATGATATGCGGCATGCCTATATTCTGTGTGTGACTGCGGCTGTATCTGCATACAAATGCTACATTACAGTGATTTCCAGGAATACACTGCAACGTAGCATTTCGTATGCAGATACAGCCGCAGTCACACACAGAATATAGGCATGCCGCATATCATTTTAATCAGCAGAAGCTGCTGGTGCCCCTAAGCATACCAAATGCCCTAGGCCGGCTTTGCCTATAGACCATGTCGACTAAGCAACCCTGTCGACCTACTGTGTATCGACCAATAGTGCTCGACCTAATGGCTGTCGACCTAACGACCGTATCCCTACACAAGACCCCTCCTGCAGCAGAAGTAGATTTTCGTACAGGCATCTTGTTAATAGAAATAAAAAATGTTTTTTTTTTTTTTTCTTCATTCCACGCTATGTGATTTACCCCTACAGCAGCATAAAAAATGCTATTTACAGTACTACACAGGTGGAGCAGAGTTGATTGTAGCGAAGGTGGATTGGGGCACTTAAATGTTTTTCAGGCTGTTGCACATTAATGTGTCAAGTTTCCTTTTAATTCTGAAATGGAATTTCTTTATATACACCTTACAACGTTCTACAAAGCTTTAACTGAGCCACTGAACGCCGCCCAGTGAGCGTCAGCTATTAGAACAAGATTTTTGGTATAAAATTATCTATATATCGGCTGTGGCAGGGTTGAAGCCTGCACGGTGTCCTATTCTTCAACCCATGTTGCATCAATTTCAATATAGACAATGAAAGCGGCAAAAATCAGCTAGGATACACAGACCGCAGACAATAAATTGTATTTTGGATATTCTTTTCCTGAGTTTTTCCTGTTTATTTTGTCAAGCAAGTTTTTACATGGCAAATTGCAAAAACTTTGTACAGTACTATTTTATTCTTAGTATGGAGCCATAAATAGATTGCGTGAGACATGTTTACTAAGTCGTTTTTATTGTTAAATCCACTAAAGTTTGCTTTTCCGAATTAACACTCAATAGATATGAAATTTGCAGCCATCTGGAAACAAAACAACACACTTCTGAAATTGTGGGCTGCGATAACGTACCACAGTAACAGATTTGGGATAATCATTTGGAGTCCTTTATTTTTTTCTTTATTTTTTTTAATTGAATAATGAAATTAAGTAAACTAAGAGGTACGGTAACAGTATAGCAAGTTACACAATGAGTTTTGCATGTGCTCATACATAAATGAAATAATTGGATGTGCTAACTTTGGCGACTGGTAACTAAATCAAGTTTGTAACACATAGTCAATTTTGACACATAAATGTGATAAAAAGATAAATAAAAAAGCAACACAAAATCAATTTTTGTCAAGCTAATGTTATAACCAGATGATGGAGTATGTAACACAAAATCAATTGTGTAGCCATTAAATTAGTTGTGTCGAGTGAATGTGAAACTGCAGAAATTATAACACAAACTACATTTTCTCACATAAATTAATCTATTCTGTTGTGAAATAATTTACAGCCACAAGATAAGACCTGACGAAAAAGATCAGACACACATATGGGGGGTAATTCAGAGTTGATCGTAGCAGCAAATTTGTTAGCAGTTGGGCAAAACCATGGGGGTCATTCCGAGTTGATCGCTCGCTAGCTACTTTTTGCAGCGCTGCGATCAGATAGTTGCCGCCTATAGGGGAGAGTATTTTTGCTTTGCAAGTGTGCGAACGCTTGTGCAGCCGAGCGGTACAAAAAGTTTTGTGCAGATTCTGAGTTGCCCAGAACTTACTCAGCCGCTGCGATCACTTCAGCCTGTTCATACTGCAAACGCTTCCCTCCCTGCAAATGCTTGGACACGCCTGCATTTTTCCAAACACTCCCAGAAAACGGTCAGTTGACACCCACAAACGCCTCTTCCTGTCAGTCTCCTTGCGATTGGCTGTGCAAATGGATTCTTCGTTAAATCCATCGCTCAGCAACGATCTGCTTTGTACCCGTACAACGCACCTATGCATTGCGGTGCATACATATGCGCAGTTTTGCAGAGTTTTGACCTGATTGCACCGTAGCGAAAAAACCTAGCATGCAATCAGGTCAGAATGAACCCCCCCCCCCCCATGTGCACTGCAGGTGGGGCAGATGTAACACGTGCAGAGAGTTAAATTTGGGTGGGTTATTTTGTTTCTGTGCAGGGTAAATACTGGCTGCTTTTTTTTTTAGACTGCAATTTAGATTTCAGTTTGAACACACCACATACAAATCTAACTCTCTCTGCACATGTTACATCTGCTCTCCCCCCTCCAGTGCACATGGTTTTGCCCAACTGCTAACAAATTTGCTGCTATGATCAGGTCTGAATTACCCCCATGGACCAATTGTAATGTAATCGCCTTCGAGTTCCAGGCACCTGTGTGATTTTGGCCATTGAACCCATAGATTTAAAACACTTATCTTAAAAGACAAAACCAAGTTGGTTTTGCTTTAAATCTGCAATTAAATAGCCAAAAACGCACCCATGACTGAAACTCGAAGGCCATAACATTTGTCCATAAATTGAACTGATCTTTTTTGGCACATATATCAGGACATAAACAAACATTTGTGTACATAAAATTATGATAATGTTATACAGAGGGGTCACTAGGTCTGGTGATATCCGACACAGATAATACAGCCCCTGCGTCCCAGAGGTGTGCATGGCTGAAAAGGGGCATAGCTTAGAATAAAGGGGGAGTGGCCTTACTGGAAATATCCGTTTCCCTCAAAGGAGGGTGTGGCCTCATTGGAAGGATAAGTGGCTTCATGAAGAACCTCCGTTTGCATATTCCATGGGCTTGCCTATCATTCCCGAATGCACTGCCGGCTTCTTCTCAGTGACAGGAACCGGGCGCTGCAGGAAAATGTCACACTGCAGCAGCCCGGTCACTGCAGAGGAGGCTGCATTTGGGTGTCACCCCCTCCTAGAGTGACACCCAGGTACGGTCCCCACCCCCTACACCCCCATTCTCATACTCTTAATTTTACCTCCAGTCCCAAAGGGCGAACTAAGAGAGGAGTGGGCCCATGTGACGACTCTGTCTGCACCCCCTCTCTCTCTCGCTGGCCCATGGTCAGAGTAGCCCCTGGCAGTGTGTGCACCTCTGATCTCCAAAAACATGGCATCCCCATTACCCTGCACCCATTACAGATACGCCCTTGTCCAGTGCTACTCTACAGGTCCATCCGTCTTCAGTTTGCCACACCACTGCCAACCAGTTACCGGCATGTCTGTCCTAACGTGCTACCTTGGCCCTGAGGAATGGACTAGTAACTGGTGGGGTATGCCGCGCACGTGTGTAACAGCAGGTAAAACTCAGGACTGTGTGGGGCAGTTGTGTGTGTTGTTTGTGTTTGCACCGGATTTGTGCGGCAGTGATAGAAACATAGAACCACAGATGAGATTGTGTTAGATGTATGCAGAGTGCGTTAGGATTTTTTCGTTTGTAATGAATGCACGTTCAGCGACACAATATCATTTACATAACTGAGTAGTTCTTAAAAAAAAAAGCATACAAACTTATTATCCGGCAATCAAGATGTGTTTATGCTGCAGTGTTGCATGCTGGTAATCGCCTGTATATTATGGAGCCCTTAGCATAGGATATTTGGTGTTTGTGTGCTGGTGGTAATTATTATTATTATTCCCTAGATGTTACTGCTCCTACGTATGGCACGTGTATATAATGCTTAGGTAATTGAGCATCTATGTTCTGCGGTGCAGGCACGCAATAGCATAGAAGGCAGGCTCCGAGTCACAGCTACACAAGTGTTAATAGAAAATACAATGAGAATAGATGAGATCTGTTATGATAATATACAGCCAATGAGATGTACTTCATCCTCTCCATAATCACATGTGCCTGAAGGGATAGGGCTTAGTGCTCTCCCAACTTGTCACTTTGATAATGACATTTTGCTGAGGCCCTTCTCCGTATATGGGAGTGGGCCGATAAACTCCTCACCTCTTCTGCCCTTCTCAAAATATAAGAGGCTCAGGGCTCCGTCTGATAGCGATTCTCTTTTCCTCTGACCCATATTATTCCCTGATGCTTCTGACCTTCTGCCTCTGCTAAAATCCTGTAATTCCCCCTTCCAGTGCATTCGTATCAAGCTTGTCTCACCGCATTTCCTTACAGGACACCTCACTGCCACCACACATTCTATACAGCTGTGATTATACATTCGTGTGTGTGTGTCTCTTTCTCTCTCAGTATGTACTGTATGTATTTATATATACGGTGAGATGAATCTGGCTTTCAGCATCCCCTGATAAATGCTGCAGCTCCCGGTACTAGCTGGAGTACTGTACCTTACTCCACTTGGGTGGTAGTCGGTGATGAAGGGGTGTAGAGTGTTGGGAGAATGTGTTATGCATGAAAAGGTATTGATTATGCGTATTTAGGTATATTTGTCAACAGCTCCCTGATGACCAATCATGATGATACTTAGCCTAAGACCTTCCTGGTAAAATTACCTACACAATGGTGAAAACTGCATCACAATCGGTCCAGTGGTTTCAGAGTTTATTGCAATTAGACAAACAAACAAACAAACAAACAAACAAACAAACAAACAGGTAATATCCTTTCTAAGAAGTGTAGATAGATAGATCTTTGGGCCTACTTCAGATCTGATCACAGCAGCAAATTTGTTAACAAATGGGCAAAACCATGGGGGTAATTCAGACCTGATCGCAAGGCTGTGTTTTCTCACAGCCTGCGTTCAGGTCCGAACTGCGCATACGTATGTACCGCAAGAGAGAATGTAATTTCTTCAACCTTCCCATTTTCTTTTTCTTTACCAAATCACTGGATAAAAGAATTGAAGACCTGTGCTAGACTCTAGTCAAGGCTATAACATAACAAACAGACAAACCATGTGAAACCTGTAAGAGCTAAAATCTTTCACTTGATTGCAACAGAAATTGCCTTCCATTGAAACAGTGTTTATGAAGCAATAGAGTCTGGGTAATTGGCACCCGGGTATATATGGGAAGAGGCGATACAGGCATATAAAGGTTTCCACCCTCAGATACCTGCAGCCTTTCATGTACAATGTGTGGGGTAGGATCAAAGGATTATGTAGGGTCCACCACAGAGCTAAGTAGTATAGGCTGATATACTATAGTGTCACCTAAACACAGGCTGATTGCGCCACATATGCGCAGACTAAAGAATGGCAGCCATCTTGATTAAGGAGCTGAGGCTTCTGGTAAAGAAGCATCAAAGAGAAAGTGCTGTGACCCTATCGTACACCTGAGTTCTATGAGACGAGAGTATCATGCAGCTCCAAGTGAGCCGTCCTACACTAGAGCTCTATTAGGTGAGAGTAGCTCCTACACCTTAGCTCTATTAGGTGAGAGTAGCTCCTACACCAGAGGTCTATTAGGCGAGAGTAGCTCCTACACCAGAGCTCTATTAGGTGAGAGTAGCTCCTACACCAGAGCTCTATTAGGTGAGAGTAGCTCCTACACCAGAGCTCTATTAGGTGAGAGTAGCTCCTACACCAGAGCTCTATTAGGTGAGAGTAGCTCCTACACCAGAGCTCTATTAGTTGAGAGTAGCTCCTACACCTGAGCTCTATTAGGTGAGAGTAGCTCCTACACCAGAGCTCTATTAGGTGAGAGTAGCTCCTACACCTGAGCTCTATTAGGCGAGAGTAGCTCCTACACCAGAGCTCTATTAGGTGAGAGTAGCTCCTACACCAGAGCTATATTCAGTGAGAGTAGCTCCTACACCAGAGCTCTATTAGGTGAGAGTATCATGTAGCTCCAGGTGAGATCTCCTACACCTGAGCTCTATTAGGTGAGAGTATCATGCAGCTCCAGGTGAGATCTCCCACACCTGAGTTCTATGAGACGAGAGTATCATGCAGCTCCAAGTGAGCCGTCCTACACTAGAGGTGAGAGTAGCTCCTACACCTTAGCTCTATTAGGTGAGAGTAGCTCCTACACCAGAGCTCTATTAGGTGAGAGTAGCTCCTACACCAGAGCTCTATTAGGTGAGAGTAGCTCCTACACCTGAGCTCTATTAGGTGAGAGTAGCTCCTACACCAGAGCTCTATTAGGTGAGAGTAGCTCCTACACCAGAGCTCTATAAGGTGAGAGTAGCTCCTACACCAGAGCTCTATGTGGTGAGAGTAGCTCCTACACCAGAGCTCTATTAGGTGAGAGTGGCTCCTACACCTGAACTCTATTAGGTGAGAGTAGCTCCTACACCAGAGCTCTATTAGGTGAGAGTGGCTCCTACACCAGAGCTCTATTAGGTGAGAGTAGCTCCTACACCAGAGCTCTATTAGGTGAGAGTAGCTCCTACACCAGAGCTCTATTAGGTGAGAGTAGCTCCTACACCAGAGCTCTATTAGGTGAGAGTAGCTCCTACACCAGAGCTCTATTAGGTGAGAGTGGCTCCTACACCAGAGCTCTATTAGGTGAGAGTAGCTCCTACACCAGAGCTCTATTAGGTGAGAGTAGCTCCTACACCAGAGCTCTATTAGGTGAGAGTGGCTCCTACACCAGAGCTCTATTAGGTGAGAGTAGCTCCTACACCAGAGCTCTATTAGGTGAGAGTATCATGCAGCTCCAGGTGAGATCTTTTACACCTGATCTCTATTAGGTTAGGGTATTAGACAGATACAGATGACCTCTCCTACACCTGAGCTCTAATGAGAGTATTAAACAGGTACAGATGACCTCTACTATACCTGAGCTCTATTAGGTGACAGTATCAGGCAGCTACAGGTGACCTCTCCTATTCCTGAGCTCTATTAGGTGAGAGTATTAGGCAGATAGAAGTAATCTCTCCTACACCTGAGCTCTATTAGGTGACAGTATCAGGCAGCTACAGGTGACCTCTGCCACCCCTGAGCTCTAATGAGAGTATTAGGCAGAAACAGTTGAGCTCTGCCACCCCTAAGCTCTATCATACAGCTACAGATCACCTCTCCTATACCTGAGCTCTATTAGGTCAAAGAACCATGCAGCTACAGGTGACCGTTCCTACACCTAAGCTCTATCAGGTGAGAGTATCAGAATTTTCTGCAGTATTTGTTCCTCCTTGCAGTTTTGATTTCAGTGTTACTTCCCCACTTATTTTCCTTTTATTCCTCTCTCTTTATCCTCCCGGAAACCTTCTCTCTCTGTTTGTGTAGAGTTAATTCATCTCTCGACTTTGTTTCTTCCCATTTTTGTAGGCAAACATTTCCTTCACATTCAGCGTATAATGAAGTGATTTCTTCTTATAATCAGCACTCTTCCTGTTCTATGTGCCTCATTGCATTCAGCATTTTTCTCCCGTAATTGCTTTTGCAGTTTTACAAGATTCTTTTCTTCAGCAGTCATTTTCCTGATAATAGCACAGAGTGCCTCACAAAGCTGGGGTCCCCTCAGGTAAGTGTCCTTACTTCAGCCCTTCCATAGCTGTTGTCCTTCATGTCATTGGATATAATGTTTGAAGTGAACTCAGTTCAGAGGTAGAATCCTTAGTGCAACCTGGGATACAAATACGTTATTTGGTTGTCCTTGTAGCTTGTTGGGTGCTTTGTGGACCTGTTGGTGCTGTAGGCCACACTTACCACCCCTCATGAGTTGAGGAGAGAGAGAGGTGCTTGCCTCAGGACATTACTCAGAGAAAGAAAAGTCTGAAGATTTCTCCTTCTTCATGCTATGAGCTCAGGGCTCACAGTGTAGAGAGGATGGAACACAGGAGATCAGACAAAGTGCAACCTCACACTCCAGCAGCTGCTCAGCAAATGCACAGGCCATGCCTCCTGTATCTACATGCAGCCCCCTCTCCTGGCCATTCATAGTAGTGCATGCCATTTACTGTATACAGGGAAAGACCACTTTGGATAGCCCAATCTTAAAATATTACTTGTCCTCCCCATAAAGCCATATGGCGGTACTCTTTGGAGAACCCTATTTACTATCTTGATCTGGAAACAGATTGGGCTGCAGTGCCCTCAATTTCCTTGTAGAAGCAAAACCAAATGCATTGCAGACTGTCCATAGTTCTTCAGTAGACCACTATGCAGCTGAAATGTCAAAGCACTATAGAAGATAATGAGCCTCATGTTTTATTAGTGGAGAGGTCAAACTCTCACTCCTAAAATAACTAATATTGACGCTATGTATATGTACTGCATTTGTTCTTCTACATTTATTATTGTTATTTTTAATGAAGGAAAGTATCCTGAATAGCTGATGCTGAGCTGGCAGCAGTTGGTTTTAACTAGTGATGAGCGGGTTCGGATCCTCGGGATCCGAACCCGCCCGAACTTCACCCTTTTTTGCATGGTTCCGAGCAGACTCGGATCCTCCCGCCTTGCTCGGTTAAACCGAGCGCACCCGAACGTCATCATCCCGCGGTCGGATTCTCGCGAGATTCGGATTCAATATAAAGCCGCGCGTCACTGCCATTTTTCACTCGTGCATTGGAGATGATCGTGAGAGGACGTGGCTGGCGTCCTCTCAGTTTCTATGTTCAGTGGGCTGCAAATTGTGCTGCAAATATCTGTGCTCAGTGTGCTGCAAATATCTGTGCTCAGTGTACTTTATTGTGGGGACTGGGGACCAGCAGTATTATATAGTAGGAGGACAGTGCAGAGTTTTGCTGACCAGTCACCACCAGTATTATACGTTCTCTGCCTGAAAAACGCTCCATATCTGTGCTCAGTGTGCTGCAAATATCTGTGCTCACACTGCTTTATTGTGGGGACCGGGGACCACCAGTATTATATAGGAGGAGTACAGTGCAGAGTTTTGCTGACCAGTGACCACCAGTATTATACGTTCTCTGCCTGAAAAACGCTCCATATCGGTGCTCAGTGTGCTGCAAATATCTGTGCTCACACTGCTTTATTGTGGGGACTGGGGACCACCAGTATTATATAGGAGGAGTACAGTGCAAAGTTTTGCTGACCAGTGACCAGTGACCACCAGTATTATATGTTCTCTGCCTGAAAAACGCTCCATATCTGTGCTCAGTGTGCTGCAAATATCTGTGCTCACACTGCTTTATTGTGGGGACTGGGGACCACCAGTATTACATAGGAGGAGTACAGTGCAGAGTTTTGCTGACCAGTGACCAGTGACCACCAGTATTATATGTTCTCTGCCTGAAAAACGCTCCATATCTGTGCTCAGTGTGCTGCAAATATCTGTGCTCACACTGCTTTATTGTGGGGACTGGGGACCACCAGTATTATATAGGAGGAGTACAGTGCAGAGTTTTGCTGACCAGTGACCATTGACCACCAGTATTATACGTTCTCTGCCTGAAAAACGCTCCATATCTGTGCTCAGTGTGCTGCAAATATCTGTGCTCACACTGCTCTATTGTGGGGACTGGGGACCACCAGTATTATATAGGAGGAGTACAGTGCAGAGTTTTGCTGACCAGTGACCACCAGTATTATACGTTCTCTGCCTGAAAAACGCTCCATATCTGTGCTGCACTGTAGTATATATAGTAGGAGGACAGTGCATAATTTTGCTGACCACCAGTATATAATATATAGCAGTACGGTACAGTAGGCCACTGCTCTACCTACCTCTGTGTCGTCAAGTATACTATCCATCTATACCTGTGGTGCATTTCAGTTGTGCGCAGTATATATAGTAGTAGGCCATTGCTATTGATATATTACTGGCATATAACTTCACACATTAAAAAATGGAGAACAAAAATGTGGAGGGTAAATAGGGAAAGATCAAGATCCACTTCCACCTCGTGCTGAAGCTGCTGCCATTAGTCATGGCCCAGACGATGAAATGCCATCAACGTCGTCTGCCAAGGCCGATGCACAATGTCATAGTAGAGGGCATGTAAAATCCAAAAAAATAAAGCTCAGTAAAATGACCCAAAAATCTAAATCAAAATCGTCTGAGGAGAAGCGTAAACTTGCCAATGTGCCATTTACGACACGGAGTGGCAAGGAACGGCTGAGGCTCTGGCCTATGTTCAAGGCTAGTGGTTCAGCTTCACCTGAGGATGGAAGCACTCATCCTCCTGCTAGAAAACTTACAAGAGTTAAGATGGCAAAAGCACAGCAAAGAACTGTGCGTTCTTCTAAATCACAAATCCCCAAGGAGAGTCCAATTGTGTCGGTTGCGATGCCTGACCTTCCCAACACTGGATGGGAAGAGGTTGCGCCTTCCACCATTTGCACTCCCCCTGCAATTGCTGGATGGATCACCCGCAGTCCAGTTTCTGACAGTCAAATTGAAGATGTCACTGTTGAAGTACACCAGGATGAGGATATGGGTGTTGCTGGTGCTGGGGAGGAAATTGACAAGGAGGATTCTGATGGTGAGGTGGTTTGTTTAAGTCAGGCACCCGGGGAGACACCTGTTGTCCGTGGGACGAATATGGCCATTGACATGCCTGGTCAAAATACAAAAAAAAATCACCTCTTCGGTGTGGAATTATTTCAACAGAAATGCGGACAACTGGTGTCAAGCGTGTGTTGCCTTTGTCAAGCTGTAATAAGTAGGGGTAAGGACGTTAACCAACTAGGAACATCCTCCCTTGTATGTCACCTGGACCGCATTCATCAGAAGTCAGTGACAAGTTCAAAAACTTTGGATGACAGCGGAAGCAGTCCACTGACCACTAAATCCCTTCCTCTTGTAACCAAGCTCCTGCAAACCACACCACCAACTCCCTCAGTGTCAATTTCCTCCTTACCCAGGAAAGCCAATAGTCCTGCAGGCCATGTAACTGTCAAGTCTGACGAGTCCTCTCCTGCCTGGGATTCCTCCGATGCATCCTTGAGTGTAACGCCTACTGCTGCTGGCGCTGCTGTTGTTGCTGCTGGGAGTCGATCGTCATCCCAGAGGGGAAGTCGGAAGACCACTTGTACTACTTCCAGTAAGCAATTGACTGTCCAACAGTCCTTTGCGAGGAAGATGAAATATCACAGTAGTCATCCTGCTACAAAGCGGATAACTCAGGCCTTGGCAGCCTGGGCGGTGAGAAACGTGTTTCCGGTATCCACCGTTAATTCACAGGGAACTAGAGACTTGATTGAGGTACTGTGTCCCCGGTACCAAATACCATCTAGGTTCCATTTCTCTAGCAGGCGATTCCGAAAATGTAACCAGACGTCAGAAAAAGAGTCACCAGTGTCCTAAAAAATGCAGTTGTACCCAATGTCCACTTAACCACGGACATGTGGACAAGTGGAGCAGGGCAGACTCAGGACTATATGACTGTGACAGCCCACTGGGTAGATGTATTGCCTCCCGCAGCAAGAACAGCAGCGGCGGCACCCGTAGCAGCATCTCGCAAACGCCAACTCGTTCCTAGGCAGGCTACGCTTTGTATCACCGCTTTCCATAAGAGGCACACAGCTGACAACCTCTTACGGAAACTGAGGAACATCATCGCAGAATGGCTTACCCCAATTGGACTCTCCTTGGGATTTGTGACATCGGACAACGCCACCAATATTGTGCGTGCATTACATCTGGGCAAATTCCAGCACGTCCCATGATTTGCACATACATTGAATTTGGTGGTGCAGAATTATTTAAAAAACGACAGGAGCGTGCAAGAGATGCTGTCGGTGGCCCGAAGAATTGCGGGCCACTTTCGGCATTCAGCCACCGCGTGCCGAAGACTGGAGCACCACCAAACAGTCCTGAACCTGCCCTGCCATCATCTGAAGCAAGAGGTGGTAACGAGGTGGAATTCAACCCTCTATATGCTTCAGAGGATGGAGGAGCAGCAAAAGGCCATTCAAGCCTATACATCTGCCTATGATATAGGCAAAGGAGGGGGAATGCACCTGAATCAAGCGCAGTGGAGAATGATTTCAACGTTGTGCAAGGTTCTGCAACCCTTTGAACTTGCCACACGTGAAGTCAGTTCAGACACTGCCAGCCTGAGTCAGGTCATTCCCCTCATCAGGCTTTTGCAGAAGAAGCTGGAGACATTGAAGGAGGAGCTAAAACAGAGCGATTCCGCTAGGCATGTGGGACTTGTGGATGCAGCCCTTAATTTGCTTAACCAGGATTCACGGGTGGTCAATCTGTTGAAATCAGAGCACTACATTTTGGCCACCGTGCTCGATCCTAGATTTAAAACCTACGTTGTATCTCTCTTTCCGGCAGACACAAGTCTGCAGAGGTTCAAAGACCTGCTGGTGAGAAAATTGTCAAGTCAAGCGGAACATGGCCCGTCAACAGCTCCTCCTTCACATTCTTCTGCAACTGGGGGTGCGAGGAAAAGGCTAAGAATTCCGACTCCATCCACTGGCGGTGATGCAGGGCAGTCTGTAGCAAGTGCTGACATCTGGTCCGGACTGAAGGACCTGCCAACGATTACTGACATGTCGTCTACTGTCACTGCCTATGATTCTGTCACCATTGAAAGAATGGTGGAGGATTATATGAGTGACCGCATCCAAGTAGGCACGTCAGACAGTCCGTACGTATACTGGCAGGAAAAAGAGGCAATTTGGAGGCCCTTGCACAAACTGGCTTTATTCTACCTAAGTTGCCCTCCCTCCAGTGTGTACTCCGAAAGAGTGTTTAGTGCAGCCGCTCACCTTGTCAGCAATCGGCGTACGAGGTTACTTCCAGAAAATGTGGAGAAGATGATGTTCATCAAAATGAATTATAATCAATTCCTCCGTGGAGACATTCACCAGCAGCAATTGCCTCCAGAAAGTACACAGGGACCTGAGATGGTGGATTCCAGTGGGGACGAATTAATAATCTGTGAGGAGGGGGATGTACACAGTGAAAGGGGTGAGGAATCGGACGATGAGGAGGAGGTGGACATCTTGCCTCTGTAGAGCCAGTTTGTGCAAGGAGAGATCCATCGGTTCTTTTTTGGTTGGGGCCCAAACCAACCAGTCATTTCAGTCACAGTTGTGTGGCAGACCCTGTCGCTGAAATGATGGGTTTGTTAAAGTGTGCATGTCCTGTTTATACAACATAAGGGTGGGTGGGAGGGCCCAAGGACAATTCCATCTTGCACCTCTTTTTTCTTTCATTTTTCTTTGCATCATGTGCTGTTTGGGGACTATTTTTTTGAAGTGCCATCCTGCCTGACACTGCAGTGCCACTCCTAGATGGGCCAGGTGTTTGTGTCGGCCACTTGTGTCGCTTAGCTTAGCCATCCAGCGACCTTGGTGCACCTCTTTTTTTATTTGCATCATGTGCTGTTTGGGGACTATTTTTTTGAATTGCCATCATGTCTGACACTGCAGTGCTACTCCTAGATGGGCCAGGTGTTTGTGTCGGCCACTTGGGTCGCTTAGCTTAGTCACACAGCTACCTCTTTGCGCATCTTTTTTTCTTTGCATCATGTGCTGTTTGGGGACTATTTTTTTGAAGTGCCATCCTGTCTGACACTGCAGTGCCACTCCTAGATGGGCCAGGTGTTTGTGTCGGCCACTTGGGTCGCTTAGCTTAGTCATCCAGCGACCTCGGTGCAAATTTTAGGACTAAAAATAATATTGTGAGGTGTGAGGTGTTAAGAATAGACTGAAAATTAGTGGAAATTATGGTTATTGAGGTTAATAATACTATGGGATCAAAATGACCCCCAAATTCTATGATTTAAGCTGTTTTTGAGGGGTTTTAGTAAAAAAAACACCCGAATCCAAAACACACCCGAATCCGACAAAAAATTTTCAGGGAGGTTTTGCCAAAACGCGTCTGAATCCAAAACACGGACGCGGAACCGAATCCAAAACCAAAACACAAAACCCGAAAAATTTTCGGTGCACATCACTAGTTTTAACCATTTATGACTTTGCATAATACGCACTGTATTTGCATCCTGATTACAAAAGAAAAAAACTAAAATACACTATATTCTCGCTCAATAAAGACAAGCACCTATCAGCATCAGGTTTGCATTTGCATTCAGCCAATCACAGGAGTTGTGCTAGTGCTAACAGGCTCTGTTTTATCACTTTGCACCAGCACTTGAGCTCCTGCAAGTAATACAGCCTGGAAAGGTGTGTATGCATCTCTATGTGGATCTGCATTTGCTGGCATATAGGTGCCCATGCCCTTCCTGTACCCCACCTATTGTCTGTTATTTCCTCCTCAGTCCTGCCTCTCAGAGAGTAAGGGGCAGTTTTAAACAGTAACAAGTCTCATTTTAAAAGATACTTGACTTGGTGTACATTTTTATATTGTTTCACTATATTTCTGCACTTTTCTAGAACATTCTCTTTTGGATTTCTTGCTACTACAGATGAAGAGAGCATTGTAGGCTGATATATTTCATACATTATAAAAAAGGTAATACAAATGCTGCAGAACTGACACAACAATTAATTTATCAGATTTTAATTCTCAGCCTCTTCCAGAGGCATAGCAGGATGCAAAGGTGCAATAGGTCGGCATTCTTACATCCTGCTACTCACTCTTGCATCCTGCAACTCACGCATGCATCCTGCTTCTCGAACTTACATCCTGCAACTCACCCATGTGTCCTGCTTCTCGCGCTTGTGTCCTGCTACTTACCCTTGCATCCTGCTACTCACCATTGCATACTGCTACTTACCCATGCATCCTGCAACTCTCCCATGCATCCTGCTACTCCCCCTTGTATTCTGCTACTTACCCTTGCATCCTGCTTCTCACCCTTGCATTCTGCTACTTACTAGAGATGTGCGGCGGGCACTTTTCGTGTTTTGGTTTTGGATCTGGATTATTTTTGAAATAAAACACAAAAACAGCTAAAATCACAGAATTTGGGGGTCATTTTGATCCTACGGTATTGATAACCTCAATAACATTCATTTACACTCATTTCCAGTCTATTCTGAACACCTCACACCTCATAATATTATTTTTAGGCCAAAAGGTTGCACCGAGGTAGCTGGATGACTAAGCTAAGCGACCCAAGTGGGCGACACAAACACCTGGCCCATCTAGGAGTGGCACTGCAGTGTCAGACAGGATGGCACTTCAAAAAATAGTCCCCAAACAGCACATGATGCAAAGAAAAAAAGAGGTGCACCAAGGTCGCTGGATGGCTAAGCTAAGCGACCCAAGTGGCCGACACAAACACCTGGCCCATCTAGGAGTGGCACTGCAGTGTCAGACAGGATGGCAGATTTAAAAAATTGGCCCCAAACATCACATGATGCAAAGATAAATGAAAGAAAAAAGAAGTGCAAGATGGAATTGTCCTTGGGCCCTCCCACCCACCCTTATGTTGTTTAAACAGGACATGCACACTTTAACAAACCCATCATTTCAGCGACAGGGTCTGCCACATGACTGTGGCTAAAATGATTGGTTTGTTTGGGCCCCCACAGAAAAAAAAGCAATTAATCCCCCTACCAAAAAAAAGCAATACATATCTCCTTGCACAAACTGGCTCTACAGATATAAGATGTCGTCCTCGCCCTCATCCTCCGATTCCTCACCCCTTTCAGCGTGTACATCCTCCTCCTCCTCAAAGATTGTTAATTCGTCCCCACTGGAATCCACCATCTCAGGTCCCTGTGTACTTTCTGGAGGCAATTGCTGGTAAATGTATTTCTTGAGGATTTATAATTAATTTTGATGAACATCATCTTCTCCACATTTTGTGGAAGTAACCTCCTACGCTGATCGCTGACAAGGTGACCGGCTGCACTAAACACTCTTTCAGAGTACACACTGGAGGGGGGGCAACTTAAGTAAAATAAAGCCAGTTTGTGCAAGGGCCTCCAAATTGCCTCTTTTTCCTGCCTACTTGGATGCTGTCACCCATATAATCCTCCACCATTCTTTCAATGCTGACATCATCATATGCAGTGACAGTAGACATGTCAGTAATCATTGGCAGGTCCTTCAGTCCGGACCAGATGTCAGCACTTGCTCCTGACTGCCCTGCATCCCCGCCAGCGGGTGCGCTTGAAAATGTTATCCTTTTCCTCGCAGCCCCAGTGGCGGGAGAAAATGAAGGAGGAGCTGTTGACAGGCCACGGTCCGCTCGAGTTGACAATTTAAACCTAGGATCGAGCACGGTGGCCAACATTTAGTGCTCTGATTTCAACAGATTGGCCACCCTTGAATCCTGGCAAAGCAGTGAATGGCAAAGCAGCAATGAAGGGCTCCATCTACAAGTCCCACTTACTTAGCGGAATCACGTCTTAGCTCCTCATTCAATTTCTCCAGCTGCTTCTTCCAAAACCTGATGAGGGGAATGACTTGTCTCAAGCAGTGTCTGAACTGTCTTCACGTGTGGCAAGTTCGAAGGGTTGGAGAGCCTTGCACAAGATGGAAATCATTCTCCACTGCGCTTGAGTCAGGTGCATTCCCCCTCCTTTGCCTATATCATAGGTGGATGTATAGGCTTTTGCTGCTCCTCCATCCTCTGAAGCATATAGAGTGTTGGATTCCACCTCGTTACCACCTCTTGCTTCAGGTGATGGCAGGGCAGGTTCAGGAGTGTTTGCTGGCATTCCAGTCTTCGAAACGCAGTGGCTGAATGTCGAGAGTGACCCACAATTTTTTGGCACACCGACAGCATCTCCTGCACGGCCCTGTCATTTTTTAAAAAATTGTGCATTACCAAAATAATTGTATGCGCAAATCATGGGATGTTCTGGAATTTGCCAAGATGAAATGCACGCACAATATTGGTGGCGTTGTCCAATATCACAAATCCCCAGGAGAGTCTAAGTGGAGTAAGCCATTGTGCGATGATGTACCTCAGTTTCTGTAAGAGGTCGTCAGTGGTGTGCCTCTTACGGAAACTGGTGATACACAGCATAGCCTGCATAGGAACGAGCTGGCGTTTGTGAGATGCTGCTACTGGTGCCGCTGCTGTTGTTGCTGCGGGAGGCAATATATTTACCCAGTGGGCTGTCACAGTAATGTAGTCCTTAGTTTGCCCTGCTCCACTTGTCCACATGTCCGTGGTTAAGTGGACACTGGGTACAACCGCATTTTTCAGGACACTGAGGACACTTTTCTTAATCTCCCTGTACAGTCCGGGAATCGCTTTCCTAGTGAAATGGAATCTTGATGGGATTTGGTACCGGGGAAACCTCCATCAATTGTCTAAATCCCACTGC
This sequence comes from Pseudophryne corroboree, assembly GCF_028390025.1. Lineage (NCBI taxonomy): Eukaryota > Metazoa > Chordata > Amphibia > Anura > Myobatrachidae > Pseudophryne > Pseudophryne corroboree. The sequence continues at coordinate 465,829,922 of NC_086451.1, read as the reverse complement.
ACCGATTGCGGATACCGGATGCACGTCTAATACCAACATAGCTGTCAAGGCCTCAGTTATCCACTTTGCAACAGGATGACTGCTGTCATATTTCATCTTCCTCACAAAGGACTGTTGGACAGTCAATTGCTTAGTTGAAGTAGTACAAGTGGTCTTCCGACTTCCCCTCTGGGATAACGATGGACTCCCAGCAGCAGCAACGCCAGCAGCGGCAGCAGCAGTAGTAGGCGTACCACTCAAGGATCCTCCAGAGGAATCCCGGTTAGGAGAGGACTCCTCACTCATGCCAGTGACATGGCCTGCAGGACTACTGACGTTCCTGACTTAGGAGGAAATTGACGTTGAGGGAGTTGGTGGTGTGGCTTGCAGGAGCTTGGGTACAAGAGGAAGGGATTTAGTTGTCAGTGGACTGCTTACGCTCTTACCCAAAGTTTCTGAACTTGACAATGACTTCTGATGAATGCGCTGCAGGTGACGTATAAGGGAGGATGTTCCTAGGTGGTTAACGTCCTTACCCCTACTTATTAAGTGTTGACAAAGGCAACACACAGCTTGACAGCTGTTGTCCGGATTTGTGGAGAAATAATTCCACACTGAAGAGGTGGCTTTTTTGGTATTTTGCCCAGGCATGACAATGGGCTTATTCATCCCACGGACAACAGGTGTCTCCCCTGGTGCCTAATTTAAACAAACCACCTCAACATCAGAATCCTCCTCGTCAACTTCCTCCTCAGCGCCAGCAACACCCATATCCTCATCCTGGTGTACTTCAACAGTGACATCTTCAATTTGAATATCACAAACTGGACTATGGGTGCTCCTTCCAGCACTTGCAGGGGGCATGCAAATGGTGGAAGGAGCCACCTCTTCCCGTCCAGTGTTGGGAAGGTCAGGCATCACAACCGACACAATTGGACTCTCCTTGGGGATTTGTGATTTAGAAGAACGCACAGTTCTTTACTGTGCTTTTGCCAGCTTAACTCTTTTCATTTTTCTAGCGGGAGGATGAGTGCTTCCATCGTCATGTGAAGCTGAACCACTAGTCATGAGGAACTTGCCACTCCGTGTCGTAAATGGCATATTGGCAAGTTTACGCTTCTCCTCAGACGATTTTAATTTAGATTTTTGGGTCATTTTACTGAACTTTTGCCTTTTGGATTTTACATGCTCTCTACTATAACATTGGGCATCGGCCTTGGCAGACGACGTTGATGGCATTGAATCGTCTCTGCCATGACTAGTGGCAGCAGCTTCAGCACTAGGTGGAAGTGGATCTTGATCTTTCCCTATTTTACCCTCCAAATTTTTGTTCTTCATTATTTTTCTGGAGTTATATAACACAATATGCGGCACAGGAGAGCGTACCGCGCTACACCACACAGGGCAAACCCTGTAAGAATTATTTTGATTCAATATTAATAACCCCTTTATTTGGAGTAAATAATATACAGCACAGGACAGCACCACTGGACTTATACGGCAGTACCACTGGACTAATACGGCAGTACCCACGGACTTATATGGCAGTATCACTTGACTTACTGTATACGGCAGTATCACTTGACTTATACGGCAGTACCAATGGACTTGGACTTATATGGCAGTATCACTGGACTTGACTTATATGGCAGTACCACTGGACTTGACTTATACCGCAGTACCACTGGACTTATACGGCAGTACCACTGGACTTATACGGCAGTACCACTGGACTTATATGGCAGTATCACTGGACTTATACGGCAGTATCACTGGACTTATATGGCAGTACCACTGGACTTATATGGCAGTATTTCTGGACTTATACGGCAGTACCACTGGACTTGACTTATACCGCAGTACCAATGGACTTTTACGGCAGTACCACTGGACTTATACGGCAGTACCACTGGACTTATACAGCAGTACCACTGGACTTATACGGCAGTACCACTGGACTTATACGGCAGTACCACTGGACTTATACGGCAGTATCAATGGACTTATACGGCAGCAGCAATGGATTTGGACTTATACGGCTGTATCATTGGACTTGACTTTTACGGCAGTATCCCTGGACTTGACTTATATGGCAGTACCAATGGACGTATACGGCAGTACCACTGGACTGGACTTATACGGCAGTACCACTGGACTTATACGGCAGTACCACTGGACTTATATGGCAGTACCACTTGGCTTATACGGCAGTATCACTGGACTTATACGGCAGTACCACTGGACTTATATGACAGTACCACTGGACTAATACGGCAGCACCACTGGACTTATGGCAGCACAGGGACACCACCACTGGACTGATGCAGGACAACACAGCACCACTGAAATGGACTGGACTTATACAGCAGCACTGGGCATGTGGCAGCAGAGGACACCACCACTGTGACTGGACTGATGCAGCACAGGGACACCACCACTGGACTGATGCAGGACAATACAGCACCACTGCAATGGACTGGACTTATACAGCAGCACTGGACATATGGCAGCAGAGGACACCACCACTGTGACTGGACTGATGCAGCACAAGACACCACCACTGGACTGATGCAGCACAAGACAGTACTGGATTGACACATAAGACAGAGCAGGTCACAACACCACTTTCCTGCACAGACAGACACTGAGGAGAGAGACACATCCTCTCGCTACACTCTCCGGGACTGGAGTGAAAATGGCGGCAACGCGCGGCTCCTTATATGGTATATAAAAACCCGCGAGATTCCGACAGCGGGATGATGACGTTTTGCCTCGTTCTCGTTTCCGAGTCTGGTGGGAAAACCCGAGCAGGGCTCGGATCCGGGCTCGGGACATGAAGTTCGGTAGGGTTCGGTTCTCAGGGAAACAAACCCGCTAATCTCTACTACTTACTCATGAATACTGCTACTTACCCTTGCTTTCTGCTACTTACCCTTGCATTCTGCTACTTACCCTTGCATCCTGGAACTCACTCATGCATCCTGCTTCTCACCCATGCATACTGCAACTCACCCTTGCATTCTGCTACTTAGCCTTGCATCCTGCAACTCACCCATGCATAATGCTATTCACCCTTGCATCCTGCTACTCATCCTTGCAACCTGCTACGCCTGCCCCTGTTACACATGTTTTCACAGAACAGCGGCGGGAAGCAAGAAGACTGGTGTTGGGAGTGTCCTATGGATGAGCCATTTGCCTTTCTAGGTACTGGGTTTCTCTCCAGGCACCCAGCAAGCTGCAATGTAGGCTTTGCACCTTGTCTGCATCACTTGTCACTCACCCCACGTTGTGGCCCTGTCATGAAAAACATTAGAGTCTCTACCACAGCCCAAAAATTGGCCAACGAAAAACTATAGGGATGATGAAGGTTCATTTAGCTGTATGAGGCTACGTTTCTCATTTTTCAGGTGGTCTTTATATCTGCACAAACGTTTTGCTGTAGTACAGTGCATTACTGTAACTTATTTACTTCCTAAGGCTAACACTGTGTCACTTGGCTAGATTTCTACATACCTACAGACTTCCACAAAATGTCCAGAAGACAGGTAGGGCAGAGCACAGCATAATGCTATCTAAGATATCCACCATTTTCTTGTAGCCCATCTACCCAAGGTAAACAAACTGGAGGAAATGCTGCAAGATAAAGGGCCAACACTCTGTATGTAGTCATGGCTTTTGTGTGTCCTCAGTGTTTCTTTGGGATGACTTGCCAGTATGAATGTCCTGCACACAAAATACAGAGCGAGATTCAGCTCTAGCCCCTAGGACATATCCCTGTGGTGGCTCGTGGTGTAGTCAACACTTCTGCTGTATCACTAAATAGCACTGGAAATGGTTTTAACCATAAAATAAGAGACCAATAAGAGAGTTTGGATTGTTTTTTGGAAAAAAAGACATACCGATACTGATGTTTTTGCATATTTTATGAACTAGGTTGAAGCCCATGAAGAAGCCAAGACATAGTGTTGACCTGTTTTATTCTTCGTCTTGAATAGCACGTCGTTCCGTCAATGTTAGCTAGTCTAAGAGAAAAGTCTGACAGTCCACTTTAAAATAATGAGGAATTATTGTCTCCTCTACTTCAGCATATACCAGGGGAGTTGACATTTCTTCATTTGAAGACCTGTGTTTGTACAAATTCTGGCCTCTCCCAAATAATGGTCCGGGAGATGAAGAACTAATTGACTGACCTTCTTTGTGAGCATGGAGCTTATATTTCTCTCTTACCCTGTTCCATACAGCTACAAGGTAATTAAACCTAGATGTGAGACAATGATAAAATAGAATACTACACTCTCCTTTCTGCCGCCTTGTTAAAAGCATCCAAAGGCACCACATCATTAATACAGTGAACCTCATCTGACCTTAATATGTGACTTGTCCCATATATCTAGAGAGTCGCAGTGGCCACGATTATTTCCAATGACATCAAACGTGGACATTTTCATCAATCTTATACTGTATTAAAATAAAGCATTTACCGGTAATCAGCCTATAAAATAAATGTACACGTTATGAAGATCAACTATATATAGATAGACAGGGCAGTGTGAGGTTGGTTTTCCTTGAATATAAGTTAATGCAAACAGGTTTTCGACAGCCCAGGTGCTTATTAAGGGAGTGATAGCGGCATCTTCAGAGAGAGGCAGCTCTGCGGCCTCAGGAGACGGGGCGAGAATAGAGAGTAGCTGTAACTGGGGCAGATCAATCAAAGCTTGGACAGTGAAATAGTGGAGAGAGATAAAGTACCAATTGATCAGATTCTAACTGCCGTGTTACAGGATGCATTTGGAAAAGGACAGCAGCTGATTAGCCGGTACCGCTCTCCGAGCTCTGATAATTCTAACCCTTTGTAGACTGAGACCCGCAGATATCTCTGTGAGTGCTGGCTAGGGAAAGGCAGCCTGCTGGAAATTGGGGGAAGTGCTCCGGAGATTGAGGCAGAGCCGCCGGCCAAAATGTACGATCGGTAGCCTCCAACGTTCCAAGAAAACACAAGGAAATAGCAGCACTTGCTGTGCAATAATTGTCACATTGGGCCTAATTCATGGTTGATTGCAAAATAATATTTTCCTCTAATGGCCAAAACCATGTGCACTGCAGGTGGGGCATGTAACATGTACAGAGAGAGTTAGATTTGGGTGGGTTATATTGTTTCTGTGCAGGGTAAATACTGGCTGCTTTTTTTACACTGCAATTTAGATTTCAGTTTGAACACACCCCATCCATATCTAACTCTCTCTGCACATGTTACATCGGCCCCACCTGCAGTGCACATGGTTTTGCTCTTTAGAGGAAAATTTTATTTTGCAATCAACCTTGAATTAAGCCCATAGTTCCAAGCAAAAGATGGATTTCATATTAGTCAATACAATTTATTAATACAGTCACAGACAATACTGATATTTAAAAGTGATAAACCTGTATAAGAGCGACTGCAATACAGACAGTGAGCGCGTCTGCTCTCACGTCGCAGGTAAATGGCTGGCAGTTCTAAGCTTGCACTGGAATTACTCAGTTTGCAGCTAGATCTCACAAATCAATAGTCTGTCAATGTGGTTCTGTACACCACACTGCAGCCTGGTTGGCATCGTGGTTAGCATTACTGCCTCACCAGTTCAATTACTGACCAACGATTATGTTTGGAGTTTGTATGTTCTCCCTGTGCTTGTGTGGGTTTCCTACAGAAAGATCCATTTTACTCACATATGCCAAAAACATACTGGTAGGCTAACTGATCCCTGGCAACAACGAACTCCAGTGTGTGCGTGTGTCCGTGGGTGGGGATTACAGATTGTAAGCCCTTTTGGGGCAGGGACTGATGTGAATGGCTGAAATACTCTCTACAGTCAGTCCCGGGCTCCTCCTCCTCCCTGCAGCCAGAAGTACAGCTGGCTGTGTTGCTGGGGGGGGAGGAGGCTGAGATCCGGGACTGCGATGGGGAGGCTGCCTACAGTCAGGTATGGGGGTGGCGGCATGAGCAGCGTTGGGCTGCGGTGATGGCGGGATGTGTTAAGAAGCCCATAGGCTTTTATAGGGTATCACTTTAAAAAGATGACAATACCCTCCGAATCGAAAAGCGGACGGCCGGGGGTTAGTACATTTGAAAATGCAGTAAAAACCCCCAAAACAGGGTTTTTACTATATTTTTCTTTTAGTAAATCCCGCCCTAGGACACACGAGGAGACTGTGATGATTAATGTGATATGCGACGCTGGTATATTGGGGGTCATTCCGAGTTGATCGCACGTAGCAACTTTTTGCTGCTCGTGCGATCAACTTGACGCCGCCTATGGGGGAGTGTATTTCTGCATAGCAGGGCTGCGATCGCTTGTGCAGCCCTGCTATCAGTGGCTTAACTAGAAATTTTTCTCCCCCAAGCCAAAAAATTGTTCGGCGCCCCCCCCATACCCCCCATAATTGGCACTGCCAATAAGGGTGTGTGGCTTCATTGAAATGGGCGTGGCTTCACGTAAAGGGGTGTGGCATTGCAGGAATAGACTACCTTATACCCCAGTTTTGCAACCTGCACGCCCAGACGTTAGCCACCACAGGAAAGAAAAATAATCCTGATTCATGCCCCTTACATTATTTGTCATTTTTCCTCCTTATAGTAATGCCCAGTATACATTATGCCACATACTGCAATGGCCCTTAGACATTATTCCACGCACAATAATGCACATGACACAATATGCACACACCATAATGCCCCCGACACATTATGCCACACACCGTAATGCCTGTGACACATTATGCCACACACCGTAATGCCTGTGACACATTATGACAGGAATCGCAATGCCCGTTATACATTATGCTACACACTGCAATGCCCCTGATACATTATAGCACATACAATGTCTGACACAGTATGACACACACCACAATGATCCTGAGACATTATACCACATACCACAATGCCCGTGATATAGTATACAACACACCATAATGCCTGACACATTATGAGACACACCGCAATGTCCGTGATACATTATGCCACACACTGTAATGCCCATTACACATTAAGTTCTACAGTAAGGCTTCTAATTACTTTGAAATTACATGCTCGTTGCCAGGGGTTTCATGCTCTTGGTTCCATGCACGGTGCCAGGGGGTTTCATGCTCAGGGTGTCATGCTCGTTGCCAGGGGTTTCATGCACTGGGTGTCATGCTCGTTGCCAGCGGTTTCATGCTCTTGGTTCCATGCACGGTGCCAGGGGTTTTCATGCTCAGGGTGTCATGCTCGTTGCCAGGGGTTTCATGCACTGGGTGTCATGCTTGTTGCCAGGGGTTTCATGCACTGGGTGTCATGCTCGTTGCCAGGGGTTTCATGCACTGGGTGTCATGCTCGTTGCTAGGGGGTAGTGCTTGTTGCTAGCGCCGTGCTCCCAGTGCCACATATGCCCCCAGTGCCAGATATTCCCCCACAGTGCCAGGTATATGGCCCCAGTGCCAGATATTCCCCCACAGTGCCACATATGCCCCCTCAGTGCCTGCTCCCCCCAGTGCCAAATATTCCCCCACAGTGCCAGGTATATGCCCCCCATGCCAGATATTCCCCCACAGTGCCAGGTATATGCCCCCAGTGCCAGATATTCCCCCACAGTGCCAGGTATATGCCCCCAGTGCCAGATATTCCCCCACAGTGCCAGGTATATGCCCCCAGTGCCAAATATTCCCCCACAGTGCCAGGTATATGCCCCCCGTGCCAGATATTCCCCCACAGTGCCAGGTATATGCCCCCAGTGCCAGATATTCCCCCACAGTGCCTGCTCCCCCCCCCCCCCTGCTCCTTTGTGTTCAATCAGAGCTCACGAACGGCACTTCCTTTATTAGACCGGCCGGAGAGCCAGGGAGGGACACTGGAGAGGCGCACGCTGTGCGCTCCGTGTCCCTCCTTACAGCAGCGGAGGGAAGGAGACCGCAGATTGACATGCGGACGCTCATCCGCATGTCAATCTGTGCAAAGTCAGTGGCGCCCCCGCAGCCCCTCGCCCCCAAGCCACCGCGAGGACTGCGGGGGCAGTAGTTACGCCACTGCCTGCTATGCTAAAAAAGTTTCCTGCAAAACAAGACCAGGGTCAGACTTACCTACCCTGTGCGACGGACCCAGAGAGACAAAGGTTCAAACATCCACCCTCCAAACGCCTGCACACTCCTGCGTTCAGATCTCCACGCCCGGAAAACGGTGAGTATCCGCCCCAGAACGCCTCCCCGCTGTCAATATTCTTGCAATCGCGCTGGTGATCACTTTCTTCTCTCTTCTGGTCGTTGCCCGGCTGGGCAACGATGTGCATGTGCATTGCGGGCGCCACACATGCGCAGTTCCGACCCCTTCGCACCGCAGCGAAGAACCGCTGCGTGCAAATGGGTCGGAATGACCCCCATTGTGTGTGACTGACTCTGTATACAAAACACAATGGAACATGTATTGAAAAAAAGCTGCGGCTGCTACATTGTAGCACTTCGTGTACAGATTCAGACATTCAGTTGCACACAGATACTATATACAAGTGTCGCATATCAAATTAACAAGCAGTCCCGTGGTGCATCTTAGCTGCACCCTGTTGCGACCTAGAAGCATTTTTGTCTGAAGAGGTAGTGTGTGTGTGTGTGTGTGTGTGTGTGTGTGTGTGTGTGTGGAGGGGTGATCACTCCGCTACCCCTGGACCCGCCTCTACTGCTTCTCTGACCACAATAAGTTACCCACCTAACTGCAAGAGTCATCATTATAAGTTTCAGATGTTTCCGGTGCCTGAAAGCTCAGCAGTGATGGACAGTAATACCTTCATATAATACATTATTTAAATGGCACCTGCAAACTGACAAAACATAAAACTTTGGGGATGCGGTCAACATCCCCAAAGACGGGATCCCGGTGCGGGAATCCCGACCGCCACAATCCCGACATATTCTCCCTCCGTAGGTGTCCACGACACCCATAGAGGGAGAATATAATAGTGTGCCGAGCGTAGCGAGGCACCGTACCCGCAGCGTGGAGAGCGAAGCGAGCCCGCAAGGGGCTGCGTTCCGCTCGCCACCCCTGTCGGGATTGTGTGGTCGGGATTCCGGCATTGGTATTTCGACCGCCGGGATCCCGTCCAGCGGGATTACGTACTGATCCCATGAGGATGATGAAGGAGGCGGCAGCAGAGGACGCCACTATCTGTTATATTACACTACGCTACTGTGTCGGAATCCTGGTTATTGAGAGCAGTGATATTTCCACCTGTACGATTCATGCAAAGGTGCGCCAGTAATCAGCAGCTATGTCCCGCTGAGATGGACAGGTGACACCAGATTAAACCCCCGGTAGATTCTCCTGTGGGCATCAATCCTGAAGTGCAAGAACCTGTCTCGGGTGGAGACCACTTTCACCTATCCTATACGGGATTTGTTTGGCATCCCATTGGTAAGGATGTCGGAGGTCATGTGACCGGCGCCAGAAACCCGACACCCCTCAGGAAACCTGCGCCGGGACACCAACAGCCAAAATCCCAAAGGTGATTATTGGGGTGGGGGTTAGGGCCGAGCGGGGAGGGTTATGGTTAGGCACTGGGGGGATAAGGGTTACTGTCGCGGGGTAGTAACTGAAGCCAACACCCCTGGAGGGTAAGGCCAAGCCGACACCCCCGGAGGGTTAGGGTAGGGAAAGGGAGAGGAGTAAAATACTTATCCCCATCCTGTGTTGGGATTCTCACTGTCAGGAATGCCGCGGTCGGTCACGTGATCAACGGCATCCTGAACGCCGGCATTTCATACCCCACCCTCCTATCCTAAGTGCGATAGACACGTCTGCAAACAGGTGCATTAATGCAGATCTGCAGAGCTTGAAGTTCCATTGACACGTGCCTTGTGCGAGAACCCCGTTACAGCCCAATTACGCCTCTTCAGTCGGAAGTGTAGATGCAATCAAAATGCGCACAACTTGACATCGCCCACACTTTCCGCGAGCTCGGCTACAGAGCATGCTCAGTGCAATAGCACGCAACGTACGCTCCAGCGATCATTTATTAAACTCAGCGTCACTCCCACCGCCACTAAAGGGTTAGCTCACAAATAAATCTTCTGACAAACACACTTCCCAGATGTACATTGCGTGATTTGCAGAGGCAAACATAATCAGCATCCTAAGGTCATGCGTGTCGCCGTTACTATGGTACTTTTTAGCGCATTTCTGAATCCTGTACCTTGTATATTAACCTCAGGTGCACTGCCTTTTAACAATGAAAAACACATTCCGTAATTGAAATATTCTCCGACACCAGCCTTGAAATCTGTCTAAACTTTTATAGCGCGGCTGAAAATATCCGAGTGTATTTTCTCAAACTTAACCTTTGGAGCCTTTTCCACTTTAATGATTTTCGTTACCAGATCATTTTCCCAATTGGCATTTTAAATAACGACAGTCTAAACTCCCTTGTTTTTTTTTCTTTCTTTTCACAGTCCTCAATATTGTCTGACCTCTGTTTTGATCAAAGCTTTTTTTCTGTCCTTTTCAAGTTTCCCCGTGCTCTCAGCAGCCACTTCTACACTCCTACATGTCATCCTTTGGTACTTTCAGTACTGAGGACCAGAGATTTAAATCACAAACCGTACAAGCAGGCGAATGAACAATGCGCATTGTAAAGCACTTCCTGCCGCTATTGTACTATGTGGCACATAATGGGGGAATAATTATGTCAGCAAAGGTCAGTGGTATTGAAACTTCTAATGTGATTGAAAGCGAGAAATTTAGTTCCTGGAGTGTTCTGTCCATCTCCCCCCCCCCCCCCCCCCCCCCCCCCCTTTCCGCGCTGCCATTAGGGATGTGCCAATTGGTGAAAGCATTTTATGCAGCTGCAGAAATCATTTTTCTGTGATATAACGGCCTTGATTGTTAAATGTCAAAAGCGGTTCTGAAGTTCTGGGAAAACTTAGCAAAATTACTGTATGTAACTTTTTGGGGGCTTATTCGGATGGAGCTTGGAAAATTTGCACTTTCCAGAGCTCGATGAATGCAGCAACTTCGCATAAAAACTTATAGGGACTGCTGTGTAGATACACAACAGCAGATATCACCCCCTTTGATGCATATGGCAGAATGTACTATGAATCGCTTTGTGGATGTGATATATCCCGCCACTTATCAGGTACAAACCCGCAATAATAGCGCTAGTATCTATCTAGAATTGTGGTTAAATTCACAAAGGACAGCTCACCCTTACCTAGCAGCACCTGCAGGAGCTATTTTCATTCAGCCCAGCAAACGCTGCTGCGTACTGGAGCAGGGTCCCCAGCAGCACAGAGTATATCAGGAGATGAGTGATGTGTCAGTGAGGACAGGGCTGCATGTGACAGGGGCAGTGACATGATGTGAGTAGGGGAATGGAGGCAGCATGAAGCCACAGACTGAGAGTTATATAGTGAAAGTAGCAGGGTCCCCAGCAGCACAGAGTATATCAGGAGATGAGTGATGTGTCAGTGAGGACAGGGCTGTATGTAACAGGGGCAGTGACATGATGTTCCCTCAGCAGGACAGAGTATATCAGGAGATGAGTGATGTGTCAGTGAGGACAGGGCTGCATGTGACAGGGGCAGTGATATGATGTGAGGAGGGGATTGAAGGCAGCAGGAAGTCATAGGGGTATATTCAATTAGCAGTGATAACTGACTTTTCACATGAAAAGTCCGGTTTTCGGGTGAAAAAACGGACTTTTCACGTGAAACGCAATTACAGGCTATTCAATTATCCTGGAAAATTTATCGGTGATCATTTTTTCACTAATTTCACTTCACCTTCTCTAAAGCAGGTGAAAAGTTGGGAAAAGTCACTATTTTAAGTAAAAATGTTTGGATATGGTACAGAACTCCTGGGACACCCCCCTTAATGACTAATTAGGCACGTTGAAGTATTTAATTATTTTTAATTGGCCAATAATGACATGTCATTTTTGGGGTGAAAAAGTAAAAAGTCATGGAAATTGGGGTTCAAGGTATGGGACAGGTATATTGGGGTGCTTTATGAGTGGGACAGGTGTTTTTAGGCTTGCAGATGGGAGTAATCGGTCTGTTTCCACTTTTTTTTAAAGTACCCTAAAATGACCCAAATATATACTTATACCCATTTTCATGTACCCCAAATTTAATGAGAGCATTTATTTTGCGCCAAAAAAATAGCTTTCTATAATTTTTTTGCATTTTTAAAAAAATGCATATAAAGCCATTTCACACAATTTAAGTCCCCAAAAACGCTCTAACGTGATCTCTAACACACTTCTCTTCTGTTTTCCTATGTTAGTTTAGCATTTTTTGGGGTACAGGCTGATTTCCCCATTTTCACCTGCACTTTTCACTGCAAGAATTTTCACGTGAAACCCGGTCGGAATTGAATAGGTCGAAAAACGGAGCGTTTTCGCGGCAATTTTCGGCCGGTTGCCGCGAAAAATTTTCGGGCGAAAAATTGATGCGAATTTGCGGATAATTGAATACCCCACATAGACTGAGTTATATAGTGAAAGGATCCCCAGCAGTACAGAGTATATCAGGAGATGAGTGATGTGTCAGTGAGGACAGGGCTGCATGTGACAGGGGCAGTGACATGATGTGAGGAGGTGAATGGGGGCAGCAGGAAGCAACAGACTGAGAGTTATATAGTGGGAGGAGCAGGGTCCCCAGCAGCACAGAGTATATCAGGAGATGAGTGATGTGTCAGTGAGGACAGGGCTGCATGTGACAGGAGCAGTGACATGATGTGAGGAGGGGAATGGAGGCAGCATGAAGCCACAGACTGAGAGTTATATAGTGGAAAGAGCAGGGTCTCCAGCAGCACAGAGTATATCAGGAGATGAGTGATGTGTCAGTGAGGACAGAGCTGCTTGTGACAGGAGCAGTGACATGATGTGAGGAGGGGAATGGAGGCAGCAGGAAGCCACAGACTGAGAGTTATATAGTGGGAGGAGCAGGGTCCCCAGCAGCACAGAGTATATCAGGAGATGAGTGATGTGTCAGTGAGGACAGGGCTGTATGTAACAGGGGCAGTGACATGATGTTCCCTCAGCAGGACAGAGTATATCAGGAGATGAGTGATGTGTCAGTGAGAACAGGGCTGCATGTGACAGGGGCAGTGACATGATGTGAGGAGGGGATTGGAGGCAGCAGGAAGTCATAGACTGAGTTATATAGTGAAAGGATCCCCAGCAGTACAGAGTATATCAGGAGATGAGTGATGTGTCAGTGAGGACAGGGCTGCATGTGACATGGGCAGTGACATGATGTGAGGAGGTGAATGGGGGCAGCAGGAAGCCACAGACTGAGCGTTATATAGTGGGAGGAGCAGGGTCCCTAGCAGCACAGAGTATATCAGGAGATGAGTGATGTGTCAGTGAGGACAGAGCTGCTTGTGACAGGAGCAGTGACATGATGTGAGGAGGGGAATGGAGGCAGCAGGAAGCCACAGACTGAGCGTTATATAGTGGAAGGAGCAGGGTCCCCAGCAGCACAGAGTATATCAGGAGATGAGTGATGTGTCAGTGAGGACAGGGCTGCATGTGACAGGGGCAGTGACATGATGTGAGGAGGGGAATGGAGGCAGCAGGAAGCCACAGACTGAGAGTTATATAGTGGGAGGAGCAGGATCCCCAGCAGCACAGAGTATATAAGGAGATGAGTGATGTGTTAGTGAGGACAGGGCTGCATGTGACAGGGGCAGTGACATGATGTGAGGAGGGAAATGGAGGCAGCATGAAGCCACAGACTGAGAGTTATATAGTGAAAGGAGCAGGGTACCCAGCAGCACAGAGTATATCAGGAGATGAGTGATGTGTCAGTGAGGACAGGGCTGCATGTGACAGGGGCAGTGACATGATGTGAGGAGGGAAATGGAGGCAGCAGGAAGCCACAGACTGAGAGTTATATAGTGGGAGGAGCAGGGTCCCCAGCAGCACAGAGTATATCAGGAGAGGAGTGATGTGTCAGTGAGTACAGTCTGCATGTGACAGGGGCAGTGACATGATGTGAGGAGGGAAATGGAGGCAGCAGGAAGCCACAGACTGAGAGTTATATAGTGGGAGGAGCAGGGTCCCCAGCAGCACAGAGTATATCAGGAGATGAGTGATGTGTCAGTGAGGACAGGGCTGCATGTGACAGGGGCAGTGACATGATGTGAGGAGGGGAATGGAGGCAGCAGGAAGCCACAGACTGAGAGTTATATAGTGGGAGGAGCAGGGTCCCCAGCAGCACAGAGTATATCAGGAGATGAGGGATGTGTCAGTGAGGACAGGGCTGCATGTGACAGGGGCAGTGACATGATGTTCCCTCAGCAGGACATAGTATATCAGGAGATGAGTAATGTGTTAGTGAAATCTCTAACTGAATTCACCTTAGATACAGGACTCATCTACCTAGTCCAACCTTTGTTTTCTCTGACACGTACAGTATATTATGTACAATATAGACCATGTATCACATGCAAATATTTTAATAAATAGCTGCACATTTTGAGAATAACTATATTTAGATGTTGCCAACTGACATGACATTAATGTTTTACCAATGCCGTGTGTAGATCAATATAAACATTATATATCAAATAACTGTATAGAAGTTATACTGTGTAGTTAGCCGCTGCTACTGGCATTTAAAATACTTCTACCTGACTTATTTACTTAGAGACTTCATATTCCCATTGTAATTATTGGCATGCTGAACCAAATGTCATGTACAAATAATCAAACAGCGTAAATGATAAGTACTTTATCTGAACCTTGACTGATGTCTTCTCTTACCTGAACTCTCCTAAAAGCTTTTCAGTTCCTGCTCTCTACCCGTCTTTTATTAAGACCACGTAGGGACATTTTCCGTTTTGTTGTTGGATCCATCATGACCCACTGGAGTGCATTAGTCATGTCGCATTACGTCTGATTGTGTATCACACCATGATGACAAGAGCAAAGTTGTTTAGTACATCTAAAGCAATGGATTTCTGATTTTACATTCTACAAAGAAAATCTTTCCAAGTTACAATCTGCCGCACATAGTACAAATATATGTTATTAATAGGCGAGCTACAGTAACATGCAATAGTTACAGAAGTAGCACACGAGACACAGCATACTGACAGATGGGCGAGCTACAGTAACATGCAATAATTACAGGAATAGCACGTGAGACATAGCAAACTGACAGGTGAGCTACAGTAACATACAGTAGTTACAGGAATAGCGCATGAGACACAGCAAACTGACAGATGGGCGAGCTACTGTAACATGCAAGAGTTACAGGTATAGCACATAAGACAGCAAACTAACAGAAATGCGAGCTACAGTAACATGCAGTAGTTACAGGAATAGCGTGTGAGACACAGCAAACTGACAGATGGGCAAGCTACAGTAACATGCAATAGTTACAGGTATAGCACATGAGACACAGCAAACTGACAGATAGGCGAGCTACAGTAACATGCAGTAGCTACAGGAATAGCGCATGAGACACAGCAAACTGACAGATAAGCAAGCTACAATAACATGCAATAGTTACAGGAATAGAGCATGAAACACAGCAATCTGACTGATAGGCAAGCTACAGTAACATGCAATAGTTACAGGAAAAGCACATGAGACACAGCAAACTCACATATAGGTGAGCTACAGTAACATGCAATAGTTACAGGAAAAGCACATGAGACACAGAAACCTGACAGATAGGCGAGCTACAGTAACATGAAATAGTTACAGAAAAAAGCATGTGAGACACAGCAAACTGACAGATAGGTGAGCTAGAGTAACATGCAATAGTTACAGGAATAGTGTGTGAGACACAGCAAACTGACAGGTGAGCTACAGTAACATGCAATAGTTACAGGAATAGCATGTGATACACAACAAAGTGACAGATAGGCGAGCTACAGTAACATAAAATAGTTACAGGAATAGCATGTGAGACACAGCAAACAGATAGGCGAGTTACAGTAGCATGCAATAGTTACAGGAATAGTGTGAGCCACAGTAAACTGACAGATAGGCGAGCTACAGTAACACACAATAGTTACAGGAAGAGTGCGTGAGACACAGCAAACTGACAGATAGGTGAGCTACAGTAACATGCAATAGTTTCAGGAAAAGAACATGAGACACAGTAAACTGACATATAGGTGAGCTACAGTAACATGCAATAGTTACAGTAATAGTGTGTGAGACACAGCAAACTGACAGATAGGTGAGCTAAAGTAACACGCAATAGTTACAGGAATAGAAAAAACAGTAATGAGCGCTTTGAAAATTTAAAGCTATGTGGCACCTGTAAAAAAGTTATTTTTGTTAGCATATGTTTACAGCTCTTTTTAAAAGCTTTGTTTGCGGTATGGCACAGTCCATGAGAGATCTAACTATCCCTACCTCACTCCCAGTCCACGGGATTCCTCAGCCTGATGGTAAAATCGCTGTCCGTGGCTTGGATGTTCTTCTCCTCCCCTGCTGCGTCCAGCGGAGAGGCGGAGTGTGGCGGGGTTTAGCGGGTGACGTCACTCGGCGGCGTCAGAACCTCTCCGGCGGCAGATTGTCCTTGTAGTACCGCTATCCACCAACGCGTTTCGTGCTGTATCTAGCACTTCATCAAGGTTGGATATGTGTTAAAAATAGGTGCTTTTTATACCTAAAACAGGTATACCCCGCCACACTCCGCCTCTCCGCTGGACGCAGCAGGGGAGGAGAAGAACATCCAAGCCACGGACAGCGATTTTACCATCAGGCTGAGGAATCTCGTGGACTGGGAGTGAGGTAGGGATAGTTAGATCTCTCATGGACTGTGCCATACCGCAAACAAAGCTCTTAAAAAAAAAGCTGTAAACATATGCTAACAAAAATATCTTTTTTACAGGTGCCACATAGCTTTAAATTTTCAAAGCGCTCATTACTGTTTTTTCAATTTTAATTATTTTATCTGAGCAGCTTTTTAGTAACACAAAGCGCATGAAACATTATATTTACAGTTACAGGAATAGCATGTGAGACACAGCAAACTGACATATAGGTGAGCTACAGTCACATGCAATAGTTACAGGAATAGCATGTGAGACACAGCAAACTGACAGATAGGCGAGCTACAGTTACATGCAATAGTTACATAAATAGCATATGAGACAAAGCAAACTGAAAGATATGCAAGCCACAGACACATGCAACAGTTACAGGAATAGCGTGTGAGACACAGCAAACTGACAGATAGGCAAGCTACAGTAACATGCAATAGTTACATAAATAGCGTATGAGGCGCAGCAAACTGACAGATAGGCAAGCTACAGTAACGTGCAAAAGTTACAAGAATAGCGAGTGAGACACAGCAAACTGACAGATAGATGAGCTACAGTAACATGCAATATTTACAGGAATAGCATGTGAGACACAGCAAACTGACAATTAGGCGAGCTACAGTAACACACAATAGTTACATAAGTAGCGTATGAGGCATAACAAAACTGACAGATCAGCAACCTACAGAAACATGTAAATTTTCAGGAATAGCAAGTGAGACACAGCAAACTGACAGATAGATGAGCTACAGTAACATGCAATAGTTACAGGAATAGCGTGTGAGACACAGCAAACTGACAGATAGGCGAGCTACAGTAACTTGCATTATTTACAGGAATAGCATGTGAGACACAGCAATCAGACAGGTAGGCGAGTTACAGTAGCATGCAATAGTTACAGGAATAGCATGAGTCACAGCAAACTGACAGATAGGTGTGTTACAGTAACACGCAATAGTTACAGGAATAGCATTTGAGACACAGCAAACTGACAGATAGGCCAGCTACAGTAACATGCAATAGTTACAGGAAAAGCGAATGAGACACAGCAAACTGACTGATAGGCGAGCTACAGTAAAATGCAATAGTTACATAATTAGCGTATGAGACACAGCAAACTGACAGATATGCAACCTACAGTAACACGCAATAGTTACAGAAAAAGCGCGTAAGACACAGCAAACTGACAGATAGGTGAGCTACAGTAACATACAATAGTAATAGGAATAGCTTGTGAGGCACAGTAAACTGACAGGTGAGCTACAGTAACACACAATAGTTACATAAATAGCATATGAGTCACAGCAAACTGACAGGCAAGCTACAGTAACATACAAAAGTTACAGGAATAGCAAAAGAGACACAGTAAACTGACAGATAGGCAAGCTACAGTAACATGCAATAGTTACATAAATAGCATATGAGACACAGCAAACTGAAAATAGGCAAGCTACAGTAACTTGCAAAAGTTACAGGAATAGCGAGTGAGACACAGCAAACTGACAGATAGGCGAGCTACAGTAACATGTCAAAGTTACAGGAATAGCGTGTGAGACACAGCAAACTGACAGATAGGCCAGCTACAGTAACATGCAATAGTTACAGGAGAAGCGCTTGAGACACAGCAAACTGACTGATAGGCGAGCTACAGTAACATGCAATAGTTACATAATTAGCGTATGAGACACAGTAAACTGACAGATAGGCAACCTACAGTAACACGCAATAGTTACAAAAAAAGCACATAAGACACAGTAAACTGACAGATAGGTGAGCTACAGTAACACACAATAGTTACATAAATAACATATGAGTCACAGCAAACTGACAGATAGGCTAGCTACAGTAACATACAAAAGTTACAGGAATAGTAAAAGAGACACAGCAAACCGGCAGATAGGTGAGCTACAGTAACATACAATAGTAACAGGAATAGCGTGTGAGGCACAGCAAACCGGCAGATAGGTGAGCTACAGTAACATACAATAGTTACATAAATAACATATGAGACACAGCAAACTGACAGATAGGCAAGCTACAATTACATGCAAAAGTTACAGGAATAGCGAGTGAGACACAGCAAACTGACAGATAGGCGAGCTACAGTAACATGTAAAAGTTACAGGATTACCGTGTGAGACACAGCAAACTGACAGATAGGCCAGCTAAAGTAACATGCAATAGTTATAGGAAAAGCACATGAGACACAGCAAACAGACTGATAGGCGAGCTACAGTAACATGCAATAGTTACATAATTAGTGTATGAGACACAGTAAACTGACAGATAGGTGAGCTACAGTAACATACAATAGTAACCCGAATA
The DNA here is from genome assembly GCF_028390025.1 of Pseudophryne corroboree. Lineage (NCBI taxonomy): Eukaryota > Metazoa > Chordata > Amphibia > Anura > Myobatrachidae > Pseudophryne > Pseudophryne corroboree. The sequence goes on along the minus strand of NC_086451.1, from coordinate 465,810,829 downwards.
GCGCGTGAGGCACAGTAAACTGACAGATAGTCGAGCTACAGTAACACGCAATAGTTACATAAATAGCATATGAGACACAGCAAACTGACAGATAGGCAAGCTAGAGTAACATGCAAAAGTTACAGGAATAGCGATTGAGACACAGCAAACTGACAGATCGGTGAGCTACAGTAACATACAATAGTAATAGGAATAGCGTGTGAGGCACAGTAAACTGACAGATAGTCGAGCTACAGTAACACGCAATAGTTACATAAATAGCATATGAGACACAGCAAACTGACAGATAGGCAAGCTACAGTAACATACAAAAGTTACAGGAACAGTGAAAGAGACACAGCAAACTGGCAGATAGGTGAGCTACAGTAACATACAATAGTAACAGGAATAGCATGTGAGGCACAGTAAACTGACAGATAGGTGAGCTACAGTAACACGCAAAAGTTACATAAATAGCATATGAGACACAGCAAACTGACAGATAGGCAAGCTACAGTAACATGCAAAAGTTACAGGAATAGCGAGTGAGATACAGCAAACTGACAGATAGGCAAGCTACAGTAACATGTAAAAGTTACAGGAATAGCGTGTGAGACACAGCAAACTGACAGATAGGCCAGCTACAGTAACATGCAATAGTTACAGAAAAAGCACATGAGACACAGCAAACTGACTGATAGGCGCGCTACAGTAACATGCAATAGTTACATAATTAACGTATGAGACACAGTAAACTGACAGATAGGTGAGCTACAGTAACATACAATAGTAACCGGAATAGCGCGTGAGGCACAGTAAACTGACAGATAGTCGAGCTACAGCAACACGCAATAGTTGCATAAATAGCATATGAGAAACAGAAAACTGACAGATAGGCAAGCTACAGTAACATACAAAAGTTACAGGAACAGTGAAAGAGACACAGCAAACTGGCAGATAGGTGAGCTACATTAACATACAATAGTAACAGGAATAGCGTGTGAGGCACAGTAAACTGACAGATAGGTGAGCTACAGTAACACGCAAAAGTTACATAAATAGCATATGAGACACAGCAAACTGACAGATACGCAAGCTACAGTAACATGCAAAAGTTACAGGAATAGCGGGTGAGATACAGCAAACTGACAGATAGGTGAGCTACAGTAACATGTAAAAGTTACAGGAATAGCGTGTGAGACACAGCAAACTGACAGATAGGCAAGCTACAGTAACATGCAATAGTTACATAAATAGCGTATGAGGCACAGCAAACTGACAGATAGGCAAGCTACAGTAACATACAAAAGTTACAGGAACAGTGAAAGAGACACAGCAAACTGGCAGATAGGTGAGCTACAGTAACATACAATAGTAACAGGAATAGCATGTGAGGCACAGTAAACTGGCAGATAGGTGAGCTACAGTAACACGCAAAAGTTACATAAATAGCATATGAGACACAGCAAACTGACAGGCAAGCTACAGTAACATGCAAAAGTTACAGGAATAGCGATTGAGACACAGCAAACTGACAGATAGGTGAGCTACAGTAACATACAATAGTAATAGGAATAGCGTGTGAGGCACAGTAAACTGACAAATAGTCGAGCTACAGTAACACGCAATAGTTACATAAATAGCATATGAGACACAGCAAACTGACAGATAGGCAAGCTACAGTAACATACAAAAGTTACAGGAACAGTGAAAGAGACACAGCAAACTTGCAGATAGGTGAGCTACAGCAACATACAATAGTAACAGGAATAGCGTGTGAGGCACAGTAAACTGACAGATAGGTGAGCTACAGTAACACGCAAAAGTTACATAAATAGCATATGAGACACAGCAAACTGACAGATAGGCAAGCTACAGTAACATGCAAAAGTTACAGGAATAGCGAGTGAGATACAGCAAACTGACAGATAGGCGAGCTACAGTAACATGTAAAAGTAACAGGAATAGCGTGTGAGACACAGCAAACTGACAGATAGGCCAGCTACAGTAACATGCAATAGTTACAGGAAAAGCACATGAGACACAGCAAACTGACTGATAGGCGCGCTACGGTAACATGCAATAGTTACATAATTAACGTATGAGACACAGTAAACTGACAGATAGGTGAGCTACAGTAACATACAATAGTAACCGGAATAGCGCGTGAGGCACAGTAAACTGACAGATAGGTGAGCTACAGCAACACGCAATAGTTACATAAATAGCATATGAGAAACAGCAAACTGACAGATAGGCAAGCTACAGTAACATACAAAAGTTACAGGAACAGTGAAAGAGACACAGCAAACTGGCAGATAGGTGAGCTACAGAAACATACAATAGTAACAGGAATAGCGTGTGAGGCACAGTAAACTGACAGATAGGTGAGCTACAGTAACACGCAAAAGTTACATAAATAGCATATGAGACACAGCAAACTGACAGATAGGCAAGCTACAGTAACATGCAAAAGTTACAAGAATAGCGAGTGAGACACAGCAAACTGACAGATAGGCGAGCTACAGTAACATGCAATATTTACAGGAATAGCGAGTGAGACACAGCAAACTGACAGATAGATGAGCTACAGTAACATGCAATATTTACAGGAATAGCATGTGAGACACAGCAAACTGACAATTAGGTGAGCTACAGTAACACACAATAGTTACATAAGTAGCGTATGAGGCATAACAAAACTGACAGATCAGCAACCTACAGAAACATGTAAATTTTCAGGAATAGCAAGTGAGACACAGCAAACTGACAGATAGATGAGCTACAGTAACATGCAATAGTTACAGGAATAGCGTGTGAGACACAGCAAACTGACAGATAGGCGAGCTACAGTAACTTACATTATTTACAGGAATAGCATGCGAGACACAGCAATCAGACAGGTAGGCGAGTTACAGTAGCATGCAATAGTTACAGGAATAGCATGAGTCACAGCAAACTGACAGATAGGTGTGTTACAGTAACACGCAATAGTTACAGGAATAGCATTTGAGACACAGCAAACTGACAGATAGGCCAGCTACAGTAACATGCAATAGTTACAGGAAAAGCGAATGAGACACAGCAAACTGACTGATAGGCGAGCTACAGTAAAATGCAATAGTTACATAATTAGCGTATGAGACACAGCAAACTGACAGATATGCAACCTACAGTAACACGCAATAGTTACAGAAAAAGCGCGTAAGACACAGTAAACTGACAGATAGGTGAGTTACAGTAACATACAATAGTAATAGGAATAGCTTGTGAGGCACAGTAAACTGACAGGTGAGCTACAGTAACACACAATAGTTCCATAAATAGCATATGAGTCACAGCAAACTGACAGGCAAGCTACAGTAACATACAAAAGTTACAGGAATAGCAAAAGAGACACAGCAAACTGACAGATAGGCGAGCTGCAGTAACATGTCAAAGTTACAGGAATAGCGTGTGAGACACAGCAAACTGACAGATAGGCCAGCTACAGTAACATGCAATAGTTATAGGAAAAGCACATGAGACACAGCAAACTGACTGATAGGCGAGCTACAGTAACATGCAATAGTTACATAATTAGTGTATGAGACACAGTAAACTGACAGATAGTTGAGCTACAGTAACATACAATAGTAACCAGAATAGCGCGTGAGGCACAGTAAACTGACAGATAGTCGAGCTACAGTAACACGCAATAGATACATAAATAGCATATGAGACACAGCAAACTGACAGATAGGCAAGCTACAGTAACATACAAAAGTTACAGGAACAGTGAAAGAGACACAGCAAACTGGCAGATAGGTGAGCTACAGTAACATACAATATTAACAGGAATAGCGTGTGAGGCACAGTAAACTGACAGATAGGTGAGCTACAGTAACACGTAATAGTTACATAAATAGCATATGAGACACAGCAAACTGACAGATAGGCAAGCTAGAGTAACATGCAAAAGTTACAGGAATAGCGATTGAGACACAGCAAACTGACAGATAGGTGAGCTACAGTAACATACAATAGTAATAGGAATAGCGTGGGAGGCACAGTAAACTGACAGATAGTCGAGCTACAGTAACACGCAATAGTTACATAAATAGCATATGAGACACAGCAAACTGACAGATAGGCAAGTGATAAAGCTAAATATTTATCTTATTTAAAACCCTTTAAGAGGCCTAAGAACACTGTACGCTATTGACGTATGGAGTACCGTAAGGGTACGCACGTTGCGTAACAATCTCTTAGCCGTGGTCGAGACGCTCAAGCGTCACGTTCGCTCACGGCCAAGAGATCACAGGCAGGCACGCTATTGGCTGCCGACTAACGTAATGATTTGCTATAGCGTAGCGGACGCTCGGGACCACGAGGAGATCACCAGCGGCGCTGACGCTCACAATGTTAAACCTTTATATCTAAACCATAAACAATGTAATATGCAGTAAAACCTTAGTGTAGAGATAGGGTGTAGATGCAACACAGTGTAACCTTATTAACTTAAAAGCTGTTCGAGCGTCACCGACGCTCTGAGAATACTTAACACTATAAGAAATACACAGATACCGTGCTTAGGGTCTAACGCCTTATATGAATGTTATTACTTGCAAAAAGAATAATACAATACAAGTCACACACTACAATATAACATAGACTAACTAACCAGATAACTACACAGGAAATACAATATAATACAATTACGTTTGCAGGAAAATTAAGAGAGAAAGGGGAGAAGAGAGAGACAGAGAAATGGCCCACAATAACAAGAAATACAATATGATTGCGGAGAAAACTTACGCACAAAGGGGAACGATCGCATGCGCCTCTGGACATCCAGCTCCCGATTATCAGCAATGAGAACCGTTGAAGAGTGAGAGCTGGATGTGATCGGCTTGTCTATTTATGCCCCACACACAATACAATTCAATGGTCCCTACAATCTCATTGTTCATTGGACACAGGAATTCCTCCTCGCATTATAACAAAAGGTCATAGGTTGATTCATACAGGTGGGCTGTGACAATTTCCAACTGCTCAGGTGGGTGGGAAACTAGGTTTCCCGCCGCATGGATAAGTAAGTGCAAATAATAGTAAATGGACATAAACTTCTTATGTCCATAACTATTCGCACGAGCGATTAATTCGCTTCAAACCAACACCGGAATATTGCTAATTAAATACTCTTCCGATGGATACTAAACACCACTGTATTACTCCTGTCTGACCCTTCGTATCAAACAAAGAGGGATTTCTCTGTCCATGAACATTCTACATTAACCAAACTTTCAGATTCTATCAAAGGGACCATAATCTACAAAATGCATTATATGGTGAAAATATGTAACGAAAGAGTCGCCCGCTAGACGCATACAATCTCTACCGTAAATGCGCATACCGTGCGCCTGCGGGTGCCCGCAACAGCGAGTATGCGCACGCACGGGAGAGCGCACGCATGCGCAGCAGGGACACATATGAGGTGCAAATATGGCAGTGTGCATCGTGATATTTTTCTGACTTTGACAGTCCACCCTTTGGCAGTCAACAATAACTGCCACTTCCTAAAACATTTCAAAACGAGAAAAATATATGTCAAGTGTAAATACATTTCCATGGTTGGGTAGGGGAGGAGAGGAGAAGGTAGGAAAAAGGGTATGACCTAGTGAGATAGCCGAAGCATGTGTGTATGAATCCGTGTTTGGGGGTCATGTATCATCGTGCCGTACGTGTTTTAAATCAAGCTTCGAGGTATTGCGAAGTATACATTTGAATTCCTTCTTATCCCGTGGTACGGGTCTGTGGATGGGCTGTCAAACTTTACCGAGCTCTTTTCGGATTTTGGTTGCAACAAAATGGGGAGCACATTTTAGTTGATGATACATGAATGGGGGAATATGTGATTGCTGATATCTGTGCCTGTATTCCCTATCGACTATGTGTGTAATTACCTGAAGGTTGTAGAGATGAAGAAAAGACATAATTACGGTAAATGCAGTGGTATTCTATGTCAGGTTAATGAACATTTGTCGGTTGAAGTCTTGTTCGGTGTCTGTTGAATGCTGTCTTCTTTGTGCTTTTGCCAAAAGGCGTGTGGGCAAAAAGCTTTGTCAATGTCCATAGGCTTACAAAAGTGTTGGGCTAGCGTAATTTTAAAATTTCTAGGGAAACTGGGGGTCTATGGCATTGTTCATCAAAATCTGTGTATAAGGTTGTCAAAACTTCTTCTTTAATCCATCAGTTGTCTGTATACAGGATCATCAAATTCCTCGTCAAAAGTGGGTCTTTTTACCTTGGAAAAACCAGAAAAACAGGTGAAAGAAACGGACCGTAGAAATCGCATTTTCATCACATCATTGTTTCTACATTTGGGTCATAAATCAAATCCATTGGAATTACAATTTCCTCACTCCTTAAACTCATCACCCTGGTACTTCGTTTGCACTTCATTAAAGCCTGACCGCATCTAAATATCAAGCCAATCGATATGACAACACCTAAGATACATAGGAGAAACTTCCCTACATCCATTATGACTCCTTGAGCCCATTCTCCTAAACCAGAGAACCAATTTCGCGGGTTCAACCATGACACCCAACCAGTCAGCTCATTACCTACAGCAGCAAGAGTGAGATTGTGTCTCCTGCGAAATTCCCACTTCAATTGGAGAATATCGTCCATCTTTTGGTCTATGACCTCGACCGGGTCCTCGGTACTATTCGTTATATATGTGCAGCATTTCACGCCGTACTGCGTTGCCAGTGTGACGCAATATCCGCCTGTCACTGCTGTGAGATAATTAAGAACCATTCTATGCTGGACCAGTTCTGTTTTATAAGCTTGAAGTTCTCTTCCAGTATACCTGAACGTGTCATCATACATTTCTGTGATATTGTCTAACAAATTTGCAAGCGCAGATATGTATTTATAATTCAACACTCCTCTGGCGGTGCGAGTGATGTCTAACGCGATTAGAAACTGAATCCCGGTGGATTCATGGATCATGTCAGAGGCCGGATGCTCTGTTCTTTCTATCAGGTGCCGTTTAACTACGTGCTCGTAGTGGGTGTGAGTATAAGGAGCTTGGGCAACACGGTGTATATCTTTCATTTTGGCATGTGATACAGTCATTACTTCAGGCAGTACTTTTCCAATATAACACAATCCTTCAGAGTTTGGGGCAAGCCACTTATACGCCTTCCTCCCGCATATGAAATATGCATCATCGGGGAGAACATATGGGACGGAGTAGGACATAACCATATTACACATCTTCCATGTGAAATCTCCTAACCCTAATGCTCCCATCTGTTTAGTACACGTATCAGTTTGTACGATATGTGCGCAGTATCCTGGTGATACCTCTCCAACTCTCGTAATCCTACTTCCTAGGGTATACCTATATCGGAAAGATTTTTCTCTACTGGCTATGTGGCAAGCTCTGTATCTGTCGGCATTCTATCTGCTCTATATGAAAAGGTCATGGTTTGGTTACTCCATGACACTTCCCAATTTCCCGGCTTTCGGGGATTGGAGATGTTAAAACATAATAGGGACCTATCCACATGATATTGGTGGAGCTTCAAACTAGGAGGACTGGAGATATTAAACCTCCTGTCCACCGGTCTCCCACCCTTTAGCTCAAGTACCTCCCCTACCGTTAAAGGGAATGGTACTAGTCCTGATTTGCTATGACCTTGAGGTACTTGAGAGCATACCCAACAATCTGTTTGATTTAACACACTACCCACTAAGGAGTGATAGTCACTCAATGGATGCCGGTCCATGTGGATATTAAAACTGGATTGGCATTTCTTGATGCACCCATCCTCAACTGCATTGTCACAGAGCCTACAGATACAGTTTTCTTCAGCTAACAATCCTTCACAATGTTTACAAATAACATGGCTGCTAGATCGTTTCCGGTACTCGCCTTTGCTTGGTGATTGTGTTGCTATTGGAAATTTACACCTCCGTCTCAGTCATCAGAACCCATTCCAGAACCTCTCTCGACCTCCATGGTACTCTCGCCGGAACAGACTGCTCTGGTCAACATCATGGTCAACAGGAAAGAAATCCATATCACAGTCTCTTGTGGCAAGTCCATCTTACAGGAGGAGAAACGAAGAAATTTGTAATGGGGTACAGAAAATCAGTTTGAGGGGGAGAGAGACTTGTTACGATAATTAAGTTCTCTAGTCTTTGTTGTTCTTCCTGTTCTGTCGTCATCTCAAAGGTGCCGTCTCTCAGTCTTCCAAACGAACACTCCGGTGATGCAATCTTTCTTCCAAACCAGCGATCTTTCTGTAAGGAGCAAAAATCTTGCATTACCATTTGTCTAGCTGATGTGTGACATACCATCTTTAAAACATGAAAACATGAGTGAGAAGAGAGAGAAAACAAAAAACAAAAGAGAGAGAGAGAACAATCCATATATATATATATCACATAAATCAACAGTGAACAACAACAGGGGAAAAAACATTTTTCAAACATTTTAAAACATTGTCAGATCATCAGGCTGTCATATCTACATGTCCAATGGTTTCCTTGCGCAGTCCCTCCCACCAGCACCTCCATATTCCACTGTCTGTATCTGGCCAGAATACATTGATGCGGATAGGTCATGCTGGGGTTTGGTAGACTTCTGCAAAGACCAAGTAGATATGCAATGTTTGAGTCCTACCAATAATCGTCAGAGATGGGGAGAGAGAAAAAGAAACATTTCACAGATACATTTACAACGTTTCACCCGGTCATTCCTGTGTCTTCAGGGAATGACCTCCCAATTTATTAACTGTTACCTCAGGCTTACCATCAGTCCTAATGATCACCTTTCCTGACTACATATCATGGGTGTGGCTCAAAATTCTTCCTATATGATCCCTGATTGTAATTTGGTGTGTCATTTTCATTGTCTAGGGGGTCTGACCTTACGTGGGATGTTACAGTTACTGGCATAATGCCCTTCTCTTTTACAATGATAACAAACCCTGGGCTTCCTCCAAGTGTCAGTGAAATGGGGCCTTGGCTGATTTGATGCATCCTCAAACGCTCGGATGCTCATTACCATCAACCGCTTTCCCTGTACTTCCCTGCTTCCTTGGATATCGTGGTTATGTTGTTGTCTAGGGGGTTTATATACCTTCTGTAAATTTCTTGATCTACAATCTCTTGCATAATGGCCTTCCTTCTGGCAATTATAACACCTTATCACCTTGGACTTACCCACAGGGATCTGAGGCTCCTTTGTTTCCCTTTGTTTGATGCTGGTTTGCTCATGCCCAACAGCAGAGTCCCTTAATGCAATTACTGATTTATCTCTCCAGTATGGATTGGTGATCTGTATCCTTGTTCTCAACACTTCCTTTAAACCATCCATTAGCACAGATACTGCTACTTCTCTGTGCGGTGCACTTGTTTCAATGTTTTCTATACCCGTATACCTAGTCATGTCCTGCAATGCCCGATGGAAATAATTAGAAGTACTTTCCACTTTGTTTTGTCTTATGGAGAAGATTTTGTTCCACTCGACAATGGCTGGGAAATATACTTCCAACTGTCGGTTGATCTGCTTAATACATTCCTGATTGTGTTCCTCCGTACAAGGTACCTCCGTGTCTAATTTACAATCAGCAATAAATTTCGCAGGGTCAACACTGGAGGGCAAACATGCCCTCAGCACTGTACGCCACTCTTTGTTGGTGGGTTCTGTGGAGTTTCCTAGTTCTTTAACAAACCTTTGACATGCTACTAGGTTTTTCTTAGGATCAGGAAATTCAGACATAATTGATATCAATTCCATCCGTGACCAGGGACGGCGCAATGCACTGCCCTTGACGGGAATAATTCCCTGATCGTCAGTCTTCCCATTGGGGACTGTGATCACCCTGACAGGACTAAACTCAATTACATCACCTTGCGTTGGTTCTACAATATGAGGTACATTTGTCTGTGCATGATATAAAACATTGTACGTACCTGTGGACACGACCTCACCTGACCCTCCGTTAGGGGGTTTGATTTTTGCCTTTACCGATTTGGTCGCGTCCACCTGGATGTCTTGTAGGATGGCTTCTGGAAGAGGTGCAGACATCGTTCTGGGCTCACTTTCTTGTTTGTATTCCTGAGGGAAGTTTGACATGGGGTGCAACTTGCATAGGTTAATAGTTGTATTTTTAACAGTATTACAATTATCATCGTTATGTTTATTACACTTATTCTTATCATCTATACTACAGTTGCTAAGAGCGTTTTTATTGTTCAACCTTGTGCCCTTCTCCGCAACCATAATTCTCTCCATTGCCATGTCTCTCCTCCCAAGATAAGAGTCAGATATGTCAGTTAACTCTCTTTGCAATTCACTTTCCTGTTGCCATAACTGCAAATAATCATAATGTTTAACTCGTCTCTTTGCTGATTTAATGAGACATATCCTTCTCCTTAGATTTAGTAACACTTCTGGGCTAAAGCTACCTATTCTTGGGAATTTCTCCCCGTCATGTACAGTCATTTTCTCCCATTCATCACATAAAATTTCTGTGTGTCTTATTTTTCACACATTACGTACCTTGCCGACCCGACTGGTCGGTTTACAGAATCAACCCGAACCGAGGTTGATCGCCCCCTTCCTGAACAACTGGCCCCCATAATTTGCAGGTGTTGCTTGCTCTACCTCTGACCTCTATATCAGGGTGTTCAGCGAACCCTTACAAAAAAACAAAATATTCAAAGATAGGTTGACGGTGAAGTTTACCGAGCACCTCACTCACTCGCCCACGCCGACCAATATGCCCACACACTGATATAGTGCTGGCGTACTCGACCCAGGGCCCCTATTAACCTTCGTTTACTGGAACATGTGAGTGTGATCCGAAGAGCATTAACCCTTTCCAGTAAAGGTGGGGTTGTCGGATAATTCCTGAGTGACCAGCGAACTTCCCTTTTTGAAAAAATAAAAAATTACACAAATCACGTTAGAATGTACAAATAGCGTTTATGACCGGGTTCGTACACAAATGGTACTGGTCAGGTTACTAACTAATGCACACAATTACGTGCAGTACAATCGTTCAGTACATAAGCAACTAATCTTATGTACGGAGCGACCAGTGGAATCGACATTCGGCAGCTGCGAATTCCTTCAGCCTGAGCTTTATTGGCCTATATGGGTGTTGCACCAACCCTTCTTGGTGTTGTGCCTTGTCTCTATAGCGGACTTCTTTGTACCTAGACCTCCTGGTCTGTTATACGACCTCCTGGTCTGACCTCCTGGTCTGCTATACCTCCTGGTCCGCTACACTCTAATGCTCAAATTTTATGTTTAACCAGAGATGCCTCCCTAGCCACCGTGCATGTCACTTACACGTATGTACCTTCACGAGAACTCGATGATTTCTGTGGTTCAATCCCCAAAATTGTAAAAACAAACACTCACTCACCACATATACACTCTTGTTTCTATTTCTATTTCTGCGCAGAAATTTTCTTTAGACCAGATGTGTTGTAAATTTGGAGAAGGATCTGTTAATTTAAATTTCGAATACTAAAATAAACTTGCGCTATTTATCGCCTGTTGCGCTACTTATCGCCTGTTGCACTATTTATCGCCTTGCCACCTTTTTCGCTTGTTAAAAATTAACACTATCGTGTGACTTGAGTTACATGGGCGTACCCAGGCGCTCCGTTGCGTAATTTACGCTGCGTGCGTCGGCCTTTGCGTACGCGAGTCTCAGCCCTTTGTTAGAGACACGTGTACACAAAACCAATGTCCACCGTAACACCATGTACACGTTTATCAATGTAGATGATCCTCGATCCTCTACTGAACCCCACACCAATCTCTCCTTGTACCTTTAGGTAGAGCTGCGTGTGTGCTTTACACTTTATCCCTTAATATTACTTTTACACTTTAACTATGAAATAGCGACAAATCTCTCTTAGCACGTTTTATCAATTTAAAATGGCAAACAGGAGAGTGATATATGGAAATACACGAAAAAGAAATGCAGATATGCATGTGTGCGTACGCAAGATAGAAATAAACAGTTTTAAAAGACACTAGCGTGTTGTTCTTACCTCCGGTTCCGGATTCCCTCAGCACCCTTTACTAAGCGAAGCAGACACTTATCCCGTCAGCACTGTGAAGAATATGATCTCCCGCCCTTTGCTGATGGATAATGTCTGCTGAAATTACCTAGCAGAGATATGTGAAGGACAGGACGAGCCCCCAATTGATAAAGCTAAATATTTATCTTATTTAAAACCCTTTAAGAGGCCTAAGAACACTGTACGCTATTGACGTATGGAGTACCGTAAGGGTACGCACGTTGCGTAACAATCTCTTAGCCGTGGTCGAGACGCTCAAGCGTCACGTTCGCTCACGGCCAAGAGATCACAGGCAGGCACGCTATTGGCTGCCGACTAACGTAATGATTTGCTATAGCGTAGCGGACGCTCGGGACCACGAGGAGATCACCAGCGGCGCTGACGCTCACAATGTTAAACCTTTATATCTAAACCATAAACAATGTAATATGCAGTAAAACCTTAGTGTAGAGATAGGGTGTAGATGCAACACAGTGTAACCTTATTAACTTAAAAGCTGTTCGAGCGTCACCGACGCTCTGAGAATACTTAACACTATAAGAAATACACAGATACCGTGCTTAGGGTCTAACGCCTTATATGAATGTTATTACTTGCAAAAAGAATAATACAATACAAGTCACACACTACAATATAACATAGACTAACTAACCAGATAACTACACAGGAAATACAATATAATACAATTACGTTTGCAGGAAAATTAAGAGAGAAAGGGGAGAAGAGAGAGACAGAGAAATGGCCCACAATAACAAGAAATACAATATGATTGCGGAGAAAACTTACGCACAAAGGGGAACGATCGCATGCGCCTCTGGACATCCAGCTCCCGATTATCAGCAATGAGAACCGTTGAAGAGTGAGAGCTGGATGTGATCGGCTTGTCTATTTATGCCCCACACACAATACAATTCAATGGTCCCTACAATCTCATTGTTCATTGGACACAGGAATTCCTCCTCGCATTATAACAAAAGGTCATAGGTTGATTCATACAGGTGGGCTGTGACAATTTCCAACTGCTCAGGTGGGTGGGAAACTAGGTTTCCCGCCGCATGGATAAGTAAGTGCAAATAATAGTAAATGGACATAAACTTCTTATGTCCATAACTATTCGCACGAGCGATTAATTCGCTTCAAACCAACACCGGAATATTGCTAATTAAATACTCTTCCGATGGATACTAAACACCACTGTATTACTCCTGTCTGACCCTTCGTATCAAACAAAGAGGGATTTCTCTGTCCATGAACATTCTACATTAACCAAACTTTCAGATTCTATCAAAGGGACCATAATCTACAAAATGCATTATATGGTGAAAATATGTAACGAAAGAGTCGCCCGCTAGACGCATACAATCTCTACCGTAAATGCGCATACCGTGCGCCTGCGGGTGCCCGCAACAGCGAGTATGCGCACGCACGGGAGAGCGCACGCATGCGCAGCAGGGACACATATGAGGTGCAAATATGGCAGTGTGCATCGTGATATTTTTCTGACTTTGACACAAGCTACAGTAACATACAAAAGTTACAGGAACAGTGAAAGAGACACAGCAAACTGGCAGATAGGTGAGCTACAGTAACACGCAAAAGTTACATAAATAGCATATGAGACACAGCAAACTGACAGATAGGCAAGCTACAGTAACATGCAAAAGTTACAGGAATAGCGAGTGAGATACAGCAAACTGACAGATAGGCGAGTGTTAGGGTCTCCTGCCCTGTGCTGCCACGTCGTCATGGCAACAGGGAGACAAGTGCTAGCGGAGTAACCTGAGCGCAGCTGAAACTCCGGTTCGGGTCTTTTGCTGTGCAGTGGTTACAGGCTCTGTGCACGGCAGGGGATCCGGTGCTGGTTTTTGTGCTCACAGTCTGTGAGGTCTGAGTGGGGCGTGGACAGCACCTGCTTTATAAGGCCTCTTCTCAGGTTAAGCAGATGCTGCTGAATCTTTGTTGGTTAGTCAGTTCCTGAAAGTTAGCCAGTACTGTGTAGCTTTGTATTTATTGTTGCTTACTGCAAATAGGCCTGGGGATTTGGTACTACACTCTGCCAATCCAGACTTAGCAGTAAGACTGGAGTCAGTCGTTTAACCTGCTGGGGTTCTTTTGCTACTCTGTGAACTTAGCAGGTTTGCGGCTGTATTCTCAGACTGCCTGCCTAAATCCTGTCTCACTGTGCAAGGTGTTCAGGTATTCATTTTAGTGGCAGTAAGCTGAACCTGTGCACTGCAAGTGAGGATTAGGATTGTGGAGACTCTCCTTGTGTCTATCATTCCATCTCTGACCAAGGAGTTTACTGCCACACCCGTTGGTAACCCTTTAGGGTTTTGCTGTTGCCCTTAGCAACAGCATTTCGGGTTCTCTACGTATTAAAACACAACATCTTGCTTTTTTCATCTGAGCATTCCTAATAATAGGGAGACACCCAGTTTCTTAGCCTCTGGGCTTCTCTGTTCACTTTGTGTTTATTTTGTTACCCTATCACCTTCTGTGTACGTAATGTCATATTCCCCAGTCTGTCTGTGAGTTCATTTGTTTTGCATCCCTATCCGTTCAGACACCAGTACATTCCTGCAGGCACTGGTGTGCATAACAGTTCAGACACCAGTACATTCCTGCAGGCACTGGTGTGCATAACATATTCAGCAGCCTAATACTCCTGTTGAAATTTTGTGAGAATATGGAGCATACCCCTCAAAATACGTTGCAACAGGTGGTCGATCAGGTGCAGGTCCTGACTCGACAATTTAATGATTTGTCCATTAAAATGCACACCTCCCAGGCCGCTGGCGGAACTCCCGCAGCAGCAGCACCTTCAGGGGTTAAGGAGCCGAAAGTAAATCTCCCGGATCGTTTTTCTGGAGATCGCTCGCAGTTCTTTTGTTTCAAGGAGAGCTGCAAGCTGTACTTCCGGCTTAGGCCTCAGTCTTCAGGGTCGGAGATTCAGTGGGTGGGCATAGTGATTTCCTTGCTACAAAGAGACCCACAGGTCTGGGCATATGGGTTGCAGCCTGACTGTCCGTCGCTTAAAAGTGTTGATGCTTTTTTTACGGCACTGGGCATGTTGTATGATGACCCTGACAAGACGGCCTCAGCCGAGGCTCAGATTTCGACCCTTAAGCAAGGGCGAAGGCCAGTTGAGGTTTACTGTACGGAGTTTCGGAGGTTGGCCCATGATACCCAGTTGAATGACCCAGCCCTGAGACACCAGTACCGAAGAGGTCTTTCTAACCAGATAAAAGACCAACTGGTACAATATCCCTTGCCTGATAGCTTGGATCAGCTCATGCAGTTATCCATCCGGGTGGATAGACGGCTGAGAGAGCGTAGGCTTGAAAGGGAGACCGAGGTTTCCTTCTTTCCCAAGGGAACCTCAGACTCTGAGGAATTTTCCGAGGAGCCTATGCAGATTGGGGCTACCCGCCTCTCCTCGCGTGAGAAGACGCGGAGGAGACAGCAGGGGTTGTGTTTGTACTGTGGTTATAAAGGTCATGTGGTAGTATCATGCCCAGAAAAGCCGGAAAACTACAGGGCCTGAGGGTGATGGGAAATATCCTGTCAGGCCAGAAGTCAGAATTTCACAAGAAGACTTTTATCATTCCGGTGACCTTGAAGATCCTCGGTCAAACTGTCAAGACTGAGGCCTTTGTGGACAGTGGGGCCGACGGGGTTTTTATGGACCGCCAATTCGCCCTGAAACACTCTGTTCCCTTAGTAACCTTGGCATCGGAAATTGAGATTTGTGGGCTAAACGGGGAACCATTATCCCAAGGTAAAATTACCTCTTGCACTAGCCAGATTTCTTTGTTTATTGGAGCCACACACTCTGAAAAATTGTCCTTTTATGTGACTGTCTGTACTTTTGCCCCATTGGTGTTGGGGTTACCCTGGTTAAGGGCCCACAATCCTCAATTTGACTGGGTCTCTGGGGAGATTCTTAGTTGGGGTACTGATTGTTTCAGGAGTTGCTTGAGCCTTCCAGTCAGGCTCTCGCAGCTAAGTTTGCCAGGATTGCCAGGGTGTTATGCAGATTTTGCGGACGTGTTCTCCTAAAATGTTGCAGAGGTACTACCTCCCCATCGCCCCTATGACTGTGCCATTGATTTGTTGCCAAATGCTAAGCTTCCCAAGAGCAGGTTGTACTCCCTGTCACGTCCTGAGACTCAGGCTATGGCAGAGTACATTCAGGAGAACTTGGCTAAGGGATTTATCAGACCTTCACAGTCTCCAGTTGGGTCGGGGTTCTTCTTCGTGGGTAAAAAGGATGGTTCGTTGCGACCCTGCATCGACTTCAGGGAATTGAACCGTATCACGATTAAAAACTCATACCCACTGCCTCTCATTTCGGTCTTGTTTGACCAGCTTCGTACTGCCACCATTTTTTCTAAGATTGACCTACGCGGGGCGTACATTCTAATCCGAATAAGAGAGGGGGATGAATGGAAGACTGCCTTTAATACCCACTCAGGGCATTATGAATATTTGGTGATGCCTTTTGGGCTCTGTAATGCCCCGGCAGTCTTCCAGGATTTCATGAACGATGTACTCAGGGAATATTTGGATAGATTCTTAGTTGTATACTTAGATGACATCCTAATCTTCTCCCATTCCCTGGAGGAACATCGGAAGCATGTACGCTTAGTCCTCCAGAAACTCAGAGACCACTGGCTTGGGGCGAAGCTGGAGAAGTGCGAATTTGAAGTTCAGCAAATCGCATTTCTAGGATATATTATCTCCCCAGAAGGTTTTCAAATGGAGGGTTCCAAGGTACAGGCAGTCCTGGATTGGGTGGAGCCCACTAGTTTGAAGGCGCTTCAGCGTTTCCTGGGCTTTGCAAATTTTTATAGACGATTTATCGCTGGATTTTCGTCTACAGTGGCGCCCTTGGTGGCACTCACTAAGAAAGGGGTGGATGTTGCTCACTGGTCTTGTGAGGCTAAAGCGGCTTTTGCCCATCTCAAAAGGGCATTTGTCTCGGCCAAGGTGCTGCGACACCCAGATCCAGAGCGTCCTTTTGTGGTGGAGGTGGATGCCTCTGAGATGGGTATTGGGGCAGTGCTCTCTCAGATGGGAGTGTCTGATAATCGCCTTCATCCCTGTGCTTACTTTTCCCGTAAATTTTCGCCTGCCGAGATGAATTATGACGTGGGTAACCGGGAATTGTTGGCTATTAAGGATGCACTCGAGGAGTGGAGACACTGGCTTGAGGGGGCTAAGTTTGTGGTCTCAATTCTCACCGACCATAAGAATCTGGCATATTTAGAGTCAGCGAAGCGTCTCAATGCCAGGCAGGCACGATGGGCTTTGTTTTTTGCTCGCTTTAATTTTTTGATAACATATCGCCCTGGGTCAAAAAACATCAAGGCTGATGCGCTCTCGCGGAGTTTTGCTCCAATCCAGGAGACCACCGAGGAGCCGTTGCCCATTGTGTCCCCATCATGTATTAAAGTCGGCATTACCCAGGACCTCTTTTCATTAGTCCTTAGAGCACAGGAGCAGGCTCCTCCAGACCTTCCGGTAGGTCTTTTGTTTGTGCCTCCTAGGTTAAGACAGCGAGTGTTCCTGGAATTCCATGCCAAGAAGTCGGCAGGTCACCCGGGTATTGCCAGAACTCGGGAGTTGCTATCTAGGGCGGTGTGGTGGCCCTCGGTGGCTAAGGATGTGGATCAGTGGGTTCGGGCATGTGACATCTGTGCCCGAAATAAGACTCCTAGAGGGGTTCCTGTTGGCCCATTACATCCACTCTCTATCCCATCTAAGCCATGGACCCACATTTCAATGGATTTTGTGGTGGACTTGCCCAAATCCTCGGGGATGACAGCCATCTGGGTTGTCGTTGACAGGTTTTCGAAGATGGCGCACTTCGTTCCACTGGTTGGGCTGCCATCGGCCAGACGCCTGTCTGAATTATTTATGCTGCATGTTGTGCGTCTCCACGGGTTGCCACTTGATGTGGTCTCTGACCGCGGATCCCAGTTTGTGGCCAAATTCTGGAGGGCATTTTGTTCCGATCTCCAGATTTCTGTCAGCTTGTCGTCAGGCTACCATCCGCAGTCTAATGGGCAGACTGAAAGGGTGAACCAGTCCTTGGAGCAGTTCCTCAGGTGTTATGTCTCCAAGTGTCAGACTGACTGGGTTGCTCATCTGTCCATGGCGGAGTTTGCCTATAACAACGCGGCTCACTCTGCTACAGGGATCTCTCCCTTCCTTTGTGTGTATGGGCATCATCCTAAGGCCAATTCTTTTGACCCCCTGGACTCCACGCCTGGTGGTTCCTCTGTGGTTTCTGTCCTTAGAGGTATTTGGAGGAAAGTGAAGAAAGCCCTTGTGTCTGTGTCATTAGTGACCAAAAGGGTTTTTGATAAGCGGAAAAGACCCTGCAGCTTCAAATTAGGAGACTTCGTCTGGTTGTCTACCAAGAATTTGAAGTTGAGACAGCCATCTCATAAGTTAGGCCCCCGGTTCATCGGCCCTTATAAGATCACCAGGGTAATCAATCCGGTGGCATTTCAGTTAGACCTGCCCCGTTCTTTGGGTATCAATAAAACATTTCATTGTTCCCTTTTAAAACGGGCGATTAGTAATCCTTCTTCCAGTGGAAGACCTTCTCCTCTTCTGATACGTGGCCAGAAGGAGTTTGTTGTTGAAAGGATTCTTGACTCCAAGATGGTTCGGGGTCGGCTGTCATTTTTGGTGCACTGGAAGGGGTTTGGCCCGGAGGAGCGGTCGTGGGTGCGCAGTTGTGATCTTCATGCCCCCAGACTGATACGCTCTTTCTTCTCGCAGTTCCCCGATAAACCCGGTGGTAGGGGTTCTTTGACCCCTCGTCAGAGGGGGGGTACTGTTAGGGTCTCCTGCCCTGTGCTGCCACGTCGTCATGGCAACCGGGAGACAAGTGCTAGCGGAGTAACCTGAGCGCAGCTGATACTCCGGTTCGGGTCTTTTGCTGTGCAGTGTTTACAGGCTCTGTGCACGGCAGGGGATCCGGTGCTGGTTTTTGTGCTCACAGTCTGTGAGGTCTGAGTGGGGCGTGGACAGCACCTGCTTTATAAGGCCTCTTCTCAGGTAAAGCAGATGCTGCTGAATCTTTGTTGGTTAGTCAGTTCCTGAAAGTTAGCCAGTACTGTGTAGCTTTGTATTTGTTGTTGCTTACTACAAATAGGCCTGGGGATTTGGTACTACACTCTGCCAATCCAGACCTAGCAGTAAGACTGGAGTCAGTCGTTTAACCTGCTGGGGTTCTTTTGCTACTCTGTGAACTTAGCAGGTTTGCGGCTGTATTCTCAGACTGCCTGCCTAAATCCTGTCTCACTGTGCAAGGTGTTCAGGTATTCAGTTTAGTGGCAGTAAGCTGAACCTGTGCACTGCAAGTGAGGATTAGGATTGTGGAGACTCTCCTTGTGTCTATCATTCCATCTCTGACCAAGGAGTTTACTGCCACACCCGTTGGTAACCCTTTAGGGTTTTGCTGTTGCCCTTAGCAACAGCATTTCGGGTTCTCTACGTATTAAAACACAACATCTTGCTTTTTTCATCTGAGCATTCCTAATAATAGGGAGACACCCAGTTTCTTAGCCTCTGGGCTTCTCTGTTCACTTTGTGTTTATTTTGTTACCCTATCACCTTCTGTGTACATAATGTCATATTCCCCAGTCTGTCTGTGAGTTCATTTGTTTTGCATCCCTATCCGTTCAGACACCAGTACATTCCTGCAGGCACTGGTGTGCATAACAGTTCAGACACCAGTACATTCCTGCAGGCACTGGTGTGCATAACAGTTCAGACACCAGTACATTCCTGCAGGCACTGGTGTGCATAACAGCGAGCTACAGTAACATGTAAAAGTTACAGGAATAGCGTGTGAGACACAGCAAACTGACAGATAGGCCAGCTACAGTAACATGCAATAGTTACAGGAAAAGCACATGAGACACAGCAAACTGACTGATAGGCGCGCTACAGTAACATGCAATAGTTACATAATTAACGTATGAGACACAGTAAACTGACAGATAGGTGAGCTACAGTAACATACAATAGTAACCGGAATAGCGCGTGAGGCACAGTAAACTGACAGATAGTCGAGCTACAGTAACACGCAATAGTTACATAAATAGCATATGAGAAACAGCAAACTGACAGATAGGCAAGCTACAGTAACATACAAAAGTTACAGGAACAGTGAAAGAGACACAGCAAACTGGCAGATAGGTGAGCTACAGTAACATACAATAGTAACAGGAATAGCATGTGAGGCACAGTAAACTGACAGATAGGTGAGCTACAGTAACACGCAAAAGTTACATAAATAGCATATGAGACACAGCAAACTGACAGATAGGCAAGCTACAGTAACATGCAAAAGTTACAGGAATAGCGATTGAGACACAGCAAACTGACAGATAGGTGAGCTACAGTAACATAAAATAGTAATAGGAATAGCGTGTGAGGCACAGTAAACTGACAGATAGTCGAGCTACAGTAACACGCAATAGTTACATAAATAGCATATGAGACACAGCAAACTGACAGATAGGCAAGCTACAGTAACATACAAAAGTTACAGGAACAGTGAAAGAGACACAGCAAACTGGCAGATAGGTGAGCTACAGTAACATATAATAGTAACAGGAATAGCGTGTGAGGCACAGTAAACTGACAGATAGGTGAGCTACAGTAACACGCAAAAGTTACATAAATAGCATATGAGACACAGCAAACTGACAGATAGGCAAGCTAAAGTAACATGCAAAAGTTACAGGAATAGCGAGTGAGATACAGCAAACTGACAGATAGGCGAGCTACAGTAACATGTAAAAGTTACAGGAATAGCGTGTGAGACACAGCAAACTGACAGGCCAGCTACAGTAACATGCAATAGTTACAGGAGAAGCGCTTGAGACACAGCAAACTGACTGATAGGCGAGCTACAGTAACATGCAATAGATACATAATTAGCGTATGAGACACAGTAAACTGACAGATAGGCAACCTACAGTAACACGCAATAGTTACAGAAAAAGCACATAAGACACAGTAAACTGACAGATAGGTGAGCTACAGTAACACACAATAGTTACATAAATAACATATGAGTCACAGCAAACTGACAGATAGGCTAGCTACAGTAACATACAAAAGTTACAGGAATAGCGAGTGAGACACAGCAAACTGACAGATAGCCGAGCTACAGTAACATGTAAAAGTTACAGGATTAGCGTGTGAGACACAGCAAACTGACAGATAGGCCAGCTACAGTAACATGCAATAGTTATAGGAAAAGCACATGAGACACAGCAAACTGACTGATAGGCGAGCTACAGTAACATGCAATAGTTACATAATTAGTGTATGAGACACAGCAAACTGACAGATAGGTGAGCTACAGTAACATACAATAGTAATCGGAATAGCGCGTGAAGCACAGTAAACTGACAGATAGTCGAGCTACAGTAACACGCAATAGTTACATAAATAGCATATGAGACACAGCAAACTGACAGATAGGCAAGCTACAGTAACATACAAAAGTTACAGGAACAGTGAAAGAGACACAGCAAACTGGCAGATAGGTGAGCTACAGTAACATACAATATTAACAGGAATAGCGTGTGAGGCACAGTAAACTGACAGATAGGTGACCTACAGTAACACGTAATAGTTACATAAATAGCATATGAGACACAGCAAACTGACAGATAGGCAAGCTACAGTAACATCCAAAAGTTACAGGAATAGCGATTGAGACACAGCAAACTGACAGGTGAGCTACAGTAACATACAATAGTAATAGGAATAGCGTGTGAGGCACAGTAAACTGACAGATAGTCGAGCTACAGTAACACGCAATAGTTACATAAATAGCATATGAGACACAGCAAACTGACAGATAGGCAAGCTACAGTAACATACAAAAGTTACAGGAACAGTGAAAGAGACACAGCAAACTGGCAGATAGGTGAGATACAGTAACATACAATAGTAACAGGAATAGCGTGTGAGGCACAGTAAACTGACAGATAGGTGAGCTACAGTAACACGCAAAAGTTACATAAATAGCATATGAGACACAGCAAACTGACAGATAGGCAAGCTACAGTAACATGCAAAAGTTACAGGAATAGCGAGTGAGATACAGCAAACTGACAGATAGGCGAGCTACAGTAACATGTAAAAGTTACAGGAATAGCGTGTGAGACACAGCAAACTGACAGATAGGCCAGCTACAGTAACATGCAATAGTTACAGGAAAAGCACATGAGACACAGCAAACTGACTGATAGTCGAGCTACAGTAACATGCAATAGTTAAATAATTAACGTATGAGACACAGTAAACTGACAGATAGGCGACCTACAGTAACTTGCAATAGTTAGAGAAAAAGCGCGTAAGACACAACAAACTGACAGATAGGTGAGCTACGGTAACATACAATAGTAACAGGAATAGCGTGTGAGGCACAATAAACTAACAGATAGGTGAGCTACAGTAACAGGCAATAGTTACATAAATAGCATATGAGACACAGCAAACTGACAGATAGGCAAGCTACAGTAAAATGCAAAAGTTACATCAATAGCGATTGAGACACAGCAAACTGACAGATAGGTGAGCTACAGTAACATACAATAGTAACAGGAATAGCGTGTGAGGCACAGTAAACTGACAGATAGTCGAGCTACAGTAACACGCAATAGTTACATAAATAGCATTTGAGACACAGCAAACTGACAGATAGGCAAGCTACAGTAACATGCAATAATTACAGGAAAAGCGCATGAGACACAGCAAACTGACTGATAGGCGGGCTCCAGTAACATGCAATAGTTACATAATTAGCGTATGAGACACAGTAAACTGACAGATAGGCGACCTACAGTAACACGCAATAGTTACAAAAATAGCGCATAAGACACAGTAAACTGACAGATAGGTGAGCGACAGTAACATACAATAGTAACACGAATAGCATGTGAGGCACAATAAACTGACAGATAGGAGAGCTACAGTAACACGCAATAGTTACATAAATAGCATATGAGACACAGCAAACTGACAGATAGGCAAGCTACAGTAACATGCAAAAGTTACAGCAATAGCGAATGAGACACAGCAAACTGACAGATAAGTGAGCTATAGTAACATACAATATTAACAGGAATAGCGTGTGAGACACAGTAAACTGACAGATAGGCGAGCTACAGTAACACGTAAAAGTTACATAAATAGCATATGATACACAGCCTACAGACAGATAGGCAAGCTACATTAACATGCAAAAGTTACAGGAATAGCGAGTGAGACACAGCAAACTGACAGATAGGTGAGCTACAGTAACATGCAGTAGTTACAGGAATAATGTGTAATACACAGCAAACTGACAGATAGGTAGTCTACAGTAACATGCAATAGTTACAGGAATAGCGTGTGAGACACAGCAAACTGACAGATAGGCGAGCTACAGTAACATGCAATAGTTACAGGAAAAGCACGTGAGACACAGCAAACTGACAGGCGAGCTACAGTAACAACCAATAGTTACAGGAATAGCGCATGAGACGCAGCAAACTGAGAGATAGGCAAGCTTCAGTAACATGCAATAGTTACAGGAATAGCGTGTGAGAGACAGCAAACTCACAGGGAAACATCTGGTGGAATTGTGTTGCTCCTTTTTAAACATTTCTATTACATTGCCCAAACTGTCCATGTACTGAGGAACACATTATTGTTATTATTACCTTACTAAGTGATTCATTGCGCCCTACGGGCACTCTTCACACCGTCGTAAGGGGCTACGCCCCCTTAACCCTTGTACGCCTTTGTGGCATACAATATTTGTATTATATGGAGTATAACCTCCAATCATGATTATGAGGGGCGGTTGCGGTGGTGCCACGGGTGGGACTGGTGCGGTGGTGTCGCAGGTGGGGAAGGGCAGGTGCGTCGATGCTGCGGGTGGGGAAGGGAGACCGGAGCCACCGCGGGAGGGGGAGGAGCAGTTGTGGGAGTGTCATGGGTGGGGGAGGTGCGGGTGCGGTGGTGCTGCGGGTGGAGAAGGGCCGGGTGCGGGGGTGCTGCGGGTGGGTGTCCGGAGCCACCTCAGGTGGTGGATGGGGGCGGGGGCCGCAAATGGGGCCCGGAGGTACTGAGAGTGGAGGAGGGGCGGGTAATGCTTCTCCTGCTTCTCCTGGAAGCAGCTAAGCTGCTGTCCTCCCTTTGGCAGTGGCTCTCCCGGAGACTCGCACAGCAGCCAATCACTATTGTTATCGCCGGTGTCCCAACGCGCCGCATTACAGGGAAGAAGATGCACTCAATAAACTACAGCTCCCAGCAGCCCTTAGCGACGAAATGCTTCAGCGCTAAGGGCTGCTGGGATCTGTAGTTTATTTAGTGCGTATACTTCCCTGTAATGTGGCGCGTTGGGACACCGGCGCTAACAATAGTGACTGGCTGGCAGAACTGACTGACTCGCTGAATCATTGTAAAAGGTGAGTGCTGTGCAGTGTCAGTGACACTGCACACCCACTGCACTGCACAGCACTGTCACCTTTTACATTGATTCAGCGTCCAGACATTACCCTCTGCGATATCACCCACTCTATCCGTTACATTAGCCATCTCGGGGCTTCCAGGCCGGCAGCCCAGGTGCTGTGTTGCGGAGTCAAGGCCTCTGGGGATCTGGGCGCGGCTGTGGTGGGGAGGCACTTCTGTTACATCACGCGTAGAGGAGGCTCCGGGGCTCAGAGAGCATGCGGCATAGGGAGGGCTCTGATAGCCTTCCGCTGCGCCACCTTCATACACATCTATGCCGGTGGCCGCAGCAGCTTTTGTTCCACCTGCGCCGCGGCTAGGGAGTGGGGACTGTTGATGCCGGAGGGGGCAGGCAGACTGGCAGCAGGACATAGGACGCTGCAGTAAAAGGTTGTTTCCCCCCCCCCTATCTACAGCGCAGAGACTTGCTACAGATGCAGTGGCATACCCTCCAGCTGCACCTTTTTGGCAGGTACAGTCCCTTTTTTTATGGTCTGTCCCGATTTTTGGCTCTCCAAACTCCCATTGAAAGTATAGGAAAAGGGGCGTGGCCACATCACTTTACCCATGACCACGCCCCCTTTTCGAATTTGTAACAATTTTTCTGTGTAAAGTGTTGGAGGGTATGATGCTGCAGATGCAGTGGGCCTATTTTGGGGTGTGTACCTGGAGCTGCAGCTCCATCAGCCCCATTGTTAATCCTGCTCTGGGAACACACAGCAGCCGAAGGGCAGAGCCTCCCATTGGATGTAACCTGTGTGGGAGGGCGTTTCTCGCCCAATCAGCTGTGGACTGGGTGTGATAGACCTGCTGCTAACCCAATGAGAGCTCCTAGACACGCCCAGCGTTAGACACGCAGGCACAGAGTGACAGATCTGAGCTATTATATAGGAGATTATGTGAGAGAAACAGCTGTTTATTCACCTCCCTATTCTTTTTAGGTGTTGCTGACACTATGTTATTGCTGCTTAGTGAGATTATTAAGGTGTTTGACTTACTGTATGTAATTTATCTTGGTTTTTGAATTAGTAAACAGCGTATTCTATTTTCATGCTGAGTGAAACACACCAATTTCCCACCACAACAAAATGTAAAACATTTTATCATCAGGTATCCACATGTATTTATCCCCCTCACCTCCATCCTGCTGAAAGAGTACGTAGTGCGCTACTTTGAAAACTCCAATCTTCCTGCTCTCCAGGGAGGCTTCATGCCCTGGCCCAAGATGGCCGCAGAGATGTCTACTAGGCATGCTTGAATTATATGCAGTGTTATTATCTAAAATAATTTGTTCTTACAACTTATAAATATTTTAATTTCCCCAGGAAAACCATGACCACTGGCTAAGTCGGTTACATTTCAGCAGCAATATAAATCCGTAATGATGGTTTGCATTAAATGAATGTCATTCTGTATGCTCTAGAAAAGCATCATCCCCATCGTATAATCATCTCTTCTAGAAGACATGAATTCTAATGACTTTAGGCATCTTTATGAATAAATATAAACACATATGCAGACTTTATTCACAGTGCCATTAGAAGCTATTTGTTTCAATGCTTAAGACAAAGTGATGTATGATAATGTGTTCTGGAAGCATGACATGGTTTCTCTGCGTGTAGGAAGACAGAAAAGGAAGCTGGGACTCCATAGCAGAAAATAAATAATTGTCCATTTAGTCTAGCAATTTTATATCTCCTCAAAAGTGTAGATATATTTTATCCTGAAGATTAATTTCTCTAGCCCTGTTTGCACGGAGGCTGCTGTATTTATCAACCGCATTTTATGTTACTTTATAATTCTTTATTCGCTTGAACACACTGAATTACCTGCTTGTGGACTGCCCCCTATGCTGAAATGCAGCTGAAATGGAATTTAACAGGTATTATTGATCCCTATGGGGATAACAACGACAGTCCACATACCCACTCTCTGCTGTCAGAACCCCGAGTATTACACGCTGTCAAAGTCAAAAAATATTGTAATGCACACATCATGTACTAACCACACACACATGCCCGCTGTGCATGCACTTGTTCCGCCGTGCGTGCACATATCCGCAATTTGCGTATGATCGCTCCCGCGATCCTGCGCGTGGTATGGGTATTTACGGCGGAGTTTGTGAGTGCATAGAGGGTTATCAGAACATTACATATTTAACCCAAATAGTGCACTTTGTACACATAGCTCCTCTGCACCACATCAGCAAGTATCAACAGTTTAAATGATTCCAGGACTAAGGGATTCACCTTTGCATGATAGGAAGGGACAGACACAGATTATAGGGTGATGTCTAGTATCCAGCTGTAGGGTATTTTAAGGGTAACATTCTGGTGTTGGTTAGAGAAATATCGCATGTTCCTGCGTATAGTTATGTGCAGAAGTAGAATATAGATATAAACTGTATTTACTGTATATTATGTATGCGGCAGGAATCCAGAGGATACCACCCACAAGAGCAGTTGGGAAAGACATCGCCCACCTTTTCAAATCAACCTATGACCTCTCCTGTAATGTAAAGATGCACCTCTGTGTCCAATGAACAAAGGGATTACAGTAACCATTGTATTGTATATGGAAGTTGTGTATAAAAAGCCTGTTGTTGCCTGGCCGGTCAGAAGACTCTGAACGCTATATACCTGATGAGCGGAGGACTGGTCCAGGTTGCGCAAGCGAACATTCTCACGTATGTACATTGACTGTAGCCATTATTCTGTTGTAGATTTATCTTGTTAGCCTTGTAGTGTATAACTTGTACTGTTATCCCCTTTCAAATAATCCACTGTGGTGTTAGAACCCAGCGGTTAACTACAAATCGGTGTGGTGTCCTCATTTCCCTGCTAGGGTTTAAAGTGTATTTAACTGTATAAGGTTTAAGTGTATTGATAAGGTGTGTACGCACTGCGGGTACTTTATACCGTCAGAGCTGCGTAAGGTTTAAGGTGTAACATCATTACAGTGCTTTGCGGCGCAAGGTTTAGAGTGTAAGAATAACATTGCATTGCATTACGAATAATTTTTAAAGTTTATCAAAAGTGTGTGCGCGCGCTGTGTGTACTTTGTACCCCCAGCGCGACGTTTGTACGCTAAGTACGTACACGGTACGGGACTCTGTACGCAAATAGCGTACGAAGTGCGTAGCATGTGTATTAAGTCTAGCGCCCAAAGTGGCTCTATGGTAAAGGTGTGATTTAGAGGTATAGCTTTATGTTTTAAGATAATATCGACATTATCAACGCCAATGTATTACAGTGGTATCTCTGTGGTGGGCGCTACTGTCTTCAGTACACCCTGACTTCTCCAGCAGTACCCTGAGGTCCTTCCAGCCATTCCCTGGTGTCGGGTGACGCCATGTTGCTCGCAGTCAGATGACTGAGATTCTGCCAACCACAAGCTCTGTTCTGGTCAGCTGATTCTTTCCTCCAATCGCTGCAGTCCTTCAGGTCCAGCAGCCAGCAACTAAATCCAGAGGTGTCTGCACTCAGTAACTACAGCTGGTTCCTGAATCTTCTTACCCATCCTATTCAGTTCCAGCCCTGTACTGTGAAGCATAACCGGTTCCAACACAGTCCTATGTCACAGCAAACTGACAGGTAGGCGAGCTACAGTAACATGCAATAGTTACAGGAATATCGCGTGAGACACAGCAAACTGACAGATAGGCAAGCTACAGTAACATGCAATAGTTACAGGAATATCGCGTGAGACATAGCAAACTGACAGATAGGCGAGCTACAGTAACATGCAATAGTTACAGGAATATCGCGTGAGACACAGCAAACTGACAGATAGGCAAGCTACAGTCAGTGGCGCACCCAGGGGGGGTTTCCGAGCACCCAGAAACCCCCCTCCACTAAAAAAAAAAAAAAAAAAAAATTTTTTTTTTTTTAAATAGCTGCATGAGTATTATTAATGGCTGTCTAGCATCCTCTGCAGCCTGCTTTCTTCCTGGTGGCACTTGTAAGTGCAATAAAAGTTGACTTTATTTTAATTATAGTACGTATATATCCATGTGCATACATATATACACATGTATATACATACATACATACATACATATAAACACACACACATATGGTATATATATATATATATATATATATATATATACACATGTGTATATATATATATGTGTACTGTATGTGTGTGTACATATATATATATATATATATCTATGCATGTTTAATATGCTATGTATATGTGTATATGTGTGTGTATGTATATATATGTATGCATATATATATATATATATGTGTAGATATATGTGTATATATATATATATATATATATATATATATATATATATATACACACACACACACACACAGACACACTAGTTTTACGGACCCAGCATATACTGGGTCACCTCAGTCCCCACCCCGTGATTGGCTCCGCCCAGTTCTGGAAACCCCCCCATGCAAATCCTGCGTTTGCCACTGACAGTAACATGTAAAGTTACAGGAATAGCGTGAGACACAGCAAACTGACAGATAGTCAAGCTACAGTAACATGCAATAGTTACAGGAATATCGCGTGAGACACAGCAAACTGGCAGATAGGTGAGCTACAGTAACATGCAATAGTTACAGTAACAGCGAGTGAGACACAGAAAACTGACAGATAGATGAGCTACAGTAACATGCAATAGTTACAGGAACATCGCGTGAGACACAGCAAACTGGCAGATAGGTGAGCTACAGTAACATGCAATAGTTACAGTAACAGCGAGTGAGACACAGCAAACTGGCAGATAGGTGAGCTACAGTAACATGCAATAGTTACAGGAATATCGTGGGAGACACAGAAAACTGACAGATAGACAAGCTACAGTAACATGCAATAGTTACAGGAATAGTGCATGAGACACAGCAAACTGACAGATAGATGAGCTATAGTAACATGCAATAGTTACAGGAATAGCATGTGAGACACAGCAAACTGACAGATAGATGAGCTACAATAACATACAATAGTTACAGGAATAGTGCATGAGACACAGCAAACTGACAGATAGATGAGCTATAGTAACATGCAATAGTTACAGTAACAGTGCATGAGTCAAAGAAAACTGACAGATAGATGAACTACAGTAACATGCAATAGTTACAGGAATATCACGTGACACACAGCAAACTGACTGATAGGCAAGCTACAGTAACATGCAATAGTTACAGGAATATCGCGTGAGACACAGCAAACTGGCAGATAGGCGAGCTACAGTAACATGCAATAGTTACAGGAATATCGCGTGAGACACAGTAAACTGGCAGATAGGCGAGCTACAGTAACATGCAATAGTTACAGGAATATCGCATGAGACACAGCAAACTGGCAGATAGGCGAGCTACAATAACATGCAATAGTTACAGGAATTTCACGTGAGACACAGCAAACTGACAGATAGGCGAGCTACAGTAACATGCAATAGTTACAGGAATAACGTGTGAGACACAGCAAACTGACAGATAGATGAGCTATAGTAACATGCAATAGTTACAGTAACAGTGCATGAGTCAAAGAAAACTGACAGATAGATGAGCTACAGTAACATGCAATAGTTACAGGAATATAACGTGACACACAGCAAACTGACTGATAGGCAAGCTACAGTAACATGCAATAGTTACAGGAATATTGCGTGAGACACAGCAAACTGGCAGATAGGCGAGCTACAGTAACATGCAATAGTTACAGGAATATCGCGTGAGACACAGTAAACTGGCAGATAGGCGAGCTACAATAACATGCAATAGTTACAGGAATTTCACGTGAGACACAGCAAACTGACAGATAGGCGAGCTACAGTAAGTGTAACATGCAATATTTACAGGAATAACGTGTGAGACACAGCAAACTGGCAGATAGGCGAGCTACAGTAACATGCAATAGTTACAGGACCAGCTTTACTTCTAGCCCGGTCTTGTGAAGCAAAGCTGGTTCCAGCCCAGTCCAGTATATCATAACCAATTCTAGTCCGGTCTTGTGAATTAAAGCCAGTTCCAGCCTGTCCCAGTGAAGCATAACTGGTCCCGGACCAGTCCAGTGAGCATATCTGGTTCCAGCCGGTCCAGCATTGAGTAGCACAACCGGTTCCAGCCTGGCCCAGTCCTGGGAAGCAACAGTAGATTCCTGCATACAGCGCCTACCAGTAAACCCGAAGCGTCATTCTCAGAGACATGAGCCGAACCTGACCATATATGAGCACTGCATGTTGAGAGGCTGAGACATTGGAAAATAGATGAAAAAAAATAAATACTGCAAGTTGCATTTGTAATTATTACCCTGGAACTGCAAGGGCCTGCAACCACAAAGCAACTGTGGCACTACAGGTGCCAGCATGACTCTATAATAAAAGTAAAAGGGTTGTTGGAGCTGCATAGGACTGAGCCAGCAGCCTACAGCTTGCAGCACAGAAGGAGTTAACAGCCCAGCTCACAGCAAGACAGATCAGTCTGCAAAAAGCAAAGGCATGACTCACCAATTTGCAGCTCAGGGGCGCGAAATCCCAGATAGAATGTCTCCCTGAGACTAAAAGGTTACAAAAGGCTGTCATGCAGCAGCAGCATGGTCTTTGCAGCCCTGAAGCCTGGAGTGTTAGCTAGCAGAAGCACGTGTGTTAGGTAGGAGAGAAGCGTGGTGTGTGAGCTGGAAAGATGTAGCCTAAGTGAGAGCTCCTCACATGTTTAGGTGGGACCCAGCCAGACACAGCAAGGCACCTGACAGAGGGAGAGACCGCAGTGTGAGAGCAGCAGTACTCAGTATCCAGTGAAAGGGTGATGCCAGGAGAAGAGTGTGTTACAGGTGTGAGTCTCAAGAGAGGATGTATCTGGGTGAGTGGTCGGAAGCCACGCGGCATGATGAGAAGCCCCCTATGGACAAGAGTCCTCGCTATGACAGAGAGACGGTAACCTGGTATGTGTAGCACAACTGGTCACAGAATGCCCTGGTACGTAATGCTGTTCGCCATATTCATGCCGCTGCGATTAAGTGATGCGCTGGAGGAGGTGCCCTGATGTATAACCGAATGTAACCATTAAGCTTTGTGCTGGAGGAGTGTTAAGAAGTTATCCCTGCTATATCCCTGCTTTATGTTAAATAAACTTTATGCTGTTTTATGAGATGGCCTGGTGCCCAATTCTTTATGCGCTGCACCGACACCTGTAGTCCACTCCTACAATGCAACTGTAACTAAACACCTGCTTAATCAGGGGACCCTTTGGTATCTGTGCCTGAACCCATGACTAGTTGGGGCAGAGTAAGTGTGATGCACTATACACAGTGACTGCAGTTTTGCATACCTAGTACCAGTGGGGTTTTACACAGTTTTGTGGATACAGATGTATCAAGCATCGCACTCTGAATGCGATACATCTTGCCACTAATCGCATTAATAGCAGTTTATTAATGCCATATACATGTACACAATTGTGATTGATTATTTATTTATTAACAGTCTCTTATATAGCGCAGCTAATTCCGTTGCACTTTACAACCGGACACAATAAATAAAGACAAAACTTGGTAATAACAAAGTCAGAGGTAGGAAGGCCCTGCTCGCAAGCTTACAATCTATGGGGAAATAGGCATTTATACACAGAGATAGGTGCTATCTATTGCATAGTTGTCCACTGGATTGTAAAGGTTCTTGGTGGGCTGTATGATATCACATCACAGCAATGATGAGCCGGGGTCAGGAGGAAGGGAAAGTGAATAAAGAGAAACTATGTAGAGGATATGTGTGGACTGTACTGTGGGAATATAATTGAATAGGAATGATTAAAATAACGAAGTCCACTCTTCTGATAACTGCCTGGAGTGATGACATCATCTACTTGGATGGGAACAATGAGGGTAATTCTGAGTTGATCGCAGCAGTAAGTTTGTTAGCAATTGGACAAAACCATGTGCACTGCGGGGGGGGGGGGGGGGGCAGATATAACATTTGCAGAGAGAGCTAGATTTGGGTGGGTTATTTTGTTTCTGTGCAGGGTTAACACTGGCTGCTTTATTTTTACACTGCAATTTAGATTTCATTTTGAATACACCCCACCCAAATCTAACTCTCTCTGCACATGTTAAGTCTGCCCCCCCCCCCCCCCCCCCCCCTGCAGTGCACATGGTTTTGCCCAACTGCTAACAAATTTGCTGCTGCGATCAACTCAGAATTAGGCCCTATGGGGGTCATTCCGAGTTGATCGCTAGCTAAAAATGTTTGCTGCGCTGCGATTAAGGGAAAAAAATGGCACTTCTGCGCATGCATATGAGGCGCAGTGCGCACGCGCAACGTACTTTCACAACGCCCAATTTATTTTTACACAAGGTCTAGCGAAGCATTTCAGTCGCACTGCTGACCGCAGAGTGATTGACATGAAGGGGGCATTTCTGGGTGTCCACTGACCGTTTTCAGGGAGTGTTCGAAAAAACGCAGACGTGCCAGGAAAAACGCAGGCGTGCCAGGAAAAACGCAAGCATGGCTGGCCGAATGCTGGGCGTGTTTGTGACGTCAAATCCGGAATTGAATAGTCTGAAGTGATCGCAAGCGCTGAGTAGGTCTGGAGATACGCAGAAACTGCACAATATTTTTTTTGTAGCAGCGCTGCGATCCTTTCGTTCGCACTTCTGTAAGCTAAGATACACTCCCAGAGGGCGGTGGTTTGCACGGCTGCTAAAAGCAGCTAGCGAGCGATCACCTTGGAATCTACCCATGTGTAGAGAGGAAAGGGGAGATGAACACCAGCGAGTGGTTTTGTGGTGTGCATTATTTTCTTTCCCTGCCCATTCTTTATTCCTCCACCATATATGCATTTAATTACAATTCAAACTGAATTTGATAGGTTGTCAGCATGAAATTTGACATATTTAAATGCCACACAGGTGTCTGTCATTTTTTATTACGCACTGTTTTACAGTTCTGCCTTATACATGAGGCTCATGAGATGATCGTCCGTCAGTTCTATAAATAAAGGATGATGGTGAAGACTATGGTGAATCCCACACGAGGGGTAACGTTGGGCTTCTTTGGTTTGCGAACCATGTCATTTGGCTAACCAGATCCACATGTGAGTAAGCATCATATGAGAATGTAAGGTTGACTCCAGCAAAATAAAAGTAAAAAGACAAAAACAAACAGGACAGTGTGAGCCAAGCTAAAGACTGTGAGATCCATAGAAAAGCATACAGAGGAAATAATCATCGCTGGTTGTTATCTCTTGGACGGTATCTGGTTGATAGATAGACAGTGTCTAGTTAGACAGTAAATAGACAGACACCATATGTTAGACAGACAGGTCGACAGGGTCAAAATGTCGACATGAAAAAGGTAGACAGTGCAAATGGTCGACAGGGTCAAAAGGTTGACGTGAAAATGGTCGACATAAAAAAGCTAGACATGTTTTTTTTAAAAATTTACACGTTTTTGGACTATTTCATACCTTCTCTATCCATGTCGGCATTGAGTTGGTTATAAACCAACCACCCGAAGCGTGGCGAGCGAAGCGAGCCCAGCGACGGGATGCCTTTCTACAATTGGGGGTCCCAGATGACAAAACTATCCACACAAACCACAAAAATGCAAAAAACATGGCGTCTGCCTTTTTTTTTTTGTGTCGACCATTTTTCATGTCGACTTTTTGATCCTGTCTACCTTTTGTGTCTAACTAGACACTGTCTATCTATCAAGCCACACCCCTCTTGGACTGGGGACGACGAGGACTTCAACTACAAACGGCAATTAGCTGCAAGACCAACAATTTTTGGCTTTTAGAAATCTCTGTAAATTGGTTGGTTGTAAAATTGCTAAAAATATAAAAGGACGACATCTCTCTTGAAAATCCAATTCTACATAAGGCGTTACATAACACACTGAGCAATTTTACATTATAATTCAATTTTACAAATGTTGTAAATAACTGAAACAGAAGATTGTCAAATCACATCCCTTTACTTCTATATAAAGGCATCTTCACGGCTACTGCGTGGCTGTAAAATTGCACATGAGCACTGCGGTAATGGGTGTGATGCACATTGGAACCTCTTACAGCCCACCGGGGTAGACGGCTAATGCCATGTGAAGATGGCGTTGGCCAATACAGGCAAGGTTTGCGGAGCTTTTTGGAACTTGTAAAATAGCATCCCCATAGAAAACTGTGGAGACGGCTGGTGGATTCCTTATTATTACATTCTAGTGATACTAAGTTGCCCTCAAACATGTGGAAACAGTAATTTCCTCATATTTTAAGGGCATAATTGATTTAGAAATACGCCCCTGACTGAGACTACTACCCCTGCAATACTTACCATTTGCAGACAGTTTACATTGTAGAGATGATCTCTGTATATCCAGCAATTACATACAACTGAGAACTAGATAGGGGAGCTTGACTGACTTCTATGTGGCCACATTTCAGGAAACATAAATGTAACTCTAAGGGGGTCATTCCGAGTTGATCGCTCGCTAGCTACTTTTTGCAGCCGCGCAAACGCATAGTCGCCGCCCACGGGGGAGTGTATTTTTGCTTTGCTAGTGTGCGATCGCTTGTGCAGCCGAGCTCTGCAAACACATTTTGTGCAATTTCTGAGTAGGTCTGGACTTACTCAGCCGCTGCGATCACTTCAGTCTTCTTGTTCCCGGAATTGACGTCAGACACCCGCCCTGAAAACGCCTGCGTTTTACCAAACACTCCCAGAAAACGGTCAGTTGACACCCACAAACGCCCTCTTCCTGTCAATCTCCTTGCGATCGGCTGTGCGAATGGATTCTTCGTTAAATCCACCGCTCAGCAACGATCTGCTTTGTACCTGTACGACACACGTGCGCATTGTGGTGTATACGCAGGCGCAGTAGTGACCTGATTGCTGCGCTGCAAAAAATGGCAGCTTGCGATCAGGTCGGAAATGACCCCCAAAGGGGGAAATTAAATAAATATTGAAGAGAGATAACGTGGAGAGAGATAAAGTGCCAACCAATTAGCTACTAAATCTCAAACAGCTTGCAAAATGACAGTAGCTCATTGATAGGTACTTTGGGGTCTATGTACCAAGCGTTGGAGAGAGATAAAGTACCAGCTAATCAGCTCCTAACTGCTATGTCATAGGCTGTGTTTGAAAAATGACAGTTAGGAGCTGATTGGTTGGTACTTTATATCTGTCCACTTTATCTATATCCAAGGCTTAGTAAATAGACCCCAATATCTCTTTCCAATCCTTAATAATTCTTCCGTAAGACCAGTAGCGCATCTTGCTACGGGCACATGGGATTTTTGCCCAGAGCGCCGCCTTCCGGAGGGCGCCACCGCCATCCGGAGGGCGCCGCCGCCATGGCAAGATCCGCTACTGTTGGTCAGTGCCCCCCGGTGCTGTGCGGCGCTGTGAAGGAAACTAGACACTACCCGTCTAGTTTCCCTTCGTGGAGAGAACTTTTGCTGTGCGGTGCGCGATGATGTCATCGAGCACCACACAGCATTGTGGGACTGGCACATAGACGCCAGGGGTCATAATTGACCTCTAGTGTCTATGCTGTGCTATGGGAGAGACGTCATGATGTCTCTCCCATAGATGCGAGGAGCGGCGCCGACGGAGGTCAGCAGCGGTTGGGAATCAGGAGCGGGGATAGCAAGTATTAATTAATTATTTTTTTTTGTAAGTGGCGCTACTCTACAGGGGGCACAACTCTACAGTGGGCATAACTGACCATGCCCCTGTATGAAGCCAAGCCCCTATTTTCGCTCGGGGTGCCACAAGGGCTAGATCCGGCCCTGTGTAAGACATAGCTTAGCTTGTGGAGTGCTTCAAAAATGTTCTGTTACTTAATTAAAAAAACATATTACCAATTAAGGTGCAAGAAGCCACAGCAATTCAGTTCAACACGATTTAGCCAGATTCAGGCATAACTTTGCAAATTGCAATGTTTTTTTTATTTTTTTTATTCTGCTTGCAAATCATAATTCTAATTTATTAGCAGGGTCCTAGCTGTTATGTGTCCCATCTATTTCCCATTAGCCTCTGACCCTCAAAGGCAGACTAGGGAGAGTGCTCTACGATGCATCCTGTTGTACTTTTTGCCTCTGTCTCATATAGGGGGTCATTCCGAGTTGATCGCTCGCTGATGTTTTTCGCAGTGCAGCGAACAGGTTCCTACTGCGCATGCGTATGCACCGCAATGCACGGGCGCGTCGTACGGGTACAAAGCGGATTGTTGCTGGACAATGGATTTAACGAAGAATCCATTCGCACGGGCGATCGCAAGGAGATTGACAGGAAGAGGGCATTTGTGGGTGGCAACTGGCCGTTTTCAGGGAGTGGTTGGAAAAATGCAGGCGTGTCCAGGCGTTTGCGAGGAGGGTTCCTGACGTCAATTCCGGTCCTGGACAGGCTGAAGTGTTCGCAGCAGCTGCGTAAGTCCTGGGCTGCGCAGAGACTGCACAAAATCTGTTTGTACAGCTCAGCTACACATGCGATCGTACACTAGCAAAGCGAAAATACACTCCACTATGGGCGGTGACTATGCGAAAGCAGGACTGCAAAAAAACCGAGCGAACAAACAGGTCTGAATTAGCCCCATTATTCAAGGTATTACTTCTATAGTACATCATCCCGTCATACTCATACCCAAACTGCCCAAATATTCACTGGCACTTAATTGTAATTTCCCATGTACTTTGTATTTACTGCTGCTAGTAATTGGAACGTTGACCTCAGAGTCGGCAAAGGTGTGACTACATAAAGAAAGCTCTGTGTTATACTCTGATAAAGGAGGTGAGAGAGAACACAAGTCATTTTCATTAATTGTAGACATCAAGGGGGTCATTCCGAGTTGATCGCTCGCTAGCTAGTTTTAGCAGCCGTGCAAACACTATGCCGCCGCCCACTGGGGAGTGTATTTTAGCTTAGCAGAAGTGCGAACGTTTTTATAGCAGAGCGCCTGCAAAAACATTTTGTGCAGTTTCTGAGTAGCTCTGAACCTACTCAGCGCTTGCGATCACTTCAGCCTATTCGTGTCTGGATTTGACGTCATACACCCGCCCAGTGAACGCCCAGCCACGCCTGCGTTTTCTCAGACACACCTGCGTTTTTGCAAACACTCCCTGAAAACGGTCAGTTGACACCCAGAAACGCCCCCTTCCTGTCAATCTTCTTGCGGCCGCCAGTGCGACTGAAAACTTTGCTAGAACCTGAGCACAACCACAACGGGCTTTGTACCCGTATGTCGCGCGTGCGCATTGCGTCCCATGCGCATGCGCAGAAATGCCATTTTTTAGCCTGGGGTCTGTGCTGCAAACAACAGCAGCTAGCGATCAACTCGGAATGACCCCCCCCCAAGAACACTGTGACATAAACTTAAAGTGATCAAGTTGATCTCACCAATGATCCCTTCCCTACTCTAATAAGCTTTACTGGGAAGAACTATCGGGGTTTTTTAGAGTTGTTAGCAAACTAACAAAATTAGTAGTTGGGCAAAACCATTGCAGTGCAGGGGGGCAGATGTAACATGTGCAGAGAGAGTTAGATTTGGGTGGGGTGTGTTGAAACTGAAATCTAAATTGCAGTGTAAGAATAAAGCAGCCAGTATTTACCCTGCACAGAACCAATATAACCCACCCAAATCTAACTCTGCACATGTTACATCTGCCTCCCCTGCAGTGCACATGGTGTTGCCCAATTAACTTTTTTCTGGTTTGCTAACAAACCTCAACAACCCCCTGTATCATGTTTATAAATTAATACAGTTAGCCAGACACATTTGTTTTTGTTGTTGTCTGAATGACAGCGTACCTTACCCACATATACGCTAACTAGTGAGATATTCCAGTACATAAACCAAACAGGTTTAAATGCTAAGACACAGTTCTAACAAAGAGAGCATTTCGGCTTACCACATTGTAAAAGCTGTAGTCATCGCGCTAACATAGATTTTCCAATGTGATTTTATGCATCATGGTGGTCATTCCGAGTTGTTCGCTCGTTATTTTTCTTTTGCAACGGAGCGATTAGTCGCTAATGCGCATGCGCAATGTCCGCAGTGCGACTGCGCCAAGTAAATTTGCTATGCAGTTAGGTATTTTACTCACGGCATGACGAGGTTTTTTCTTCGTTCTGGTGATCGGAATGTGATTGACAGGAAGTGGGTGTTTCTGGGTGGAAACTGGCCGTTTTATGGGTGTGTGCGAAAAAACGCTACCGTTTCTGGGAAAAACGCAGGAGTGGCTGGAGAAACGGAGGAGTGTCTGGGCGAATGCTGGGTGTGTTTGTGACGTCAAACCAGGAACGACAAGCACTGAACTGATTGCAGATGCCGAGTAAGTGTGGAGCTACTCAGAAACTGCTAAGAAGTGTCTATTCGCAATTTTGCTAATCTTTCGTTCGCAATTTTAATAATCTAAGATTCACTCCCAGTAGGCGGCGGCTTAGCGTGTGCAAAGCTGCTAAAAGCAGCTAGCGAGCGAACAACTCGGAATGAGGGCCTATGTACATAATTATTTCATAGTGTCGTCTGTGCAATATGCTGTGATATTTCTATATGATCAATGGGATTGGAACATTTCATCACTTAGAAGTCTTAGGGGGATATTCAAATGATATATCACGCTCAATTTCCTTTCTAAAATGATCTCTGTTATCGCGCATATTGCGCCCATAGTAATCAGGTTTAGCTGTGAAAAGGTTGGGTGCCCCGCTACTCCGGGGGTAGCGAGCTGAAATAATGATACAACATCCCTGAGGGCAGAAACAGAACGGGTGTGTAAAGGGGTGAAAAGAATTGAATCCCGCCCTTTATGTTACATACTTGGGTGACGCTTTGAACTTCTGTAATATAAGTGTCACAAGGATTCTTACTGTACATATGATTCCATCTAATACAAATATATACACTATGTAGACAAAAGTGATTGGACACTGATAGCAAATAGATCAACAAGATTTTATTGACATCAGTACTATGTAGGTCCACCACGTGAAGTGACTACTGCTGACACTCTTCTCGTCAAACTGTCCAAAAGTTCCTGGACAACAGCAGGGGGTATGTTTTGCCATTCTGCCTTAAGTACAGTGACCAACTGCGACATTGATGAAGGTCACGTCACCGAAGAACGCACCTGCTAATTCAATTTGTTCCAGAGGTTCTCAATGGAGTTAAGATCTGAACTCTGAGCTGGCCTGTCCATCCGTGTTACCTACATACTAGTCCAGCGTCACCCTGGAAACATGACATTGTGCAAGGGATGATCCCCTTTTCAAACTAGATTAGCTCCTTCTGGCATCGATTAGCTCCTTCTGGATTTATCTATCTATCTATCTATCTATCTATCCATCCATCCATGTTTTTTCCCCCTGTGGGGGCAATGGTTATGTTTTTTCCCTGTGGTGGCAATGGTTATGTTTTTTTCCCTGTGGGGGCAATGTGTATGTTTTTTTCTCCCATGTGGGGGCAATGGTTATATTTTTTTTCCCTGTGAGGACAATGTGTATGTTTTTTTTTCCTGTGGGGGCAATGTATATGTTTTTTTTCCTGTGTGTATTTTATTAATTATGGCACAATTGGATTGGGTGGGATTTGCACTCCTAAAATTTTCATACATAATGCTAGTAGACCTGGGGTTGACCCTGACTGTGAGTCTGCACATTGCCCAGCGATAAAACCAATAGAGCTTCAAAGAGGGGAGGTGAGTAAATGTCTAAGTACTAGATAATACAGTACCTAGATAAGTAAGTTCTGTTTATCTTTCTCAAGGTGTTACCCCTGCACTTCAGTGGGAAATGGCTGGGTCCACGCCACATTCCTATTAGAAGAAATCCACATCAACATGTTTTTGTCCATATCTATGTTCTAATTCAGAGTTAAAGCTAGAGAAACCCGATCAGCAACATTGGCCCTCATTCCGAGTTGTTCGCTCGCAAGCTGCTTTTAGCAGCATTGCACACGCTAAGCCGCCGCCTACTGGGAGTGAATCTTAGCTTAGCAAAATTGCGAACGAAAGATTCTCTAAATTGCGATTAGAAATTTCTTAGCAGTTTCTGAGTAGCTTGACACTTACTCTGCCACTGCGATCAGTTCAGTCAGTTTCGTTCCTGGTTTGACGTCACAAACACACCCAGCGTTCGCCCAGACACTCCTCCGTTTCTCCAGCCACTCCCGCGTTTTTCCCAGAAACGGTAGCGTTTTTTCACACACTCCCATAAAACGGCCAGTTTCCGCCCAGAAACACCCACTTCCTGTCAATCACATTCCGATCACCAGAACGAAGAAAAAACCTCGTAATGCCGTGAGTAAAATACCTAACTGCATAGCAAATTTACTTGGCGCAGTCGCAGTGCGAACATTGCGCATGCGCAATTAGCGGAAAATCGCTGCGAAGAAAATTACAGAGCGAACAACTCGGAATGAGGGCCATTGTTCCATATATGCTCTGTTACATGCAGTAATTGTAGCAGGCAGATCTGCTTCCTTCTCTGCAGAAGTTTGGAAGATGAAATATTGTCCCTGCAGCGTCTTCAGCAGAACTCTCTGTTGCAAAGAGATTCGTGGAATTACAAATTGCCTTTTCTGCACTTCACTGAAGCCTCTATTCCCCGGTTTAATACTGTCCTTTTTGCTTGGCTGCCACTCTTTTCTTTTAATACCAGACCTAACAAGAGGGAATTATGCTTTATCCTTTACATCCACTGCTCTTAATACATTTGCTCTCTAATTTTTTCTTTTTTTTTTGCGCACGAGTTACAGAGAAAAGCAAAAAAAAAACACCTAATAGTGTGACATATAAAGTGTGTTACCGTATGCAGATAAATGCACTATAAATGCAGAATATTATTTTATCATCACGTTTCAAAAACTCAGATGTATCCTGAAACCACTAATCCGCCATCATTTCCGTCTCCGAAATTACTGCTTTCCCAAGATGAGTCAGACCGAGGACAGATTGTCCGCTCACATATCTTCTTTTTATATATATATACTGTATATATATCAGCGTTGATTTGTCCTTCAGCATTATTCTTGAGGGTATCATGAAATGCAAAAATAATCAGAAATTATTCCTGTGCATCCCGAATATACTAGCTGAAAGCTGTTCAATAAAGATTATTCCCCCAAATCCCCTCTTCCTCCCCCCCCCCCCCCCCCCCCCCCAGCAGGGCCGGTGCACAATCTCTCTGCTCCCTAGCCAAAGCTTCAGCCTAGCTTGGGTTATACTAGAGATGAGAAAACATTTGAAACAACTTTTTGTAAAACAGTCGCCTCATTTTGCTATAAAATGTCAGCATTTTTTAAGCAGAATTTGGTGGCTTCCGGTATTCTCAGTGCTGTTCCAAAAACACCTTGCAGCAGAACTAATTATCCATCATTCTCCCAGTTTTTCCTATTCGGTATATTCTTAAAAATGCTAATTTGCAAATACAGTGCGGCATGGCGACAAAAAGAAAATAGAAGTTTATATCGCCCACAATTCATACATCTGCAAACTGGCCTTTATCGTCACTAGTTTCTACCCATCTGGATGCGGAGTCTACTAACTACATTATAATAATGTGAGAATCAGCTTTTTTATAGTATAAGTCAGGGATACTCTATGCGGAAGTGTACCCCACCTACTGTTCTCACGCCCACTGCCGCATCCATCATCAGTACGGTATCTGGACTTACATTAGCCCCTTGCTGGGAGCAGCAGATGTGGCTGAGACAGTCATCCCATCGCCGTCCACAAAGGTGCGCTGTCTGAAAGCAGTGAACGGCATGCCCTACGAGACACAAGAGTTATGTGTGATGCCCAGTTACTGCCCAGGGGCGCCCACTTTTTACATAAAGTGTGGTCTGTCGACAGATGGAACAATCTGTATGGACTACTGCTCTCCCTACGTGACAAATTTCAATGATGCCATTGTCTGAGCAGGGCACTTCATATGCTCAGGGCTGTTTGTAGCCAATCTGGCTCCCAGTGTGAACATGAAAAAAATGTCTTACACCCCAGTTATGCCCCTGATACAACATTATACCCCACACGGTAATGCCCCTTACACATAATCCCCACAGTTATGGCCCTGACACCATAATATGCCCCACACAGTAATGCCCCTTATGCATTATGCCCAGCAGTTATACTCCTGACACCATAATATGCCCCTTACACATTATGCCCCACAGTCATGCCCCACAGACACCATAATATGCCGCACACAGTAATGCCCCTTACACATTATGCCCCGCAGTTATGCCCCTGACACCATAATATGCCCCACACAGTAATGCCCTTTACACATTATGCCCCACAGTTTATGCCCCTGACACCATAATATGCCCCACACAGTAATTCCCCTTACAAATTATGCCCCACAGTTATGCCCCTGACACCATAACACTGACACAGTAATGCTCCTTAAACATTATGCCCCTGGGAGGTGGGTTTATGGCAGGCC
Source organism: Pseudophryne corroboree (assembly GCF_028390025.1). Classification (NCBI taxonomy): domain Eukaryota; kingdom Metazoa; phylum Chordata; class Amphibia; order Anura; family Myobatrachidae; genus Pseudophryne; species Pseudophryne corroboree. The sequence goes on along the minus strand of NC_086451.1, from coordinate 465,767,806 downwards.
TCAGGTACAAGGAACCCTGAATAGGTCCACATGGGCACCCAGGCCTGAGTCACACGGCAGAGCGTGGTGTGACACCCTTCGCATGGCGTAGCCACGCACGCTCCGCATGAGGCCCGTCATTTTTCATGTTGCCCCAGACAACAGCATGTACCATGACAGTGACGGTGGTATAAGCAGGGTCCCCAACAGCACAGAGCTTTGATTGCATTTCTGCAGCCTGGCAAATCACCTCTACCTATCTCATATAAATATAATAACATGATTCTACAGATCGTCACTGCCCATGAATATTAGGATAACTACTGAACTATTGCCATTATTCTACAATATAATGAGTTGAGGTGTATTACAGCGACTCTTAATAAATAGAACTGTTGATTGTTTTAGCACTAATTAGTAGTAATTATGTCCAGTCGTACAGTCTCCATAGCAGCAGCAATGCGTTTGTAAACCACATTCGTGTCTAATTACTTTAATCTTTGCACATGTTGTTACTCGGCGATTGATCAAAACATAAGGTATAAGTTATAATGAACGAGGACAGGTTGGACATCATTGGCGTGGCGGCTGTTTGTTTTACAGAAGGGTTATAATTCAGCTGTAATTGCCCTGCGTAACGTCTGACACTCAGAATAAATGCGGAGAAATCATATGAACAACTGTCTAAGTAGATATAGTGAAAAAGATTGTACACGCAGATACCGCGAAGCGCAGTAAACGTGTGGCGACATTCCCAATGATTGATAAGCTGAATCCCCGGAGCTGTACAAGCAAATGGGGTTCTATAAATAATACACGGAAAACATGACAGACTATTTACATGTAATCATATGATACAGAGAAATGATTCTTATCATCAAATAAAAGGGTGACAATTACATTCATTAATAAAACTGAAATAATTTGGAAGTAAAGAACCAGAGAATAAGAAACAAATAATGAACCGTTTTTGGATTTCTACACCAATATTCTAATGCAATTAAAGTATTGTTCTGCTGATTTCTAGAGGGCTAATAAACAAGTAATCAGCATTTTACTGTATAAACAAATTGCGTGCAATCTGATATATTCAGTCGCTGGAAGAAATAGATCTAATTGCATTGTACGTCCACACCATGGGGCAAAAAGAGAATGTTATTTGCCGCCGAGCACCACAAAAATGTGGAACTGCAAAACTGAACTGTTAAGAAAATAAATAACCACGTATATTAGGGGTCATTCTGAGTTGATTGTAGCTGTGCTAAATTTAGCACAGCTACGATCATCTTCCCTGACATGCGGGGGGACGCCCAGCACAGGGCTAGTCCGGCCCGCATGCCAGTCCCCCCCCCCGCACAAATACAAGAGCATTGCACAGCGGCGATGATTTTGTATTTGTGGAGTAACTCCCGGCCAGCATAGCTCCTGCGGCTGGCCAGGAGTTGATTGTCGCTGCCACTGGCCGCAGAGGCTGCGTGAGACGTCACGCAGCCGCCACAGCCCGCCCCCCCAATGGTCCGTCCATGCCTGCGTTGGCCTGACCGCGCCCCCTAAATGGCGGCTTAACTCAGCCGTCCAGCCCCCTCCCACCCAGCGACTGCCTCTGTCTCAGAGGCGATCGTTAGGCAATGATGGCTGCCATGCGCCGGCGCACTGCGGCACTGGCGCTTGCGCAGTTCCGACCCAAACGCTGCGACAAACTGCAGTGAGTGATGGGGTGGCAATGACCCCCATTGAGGGGACTATAGGGGTCATTCAGATCTGATCGCTGGGCTGCATTTTTTACTGTCCTGCAATCAGATAGTCGCCCCCTATAGGGGGAGTTTTTTTTTTTTTCGCTGTGCTAGTGTGCGAGCGCATGTGTAGCAGAGCTGCTAAAAATCAGTTTGTGCAGTCTCTGCGCAGCCCAGGACTTACTCCTCCAATGCGATTGAATCCTGATGATCGGGGCTGGAGCTGACGTCACACACCCTCCCTGAAAACGCTTCGGAACGCCTGCGTTTTTCTGGACACTCCTTGTAAATGGTCAGTTGCCACCCACAAATGGCCTCTTTCTGTCAATCACCTTGCGTCCGCCCGTGCGATTGGATCCTTCGCACCATCCTGTCGCTTACCTGCGATGCCCGTTGTAGCTGTCCGATGCGTCTGGGCACTAGGGATGTGCACTTGAAATTTTTCGGGTTTTGTGTTTTGGTTTTGGGTTCGGTTCCGCGGCCGTGTTTTGGGTTCGACCGCGTTTTGGCAAAACCTCACCGAATTTTTTTTGTCGGATTCGGGTGTGTTTTGGATTCGGGTGTTTTTTTCAAAAAACCCTAAAAAACAGCTTAAATCATAGAATTTGGGGGTCATTTTGATCCCAAAGTATTATTAACCTCAAAAACCATAATTTCCACTCATTTTCAGTCTATTCTGAATACCTCACACCTCACAATATTATTTTTAGTCCTAAAATTTGCACCGAGGTCGCTGGATGACTAAGCTAAGCGACCCTAGTGGCCGACACAAACACCTAGCCCATCTAGGAGTGGCACTGCAGTGTCACGCAGGATGGCCCTTCCAAAAAACACTCCCCAAACAGCACATGACGCAAAGAAGAAAAAAAGAGGCGCAATGAGGTAGCTGTGTGAGTAAGCTAAGCGACCCTAGTGGCCGACACAAACACCTGGCCCATCTAGGAGTGGCACTGCAGTGTCACGCAGGATGGCCCTTCCAAAAAACACTCCCCAAACAGCACATGACGCAAATAAAAATGAAAGAAAAAAGAGGTGCAAGATGGAATTGTCCTTGGGCCCTCCCACCCACCCTTATGTTGTATAAACAGGGCATGCACACTTTAACCAACCCATCATTTCAGTGACAGGGTCTGCCACACGACTGTGACTGAAATGACGGGTTGGTTTGGACCCCCACCGAAAAAGAAGCAATTAATCTCTCCTTGCACAAACTGGCTCTACAGAGGCAAGATGTCCACCTCATCATCATCCTCCGATATATCACCGTGTACATCCCGCTCCTCACAGATTATCAATTCGTCCCCACTGGAATCCACCATCTCAGCTCCCTGTGTACTTTGTGGAGGCAATTGCTGCTGGTCAATGTCTCCACGGAGGAATTGATTATAATTCATTTTAATGAACATCATCTTCTCCACATTTTCTGGAAGTAACCTCGTACGCAGATTGCTGACAAGGTGAGCGGCGGCACTAAACACTCTTTCGGAGTACACACTTGTGGGAGGGCAACTTAGGTAGAATAAAGCCAGTTTGTGCAAGGGCCTCCAAATTGCCTCTTTTTCCTGCCAGTATAAGTACGGACTGTCTGACGTGCCTACTTGGATGCGGTCACTCATATAATCCTCCACCATTCTTTCAATGGTGAGAGAATCATATGCAGTGACAGTAGACGACATGTCCGTAATCGTTGTCAGGTCCTTCAGTCCGGACCAGATGTCAGCATCAGCAGTCGCTCCAGACTGCCCTGCATCACCGCCAGCGGGTGGGCTCGGAATTCTGATCCTTTTCCTCGCACCCCCAGTTGCGGGAGAATGTGAAGGAGGAGATGTTGACAGGTCGCGTTCCGCTTGACTTGACAATTTTGTCACCAGCAGGTCTTTGAACCCCAGCAGACTTGTGTCTGCCGGAAAGAGAGATCCAAGGTAGGTTTTAAATCTAGGATCGAGCACGGTGGCCAAAATGTAGTGCTCTGATTTCAACAGATTGACCACCCGTGAATCCTTGTTAAGCGAATTAAGGGCTCCATCCACAAGTCCCACATGCCTAGCGGAATCGCTCCCTTTTAGCTCCTCCTTCAATGCCTCCAGCTTCTTCTGCAAAAGCCTGATGAGGGGAATGACCTGACTCAGGCTGGCAGTGTCTGAACTGACTTCACGTGTGGCAAGTTCAAAAGGTTGCAGAACCTTGCACAACGTTGAAATCATTCTCCACTGCGCTTGAGACAGGTACATTCCACCTCCTATATCGTGCTCAATTGTATAGGCTTGAATGGCCTTTTGCTGCTCCTCCAACCTCTGAAGCATATAGAGGGTTGAATTCTACCTCGTTACCACTTCTTGCTTCAGATGATGGCAGGGCAGGTTCAGGCGTTTTTGGTGGTGCTCCAGTCTTCTGTACGTGGTGCCTGTACGCCGAAAGTGTCCCGCAATTCTTCTGGCCACCGACAGCATCTCTTGCACGCCCCTGTCGTTTTTAAAAAAATTCTGCACCACCAAATTCAAGGTATGTGCAAAACATGGGACGTGCTGGAATTTGCCCATATTTAATGCACACACAATATTGCTGGCGTTGTCCGATGCCACAAATCCACAGGAGAGTGCAATTGGGGTAAGCCATTCCGCGATGATCTTCCTCAGTTGCCGTGAGAGGTTTTCAGCTGTGTGCGTATTCTGGAAACCGGTGATACAAAGCGTAGCCTGCCTAGGAAAGAGTTGGCGTTTGCGAGATGCTGCTACTGGTGCCGCCGCTGCTGTTCTTGCGGCGGGAGTCCATACATCTACCCAGTGGGCTGTCACAGTCATATAGTCCTGACCCTGCCCTGCTCCACTTGTCCACATGTCCGTGGTTAAGTGGACATTGGGTACAACTGCATTTTTTAGGACACTGGTGAGTCTTTTTCTGACGTCCGTGTACATTCTCGGTATCGCCTGCCTAGAGAAGTGGAACCTAGATGGTATTTGGTAACGGGGGCACACTGCCTCAATAAATTGTCTAGTTCCCTGTGAACTAACGGCAGATACCGGACGCATGTCTAACACCAACATAGTTGTCAAGGCCTCAGTTATCCGCTTTGCAACAGGATGACTGCTGTGATATTTCATCTTCCTCGCAAAGGACTGTTGGACAGTCAATTGCTTGGTGGAAGTAGTAAAAGTGGGCTTACGACTTCCCCTCTGGGATGACCATCGACTCCCAGCAGCAACAACAGCAGCGCCAGCAGCAGTAGGCGTTACACGCAAGGATGCATCGGAGGAATCCCAGGCAGGAGAGGACTCGTCAGAATTGCCAGTGACATGGCATGCAGGACTATTGGCATTCCTGGGGAAGGAGGAAATTGACACTGAGGGAGTTGGTGGGGTGGTTTGCGTGAGCTTGGTTACAAGAGGAAGGGATTTACTGGTCAGTGGACTGCTTCCGCTATCGCCCAAAGTTTTTGAACTTGTCACTGACTTATTATGAATGCGCTGCAGGTGACGTATAAGGGAGGATGTTCCGAGGTGGTTAACGTCCTTACCCCTACTTATTACAGCTTGACAAAGGCAACACACGGCTTGACAAATGTTGTCCGCATTTCTGGTGAAATACTTCCACACCGAAGAGCTGATTTTTTTGGTATTTTCACCAGGCATGTCAACGGCCCTATTCCTCCCACGGACAACAGGTGTCTCCCCGGGTGCCTGACTTAAACAAACCACCTCACCATCAGAATCCTCCTTGTCAATTTCCTCCCCAGCGCCAGCAACACCCATATCCTCCTCATCCTGGTGTACTTCAACACTGACATCTTCAATCTGACTATCAGGAACTGGACTGCGGGTGCTCCTTCCAGCACTTGCAGGGGGCGTGCAAATGGTGGAAGGCGCATGCTCTTCACGTCCAGTGTTGGGAAGGTCAGGCATCGCAACCGACACAATTGGACTTTCCTTGTGGATTTGGGATTTCGAAGAACGCACAGTTCTTTGCGGTGCTTTTGCCAGCTTGAGTCTTTTCAGTTTTCTAGCGAGAGGCTGAGTGCTTCCATCCTCATGTGAAGCTGAACCACTAGCCATGAACATAGGCCAGGGCCTCAGCCGTTCCTTGCCACTCCGTGTGGTAAATGGCATATTGGCAAGTTTACGCTTCTCCTCCGACAATTTTATTTTAGATTTTGGAGTCCTTTTTTTACTGATATTTGGTGTTTTGGATTTTACATGCTCTGTACTATGACATTGGGCATCGGCCTTGGCAGACGACGTTGCTGGCATTTCATCGTCTCGGCCATGACTAGTGGCAGCAGCTTCAGCACGAGGTGGAAGTGGATCTTGATCTTTCCCTAATTTTGGAACCTCAACATTTTTGTTCTCCATATTTTAATAGGCACAACTAAAAGGCACCTCAGGTAAACAATGTAGATGGATGGATACTAGTATACTTATGGATGGACGAGCGACTGCTGACACAGAGGTAGCTACAGCCGTGGACTACCGTACTGTGTCTGCTGCTAATATAGACTGGATGATAATGAGATGAAATCAATATATATATATATAATATCACTAGTACTGCAGCCGGACAGGTATATATATTTATTATGTAATGACTGATGACGGACCTGCTGGACACTGTCAGCTCAGCAGCACCGCAGACTGCTACAGTAAGCTACTATAGTAGTATGTATAAAGAAGAAAGAAAAAAAAAACCACGGGTAGGTGGTATACAATTATGGATGGACGAGCGACTGCCGACACAGAGGTAGATACAGCCGTGGACTACCGTACTGTGTCTGCTGCTAATATAGACTGGATGATAATGAGATGAAATCAATATATATTATATCACACTAGTACTGCAGCCGGACAGGTAGATATATTTATTATGTAATGACTGATGACGGACCTGCTGGACACTGTCAGCTCAGCAGCACCGCAGACTGCTACAGTAAGCTACTATAGTAGTATGTATAAAGAAGAAAGAAAAAAAAAAAACCACGGGTAGGTGGTATACAATTATGGATGGACGAGCGACTGCCGACACAGAGGTAGCTACAGCCGTGGACTACCGTACTGTGTCTGCTGCTAATATAGACTGGATGATAAGGAGATGAAATCAATATATATATATATATATATATATATAATATCACTAGTACTGCAGCCGGACAGGTATATATATTTATTATGTAATGACTGATGACGGACCTGCTGGACACTGTCAGCTCAGCAGCACCGCAGACTGCTACAGTAAGCTACTATAGTAGTATGTATAAAGAAGAAAGAAAAAAAAAAACCACGGGTAGGTGGTATACAATTATGGATGGACGAGCGACTGCCGACACAGAGGTAGCTACAGCCGTGGACTACCGTACTGTGTCTGCTGCTAATATAGACTGGATGATAATGAGATGAAATCAATATATATATATATATAATATCACTAGTACTGCAGCCGGACAGGTATATATATTTATTATGTAATGACTGATGACGGACCTGCTGGACACTGTCAGCTCAGCAGCACCGCAGACTGCTACAGTAAGCTACTATAGTATTATGTATAAAGAAGAAAGAAAAAAAAAAACACGGGTAGGTGGTATACAATTATGGATGGACGAGCGACTGCCGACACAGAGGTAGCTACAGCCGTGGACTACCGTACTGTGTCTGCTGCTAATATAGACTGGATGATAAGGAGATGAAATCAATATATATATATATAATATCACTAGTACTGCAGCCGGACAGGTATATATATTTATTATGTAATGACTGATGACGGACCTGCTGGACACTGTCAGCTCAGCAGCACCGCAGACTGCTACAGTAAGCTACTATAGTAGTATGTATAAAGAAGAAAGAAAAAAAAAAACCACGGGTAGGTGGTATACAATTATGGATGGACGAGCGACTGCCGACACAGAGGTAGCTACAGCCGTGGACTACCGTACTGTGTCTGCTGCTAATATAGACTGGATGATAAGGAGATGAAATCAATATATATATATATATATATATATATATATAATATCACTAGTACTGCAGCCGGACAGGTATATATATTTATTATGTAATGACTGATGACGGACCTGCAGGACACTGTCAGCTCAGCAGCACCGCAGGCTGCTACAGTAAGCTACTATAGTAGTATGTATAAAGATGAAAGAAAAAAAAAAAACCACGGGTAGGTGGTATACAATTATGGATGGACGAGCGACTGCCGACACAGAGGTAGCTACAGCCGTGGACTACCGTACTGTGTCTGCTGCTAATATAGACTGGATGATAAGGAGATGAAATCAATATATATATATATATATATATATATATAATATCACTAGTACTGCAGCCGGACAGGTTTATATATTTATTATGTAATGACTGATGACGGACCTGCTGGACACTGTCAGCTCAGCAGCACCGCAGACTGCTACAGTAAGCTACTATAGTAGTATGTATAAAGAAGAAAGAAAAAAAAAAAAACACGGGTAGGTGGTATACAATATTATATATATATTATATACAATTATATATATATATATATTAAACTGGTGGTGACTGGTGGTCAGGTCACTGGTCACACTATCAGCAACTTGCAAGTAGTACTCCTAAGCAGACAATCACAATATATATTATACTGGTGGTCAGTGTGGTCACAATGGCAGTGTGGCACTCTGGCAGCAAAAGTGTGCACTGTACGTTATATGTACTCCTGAGTCCTGCTCTCAGACTCTAACTGCTCCCCACTGTCAGTGTCTCCCCCACAAGTCAGATAATATACAGTCACACTATCTATCACTTCAGCAAGTAACTAGTACTCCTCCTAATGCTCCCCAAAATTACTACTGTGTCTCTCTCTACTGTCTCACTCTCTTCTCTATAAACGGAGAGGACGCCAGCCACGTCCTCTCCCTATGAATCTCAATGCACGTGTGAAAATGGCGGCGACGCGCGGCTCCTTATATAGAATCCGAGTCTCGCGATAGAATCCGAGCCTCGCGAGAATCCGACAGCGGGATGATGACGTTCGGGCGCGCTCGGGTTAACCGAGCAAGGCGGGAAGATCCGAGTCGCTCTGCCCCGTGTAAAAAAACATGAAGTTCGGGCGGGTTCGGATTCCGAGGAACCGAACCCGCTCATCCCTAGTTTATACGCATGCGCAGTTTGGACCTGATCGCCCGCTGTGAGAAAATCCACAGCAGTGATCAGATCTGAATTAACCCCTATGTACTAAGGGGGTTATATGCACATGCAGCCAGATCTGTGTTCATCTCTTCACATGTCTGCCCAGCACAGGGCAAAGCTGCTCCTGATGCGGACCCATGTGTGAGGCTGCCTCCTGATGCGGACCCATTCGGAACTCCTGTCAGGCGGTCTGAGGCCAGCGTTTTTATTGGAGCCGCTGTATGTGATCTTCACGCAGCCGCCTTGAAAGCATCCCCGTTCGGAACACTCTGCCACCCCCCCAGGACTGCTACGACTCCCCCAACAGCCGCCGCTTTCAATCGCACTGTGGCCACATCCTTCCTGTATGTGGCCGCAACGTGTAAAGTTGCGCACATGCACAACGGCCGTGTATGCAGACCACATGGATGCGCCCGCTGCAAGCGACCGTGCTGCTGCATCCAGGTCTGAATAACCCCCTAAGCCTTGGATGGAGATAAAGTGGATGGAGATAAAGGGGGTCATTCTGAGTTAATTGCTAGCTGCCATTGTTCACTGCGTAGCGATCATTAAAAAAAATGCCAAACCTGCACATATACGTATGGGCCGTAATAAGCACGCACATTGTACGGGTACAAAGAGCATCGTTGTTTTACACAGGTTCTTGTGATGATTCCATTCACACAGCCGAACGCAAGGAGTTTGACAGGAAGAGGGCGTTTATGGGTGTCAACTGACCGTTTTCTGGGAGTGTTTGGAAAAACACAAGCGTGTCCAGGCGTCTCCAGGCGGGTATCTGACGTCAATTCTGGGACTTTCATCGCAGCAATCATCACACAGAATAAGTAACTACTTCTCCTCACTCATCTTCCAGAGGACTGGAAAAGAGTGAACGTAGTCCCACTGCACAAAAGTGGAAGTAAGGAAGAGGCAAACAACTACAAACCAGTGAGTCTTACATCAGTAGTAGGGAAATTGATGGAAACACTCTTAAAAGAAAGAGTTGCAGATTATCTCAAATCCAGTAATTTACAGGATCCCAAACAGCATGGATTCACTGAGGGGAGATCATGTCAAACAAATCTTATTGACTTTTTTGACTGTGTGACTAAAGTGATAAAGGTGGAGCCGTGGATATAGCCTATCTAGACTTTATTAAGGCTTTTGACACTGTTCCACATCGCAGACTGCTAAATAAACTTGGAAGCTTGGGATTGGGATACTAGGATTATTGAATTGATAAGATCTTGGTTGCAGGATAAAAAACAGAGAGATGAGGTAAATGGAGTGCATTCACAGGAGGGAAATGTTACCAGTGTAGTACCCCAGGGATCTGTACTTGGACCAGTGCTTTTTAACATCTTTATTGGTACGGTTGTGGGATTGCATAAGGTGCATAAAGCTGGAGCACCGCAGATGTGACAGTATAGGGGACAGGCACAGGGTGACAATGCAAATGGCATTAAAGGGAAAGTATGCCTTTTAACCGATGACGCAAAGGTATGCAACAGGGTAGACACACCACTGGGGTAAAACAAATGACTGAGGATCTATTCTAGGTAGACTAGAGAAATGGTCAAGAGTTTGGCAATTACAGTTTAATGCCCAAAAATGCAAAATCATGCACTTGGGTCTCAAAAATCCAAAGGCTAAGTATAGTATTAATGGCACTATACTGGAAACTACTGAGGAGGAAAGGGATCTAGGAGTCACTATTTCAGGTGACATAAAGGATAAATATAGTATTAATGGCACTATACTGGAAACTACTGAGGAGGAAAGGGATCTAGGAGTCACTATTTCAGGTGACATAAAGGATAAATATAGTATTAATGGCACTCTGTTGGAAACTACTGAGGAGGAAAGGGATCTAGGAGTCACTATTTCAGGTGACATAAAGGATAAATATAGTATTAATGGCACTATACTGGAAACTACTGAGGAGGAAAGGGATCTAGCAGTCACTATTTCAGGTGACATAAAGGATAAATATAGTAATAATGGCACTATACTGGAAACTACTGAGGAGGAAAGGGATCTAGGAGTCACTATCTCAGGTGACATAAAGGATAAATATAGTAATAATGACACTATACTGGGAACTACTGAGGAGGAAAGGGATCTAGGAGTCACTATTTCAGGTGACATAAAGGATAAATATAGTAATAATGGCACTATACTGGAAACTACTGAGGAGGAAAGGGATCTAGGAGTCACTATTTCAGGTGACATAAAGGCAGGTAAGCAATGTAACACAGCAATGAGGAAGGCTAGTCAGATGCTTGGTTGCATAGGGAGAGGAATCAGCAGCAGAAAGAAAGAAGTAATAATGCCACTGTATAGGTCACTGGTACGGCAGAGTTGCCGACATTCTGGCTGCTCTCTGCGGGAGAGAGCAGCCAGGTCGGCTGAGCAGGGCGGGCAGGGGAGGCTATATGAAGAGGAGGGGGTGGTCCGGAGGCGGAGCAAGGGCGGATGGGGGCGGAGTAAGGGCGGAGTCACGATGACGCCTCCTCTAAGCCACGCCCCCGCTCTGTAATGCCGCGATCACCGGCATTACAATGAAGGGGGCGTGGCTATGATGACGCGATTCTGCAAGAATCGCGTCATCGACTGGCCGGTCCGCCCACTTTACACACTAAGTGGGCGGACGGGCAGGGGGGGACCCCGCAAACCGGGAGACTTGCCTGCTCTTCCGTGGGGCCGGGAGGGTCACCCGATTTTCGGGAGCCTCCCGGCCATTCCGGGAGAGTAGGTAAGTATGTGGTACGGCCTCATCTAGAATAATGTGTTCAATTCTGGAGGCCATATCTTCAAATGGGTATTAATACATTAGAACCTGTACAAAGAAGGGCAACTAAAATGGTGCATGGCCTACATCACACAACATACCCAGAAAGACCAAAAAATCTCTGTGTGTATAGTGTGGGACACAGAAGGGAAAGGGGGGACATGTTAGAAACTTTCAAATATATCAAGGGTCTTAGCAAAGTCCAGGAGGGAAACTTTCTTCATATGAAAAGAAACAATAGGACACGAGAACATGCACTGAGACTGGAGGGGGGATGTTCAGGAGAAATATGAGGAAAAATTACTTCACAGAAAGGGTAGTGGACAAATGGAATAGACTCCCATCAGAGGTGGTAGAGGATAAGAACGTCGAGCAATTTAAACATGCATGGGATAGACATATGAATATCCTTACAAAGAAATAAGGATCAAATAAGTTTTGAGATAAAAATATGGTTAAAAAAAAAGGGCAGACTAGATGGGCCAAGTGGTTCTTATCTGCCGTCTAATTTTATGTTTCTGTGTTACAGGGCTGGTCTTGCTCTGCACAAAATGTTTTTGTACCGCTCGGCTGCACAGGCAGTCGCACTCTTGCAAAGCGAAAATACACTCCCCCGTGGGCGGCGACTATGCGTTTGCACGGCTGCTAAAAGTAGCTAGCGAGCAATCAACTCGGAATGAGGGCCAGAGTACAAGCCAACCAGCTCCTAACTGTCTTTTTTTAAACACAGCCCGTAACATGACACTTAGGAGCTGATTAGCTGGTACTTTATCTCTGTCCAAGGCTTAGTACATAGACCCCTTAACTTGACCATAGACTCTTTATTTCATGCATACCATGTGGCATTTATAAAAACAAAGGGGGTAATTCCAAGTTGATCGCAGCAGGAAATTTTTTAGCAATTGGGCAAAACCATGTGCACTGCAGGGGAGGCAGATATAACATGTGCAGAGAGAGTTAGATTTGGGTGTGGTGTGTTCAATCTGCAATCTAAATTGCAGTGTAAAAATAAAGCAGCCAGTATTTACCCTGCACAGAAACAAAATAACCCACCCAAATCTAACTCTCTCTGCACATGTTATATCTGCCTCCCCTGCAGTGCACATGGTTTTGCCCAACTGCTAAAAAATTTCCTGCTGCGATCAGCTTGGAATTACCCCCAAAATTCCTGTGTCGGTAACCTAGGAGGTGCAAAATGGGCCACAAAATCCAAGGCCTTTTGCAAAATCTGGAATTGGCTGTGGGTCCCTCCGCTGATTCTTGGCTTCCAACTAGCACCATCAAAGCACTGCACTGTATTAAGGGGGTAATTCCAAGTTGATCGCAGCAGGACATTTTTTAGCAGTTGGGCAAAACCATGGCCCTCTTTCTGAGTTGTTCGCTTGTAAGAATTTTTCGCAACGGAGCGATTAGTCGCAAACTGCGCATGCGCAACGTTCGCAGTGCGTCTGCGCCAAGTAAATTGGCAAAGAGTTTGGTATTTAACTCACGGCCTAACAAAGAAATTTCATCGTTCTGGTGATCGGAGTGTGATTGACAGGAAGTGGGTGTTTCTGGGCAGAAACTGGCCGTTTTATGGGTGTATGCGAAAAAACGCTTGCGTTTCTGGAAAAAACGCGGGAGTGTCTGAAGAAACGGGGGAGTGTCTGGGTGAACGCTGGGTGTGTTTGTGACGTCAAACCAGGAACGAAACTGACTGAACTGATCGCAGTGGCAGAGTAAGTCTCGAGCTACTCAGAAACTGCAAATAAATTTCTACTCGCAATTCTGCTAATCTTGCGTTCGTAATTCTGCTATGCTAAGATTCACTCCCAATAGGCGGCGGCTTAGCGTGTGCAATGCTGCTAAAAGCAGCTAACGAGCGAACAACTCGGAATGAGGGCCAATGTGCACTGCAGGGAAGGCATATATAACATGATTTGGGTGTGGTGAGTTCAATCTGCAATCTAAATTGCAGTGTAAAAATAAAGCAGCCAGTATTTACCCTGAACAGAAACAAAATAACCCACCCAAATCTAACTCTCTCTGTAAATGTTATATCTGCCCCCCCCCCCCCCCCCCCCCCGCAGTGCACATGGTTTTGCCCAACTGCTAAAAGATTTTTTGCTGCAATCAACTTGGAATTACCCCCCTAAATAGAATGCACCGCAGAGAGATAGAATTGAAGGTGAGATCTTTTTCTCCAAGTAATTCTTTTGTTAACCCTTCCACTGTCAGACAGACCCATCCAAACCACTCTACACTATTTCACACGGCTTTGATTTCTCCTGGAATAACTTTTTATTTTAATATCAACCAAGGCAATAACAGTAATTCTATAGTCTCTGTAAGTCTTTGCTATTCAGTATTATAGAGGGATTTGTGACTGTGGTAGAAGCTTTTCTGTGAATTGATGGGCATTATACAGGGAAACAAATGAAAACACACATTTTTTTATGATTCTTCTCTTCACAAAAATTAACTCAACCCATGAAATTTACATATTCATTTATTCTGCAGTGTTTACTATGTATATATTGTGTTCCCAAGTGTATGTCATTCATCAGATCTTGTTTTATAGATTTATAACTATACTTCTGTATGCAGGATGTTTGTATTTTTCTGATGATGTCAACAGTTATTTTAGAAGGTCTGTCCTGTCTCTTCAATACATCTGTTGTGGAAAGTGGAAGCCTCAATGCATGTCCCAATGACTCCCATTGCTAGGGATATGGGACAGACTTAGGAGAGGAGGAACAGCCACTGGCACAGGGTAAGTATAAGAGGTGGGGGTGGGGGGCAGAGCAGTGGAAAGATGGAGGCAGGGTGTGGCCAGAGCTGGATTAAGGAAGAGGTGTAGAGGGAACTGTACCCTGGGCCACTCTCTGTCAGGATGCCCCCCTGGCTAGTACACACTGACATCCTGGGCTCTCCCTCTTGTGCAGCAGCAGAAGGAAGAACAAGGCAGCTGTAATGTGTACAGTGCAGGCAGACTTACACGTTCATCAGATTTTATGAGCTACCCATGGAGCTTCCCAACCAGAGGAGAGGTAGGAGGGGGGAGAGGGCTAGATTGGTGTTTCTGGGTAACATTTTAACTGATGAGATCAATCGGTATTGGACATAGAGTCTCACAGAAAGTCCTCCTGAGTCCTGTCCCAGTGTGTAAGCAGTAAACCATTGTTTTAAATTTAACATACACTAATATACACCCCTGAGCACACTGCTGCACTTGCACTGTGCAGTCACATAGTGTTGGCAGGCAGGATGTCAAGCGGGGGCAGTGCTCGCAAGATATGGAGGTATGGAGGGATCCCCTGCCTTAAGTGCCCCGGGCCCCCCAAGGCTTAATCCAACCTGGGTAGGGCAAGGGGGTGGAGCAGACTACGGTGACCCAGGTCCAATATACTTGGATGATTCTTACATCCTCCTGACGGGCTTTACATTTCTATAAATTACCTAGATGCTGGTTGCAAGTACATTAAATATAAATTCCTGTGTACTGTACATGGGCCCTAGGATAGTTGTTTGCCTCATTTACTGTCGTAAAAATGTCCTGGTGGGGGGAGGTTGAGAAGAGTAGATTGAATGATTCCCATATGTAAGGAAGGAGTGGCTGTAAGTAACACGGTCACGGTTGGACTTTGATGCAATGTTTATACTGCTTCTCCAGGATTCTGCACATTGAGGAAGGTACACGTTACCCTGTGCCCGGCCTCTGTAGTCCCCCGGTATATGGCTCTGTGCTTTGTGGCAGCGTGCAGCATAGTAATGTATACAATGTGGTGTAGCTGTGCCCCCTCCAGTGGCCACAGCACCCAAGCCCACCCAATGTCTCAGTGGCCCTGCATCTAGGCACTACACTAGAGGTGTCCCCTGAGAGCGGATGGTAATTATGTACCTTGTAGTTGTGTGCTGAGTAAGTCGTCCAGGTGCACTGGTGTAAAGCCAAGTCTACACTTCATAACTCACCTTCACTATTGCAGGTTCACTTACAGATACCTCTGCATTTACAGATGTACTATCAATGTGAAAAGACTTGTACAGCACATACAACGAAACTTGATTTGTGATGTGTTTGTTTGTTTTTTATGTACCATTTTCCATCAGGAGATTTAGTGAATTCCATATTTTATAGGTGCTATACAAATCTCTCAACTGTCCTAAGTGCAAGATATTATACAAAATAATCACTGCCCCCAGAGTATGCAAACAAGAACTGCACTTTCTTTTCAAGGTGCTGAGGTCTTATTATATTATATATATACTGTGGTATAATGCTCTGCTCTGGTGCTTCTAGCACACTCTGGTCTGTCTCTAACTTTAATGGCTACCTTAACTTAACACTAATGGTAACCCTATCTCTAAACCACATCCTAACAGTGACTATAACCTTAATGGCTACCCTAATCCTAACCCTAATGGTAACCCAAACTCTTATCCTAACCCTAAGAGTAACCTTAATGGCAACCCTAACCTTAACCCTAATGGTAACTCTAACTCAAATCATACTCACCCTAATGGCGACCATAACTCTACTTGTAACCCTAAGCCTAACCCTAACGCTAACCCTAATGGAAATTTTGATATTTCTGATGTTGACTTTCTGTCAATGGACCTAATTCAGACCTGATCACAGCAGTAAAATCTTTCTCTAATGGGCAAAACCATGTGCACTGCATGGGGGGCAGATGTAACATGTGCAGAGAGAGTTCGATTTGGGTGGGTTATATTGTTTCTGTGCAGGGTAAATACCGGCTGCTTTATTTTTACACTGCAATTTAGATTTCAGATTGAACAAACCCCACCCAAATCTAACTCTCTCTGCACATGTTGCATCTGCCCCACCTGCAGTGCACATGGTTTTGCCCATTAGAGAATTTTTTTGCTGCTGCAATCAGGTCTGAATTAGGCACAATGCCAACATTATGTAGGTGTCGACTTTAATAATGTCAATGTGTTAACCACGACAGCTTTATCAATGTAGACCAGGCATTCCCAACCGCTGTCCTTAAGGCACACCAACAGTCAAGGTTTTAGTGATATCCAGGCTTCAGCACAGATAGTTAAATCACAACAACTGTGGAACTAATTAAGTCACCTGTGGCCAAGCATGGATATAACTAAAACTTAGACTGTTAGTGTGTCTTGAGGACCAAGGTTGGGAATGCCTGATTTAGACCTTCTGCTGACATCCAGTAGCGGATCTTGCTAAGGTCACACAGGATTTTTGGCCGGGGCGCCGCCTTCTGGAGGGCGCTGCCGCCGTGGCAAGATTCACTACTGGTGGTGCCCCCCGGTGCTGTGCTGTCACTACAGTGTGGTACTCGATGACATCATCACGCACCGCACGGCATTCTGGGAGCGGCACATAGACACTAGGGGTCATAATTGACCTCTAGTGTCTATGCAGTGCTATGGGAGAGACGTCATGACATCTCTCCCAAAGATCAGAGGAGTGGCGCCGGTGGCCGGAGATGGAGGTCAGCAGCGGTCGGGAATCAGGAGCGGGGTTGGTGAGTATTAAATATATATATATTTTTTTTGTAAGCGGCACAAACTAGGGGGCACAACTCTACAGGGGGCACAAACGGGAGCACAACTCTACAGTGGGCACAAACGGGGGCACAACTCTACAGGGTGCACAAATGGGGCCACAACTCTACAGGGGGCACAGACGGGGGCACAACTCTACAGGGGGCATACCTGACCATGCCCCTTTATGAAGCCACACCCATATTTTCGCCCGGGGCACCACAAGGGCTAGAACCGTCTCTGCTGACGTCATTGTAAATATCATCATTTTACACATTCTGTAACATGCTGACTGTATACCGGTAGGTTACCAGACCTGCACTGTGATTCCTGTCCTGCTGGATGGACAGTATGCATCTCAGTGCACCAGTTTTGATTTGTTAGACATTGCTGCATAAGATTAGGGCATTGGCTGGCGCATCCCATTGGCGGTGACTTTTGGTCTCTGTAATAAATTAGCATTGGATTATAAATAAAATAGTTATGCCATATGATTTTTTGGTATTTACTAATATTTATACACAGTGTATAGCGTCAGCATATGCCACTTAGCTTTATTATATTATGCAATGTATATATCAGTACGCATGGTGTAATGGTTAGCATTACTGCCTCACAGCACTGAGGTCATGGGTTCAATTCCCACCATGGCCCTAACCATGTGGAGTTTGTATATTCTCTCCATACTTGCGTGGGGATACTCCGGTTTCCTCCCACAATCCAAAAATATACTTGAAAGTTAATTGACTCCCCACAAAAAAAAATTAACCACAGTGTGTGTAAATGTGTGCGTGTACATGTGGTAGGGAATATAGATTGTAAGCTCCACTGGGCCAGGACTGATGTGAATGACCAAATACTCTATGTAAAGCGCTGTGGTATATGTGTGCGCTATATAAATAACTGGTAATAAATAAATTAGTAAATAAATATCGTGGCTTTAATTGTCCAAAATTAAAAAGACTGATTGAGTTTTCTATTACAATGAGCATTTCCTGTCTGGAATCAACTAAATTCTGCTGACATTAAACGTTAGGGAGATGCTTAAGTAGACAAGTCTAGGGCCACAGGAGAATATAGGGAGAATGGAATGGGAGGGAAGGGTGGCAGGGTCACTAGTGGGGCTGTAGAGAGTTTCTTCAGTGTAGGGATGTAGCAATGACAGTGAGCCATAAATGTGTTGTAGAAAAGACCACACAGGATAGACACAGAAACAGGAAATGCAATAAAACTGTAACACTAGAGATGGTTAGAGCTAGGACAGCAGTAGATGGGGTCAGAGTGGGGGTAAATGTATCATTGATAATTAGGAATCCAGACTGTGACAATGTCAAGGTCAAAACAGTAGAAGTGGATTAAATCAGTGCAGAACATAGGGAGTGATCAAGGGGACAACAAAATGATATTAGAAATTAAATTGCAGTAGATGCCAAAAACAAAGGACACTTACCGTAATTACTGAGAACAGGATAGTGATAAAATGCACAAAGACAGCAAATGGTATGAGACAGTGGCAGGAGCTGGAGATAACGGTAAATAAAAGTATTGTGGACGGCTATGAAGCCAGAGTAGGAGAATCAAGCAGTGACAACAGTGGTTCACCAAAATGTACGCTGAAAATAAAAACTAATAATAAAATGGATTATAATAAGTGATGGGAGGTCTAAGTGGCAACACATGGAGCTTGAGGGTGCTGTAAAACAGTCCAGGGCAAGGATCTTAGGTAGGTAGGGAGGAGAAGAGAGGGCTAATCAACAGCATACCTGGAGTCCCATGTAGGGCAATAGGATGAGAGCGTGGTTGGATGGTGGGAGGTGAGGATGTGGTCAGAAGGGAGAAGTTCAGGGGGCTCGATCTGCAGAAGCCAAGGCTGCGAAGTCGGAGTTTAGGGTAGTCCAGAGTAGACATGTGCGGTTCGGTTTTCTTGAAATACGACCCCACTCGAACTTAAGGGTTCTGAGTCACATCGAATCCCAGTTGGGAATTATTTTGGGTCTCCATGTGGAACTGAGTCCCGGCTCGGGTCTGCTGTCAGTTGGAACTCAGATTTAAAAACCGAACTCGGGTTTTGCATTGCTTGTAAACAGGTCCAAATGACATCATCTTAACTGTTTTATCAATTTTTTTAAATCAATGTTTATCAATTTTTATTGATTTTTTTATAATAAATTGAAAATCAAACCAAAAACCGAATCCTAACCAAAAAACACTTGACGGTGGTTTTGCTAAAACCAAAACACAATGATGAATTAGAACCAAAACACGGGAGGTCCGCACACATCTCTAGTCCAGAGTCAGAACAGCAGAGGCAGTGAGGTCAGGAGGCTGAAGCACAAAGTTATAGACAGATAAGGATGGAATCTCCGGGAGAAAATAAGAATTTACTTACCGATAATTCTATTTCTCGGAGTCCGTAGTGGATGCTGGGGTTCCTGAAAGGACCATGGGGAATAGCGGCTCCGCAGGAAACAGGGCACAAAAAGTAAAGCTTTCCGATCAGGTGGTGTGCACTGGCTCCTCCCCCTATGACCCTCCTCCAAGCCTCAGTTAGGTACTGTGCCCGGACGAGCGTACACAATAAGGGAGGAATTTTGAATCCCGGGTAAGACTCATACCAGCCACACCAATCACACCGTACAACTTGTGATCTAAACCCAGTTAACAGTATGATAACAGAGGAGCCTCTGAAAGATGGCTCCCTACAACAATAACCCGAATTAGTTAACAATAACTATGTACAATTATTGCAGATAATCCGCAATTGGGATGGGCGCCCAGCATCCACTACGGACTCCGAGAAATAGAATTATCGGTAAGTAAATTCTTATTTTCTCTATCGTCCTAGTGGATGCTGGGGTTCCTGAAAGGACCATGGGGATTATACCAAAGCTCCCAAACGGGCGGGAGAGTGCGGATGACTCTGCAGCACCGAATGAGAGAACTCCAGGTCCTCCTTAGCCAGAGTATCAAATTTGTAAAATTTTACAAACGTGTTCTCCCCTGACCACGTAGCTGCTCGGCAAAGTTGTAATGCCGAGACCCCTCGGGCAGCCGCCCAAGATGAGCCCACCTTCCTTGTGGAGTGGGCCTTTACAGATTTAGGCTGTGGCAGGCCTGCCACAGAATGTGCAAGTTGGATTGTGCTACAGATCCAACGAGCAATCGTCTGCTTAGACGCAGGAGCACCCATCTTGTTGGGTGCATACAATATAAACAACGAGTCAGATTTTCTGACTCCAGCTGTCCTTGCAATATATATTTTCAATGCTCTGACAACGTCCAGTAACTTGGAGTCCTCCAAGTCACTTGTAGCCGCAGGCACTACAATAGGCTGGTTCAGATGAAATGCTGACACCACCTTAGGGAGAAAATGCGGACGAGTCCGCAGTTCCGCCCTGTCCGAATGGAAAATCAGATATGGGCTTTTGTAAGATAAAGCTGCCAGTTCTGACACTCTCCTGGCCGAAGCCAGGGCTAGTAGCATGGTCACTTTCCATGTGAGATATTTCAAATCCACATTTTTTAGTGGTTCAAACCAATGAGATTTTAGAAAGTCCAAAACCACATTGAGATCCCACGGTGCCACTGGAGGCACCACAGGAGGCTGTATATGCAGCACTCCCTTAACAAAAGTCTGGACTTCAGGGACTGAAGCCAATTCTTTTTGGAAGAAAATCGACAGGGCCGAAATTTGAACCTTAATAGATCCCAATTTGAGACCCATAGACAATCCTGATTGCAGGAAATGTAGGAATCGACCCAGTTGAAATTCCTCCGTCGGAGCACTCCGATCCTCGCACCACGCAACATATTTTCGCCAAATGCGGTGATAATGTTGCACGGTTACTTCCTTCCTTGCTTTAATCAAAGTAGGAATGACTTCTTCCGGCATGCCTTTTTCCTTTAGGATCCGGCGTTCAACCGCCATGCCGTCAAACGCAGCCGCGGTAAGTCTTGAAACAGACAGGGACCCTGCTGAAGCAAGTCCCTCCTTAGAGGTAGAGGCCACGGATCTTCCGTGATCATCTCTTGAAGTTCCGGGTACCAAGTCCTTCTTGGCCAATCCGGAACCACTAGTATCGTTCTTACGCCTCTTTGCCGTATAATTCTCAATACTTTTGGTATGAGAGGCAGAGGAGGAAACACATACACCGACTGGTACACCCAAGGCGTTACCAGCGCGTCCACAGCTATTGCCTGCGGATCTCTTGACCTGGCGCAATACCTGTCCAGTTTTTTGTTGAGGCGAGACGCCATCATGTCCACCATTGGTCTTTCCCAACGGGTTACCAGCATGTGGAAGACTTCTGGATGAAGTCCCCACTCTCCCGGGTGAAGGTCGTGTCTGCTGAGGAAGTCTGCTTCCCAGTTGTCCACTCCCGGGATGAACACTGCTGACAGTGCTATCACATGATTCTCTGCCCAGCGAAGAATCCTTGCAGCTTCTGCCATTGCACTCCTGCTTCTTGTGCCGCCCTGTCTGTTCACATGGGCGACTGCCGTGATGTTGTCCGACTGGATCAACACCGGTTTTCCCTGAAGCAGAGGTTCTGCCTGGCTTAGAGCATTGTAGATTGCTCTTAGTTCCAGAATGTTTATGTGAAGAGACGTTTCCAGGCTCGTCCACACTCCCTGGAAGTTTCTTCCTTGTGTGACTGCTCCCCAGCCTCTCAGGCTGGCGTCCGTGGTCACCAGGATCCAATCCTGTATGCCGAATCTGCGGCCCTCCAATAGATGAGCACTCTGCAACCACCACAGAAGAGATACCCTTGTCCTTGGAGACAGGGTTATCCGCTGGTGCATCTGAAGATGCGACCCTGACCATTTGTCCAACAGATCCCTCTGGAAAATTCTTGCGTGGAATCTGCCGAATGGAATTGCTTCGTAAGAAGCCACCATTTTTCCCAGGACTCTTGTGCATTGATGTACAGACACCTTTCCTGGTTTTAGGAGGTTCCTGACAAGCTCGGATAACTCCTTGGCTTTTTCCTCCGGGAGAAAAACCTTTTTCTGAACCGTGTCCAGAATCATCCCTAGGAACAGCAGACGAGTTGTTGGCATTAACTGGGATTTTGGAATATTCAGAATCCACCCGTGCTGTTTTAGCACTTCTTGAGACAGTGCTAATCCCATCTCTAGCTGTTCTCTGGACCTTGCCCTTATCAGGAGATCGTCCAAGTATGGGATAATTAATACGCCTTTTCTTCGAAGAAGAATCATCATCTCGGCCATTACCTTTGTAAAGACCCGAGGTGCCGTGGACAATCCGAACGGCAGCGTCTGAAACTGATAGTGACAGTTTTGTACGACGAACCTGAGGTACCCCTGGTGTGAGGGGTAAATTGGAACGTGGAGGTACGCATCCTTGATGTCCAAGGATACCATAAAGTCCCCTTCTTCCAGGTTCGCTATCACTGCTCTGAGTGACTCCATCTTGAACTTGAACTTCTTTATGTACAGGTTCAAGGACTTCAGATTTAGAATAGGTCTTACCGAGCCATCCGGCTTCGGTACCACAAATAGAGTGGAATAATACCCCTTTCCTTGTTGTAGAAGAGGTACCTTGACTATCACCTGCTGAGAGTACAGCTTGTGAATGGCTTCCAAGACCGTCTCCCTTTCGGAGGGGGACGTTGGTAAAGCAGACTTCAGGAAACGGCGAGGTGGATCTGTCTCTAGTTCCAACCTGTATCCCTGAGATATTATCTGCAGGATCCAGGGATCTACCTGCGAGTGAGCCCACTGCGCGCTGAAATTCTTGAGACGACCGCCCCCGAGTCCGCTTGAGAAGCCCCAGCGTCATGCTGAGGCTTTTGTAGAAGCGGGGGAGGGCTTCTGTTCCTGGGAAGGAGCTGCCTGTTGCTGTCTCTTCCCCCTTCCTCTGCCTCGTGGCAGATATGAATATCCCTTTGCTCTCTTGTTTTTAAAGGAACGAAAGGGCTGCGGTTGAAAAGTCGGTGTCTTTTTCTGTTGGGGAGTAACTTGAGGTAAAAAGGTGGATTTCCCGGCTGTAGCCGTGGCCACCAAATCTGATAGACCGACTCCAAATAACTCCTCCCCTTTATACGGCAAAACTTCCATATGCCGTTTTGAGTCCGCATCGCCTGACCACTGTCGCGTCCATAAACTTCTTCTGGCCGAAATGGACATAGCACTTACCCGTGATGCCAGTGTGCAGATATCCCTCTGTGCATCACGCATATAAAGAAATGCATCCTTTATTTGCTCTAAAGACAGTAAAACATTGTCCCTATCCAGGGTAACAATATTTTCAATCAGGGACTCTGACCAAGCTACTCCAGCACTGCACATCCAGGCTGTCGCTATAGCTGGTCGTAGTATAACACCTGTATGTGTGTATATACTTTTTTGGATATTTTCCATCCTCCTATCTGCTGGATCTTTAAGTGCGGCCGTCTCAGGAGAGGGTAACGCCACTTGTTTAGATAAGCGTGTGAGCGCCTTGTCCACCCTAGGAGGTGTTTCCCAGCGCGCCCTAACCTCTGGCGGGAAAGGGTATAAAGCCAATAACTTCTTTGAAATTAGCATCTTTTTATCGGGGGCAACCCACGCTTCATCACACACCTCATTTAGTTCTTCTGATTCAGGAAAAACTATAGGTAGTTTTTTCACACCCCACATAATACCCTGTTTAGTGGTACCTGTAGTATCAGCTAAATGTAACGCCTCCTTCATTGCCAAAATCATATAACGTGTGGCCCTACTGGAAAATACGGCTGATTCGTCACCGTCGCCACTGGAATCAGTGCCTGTGTCTGGGTCTGTGTCGACCGACTGAGGCAAAGGGCGTTTTACAGCCCCTGACGGTGTTTGAGGCGCCTGGACAGGCACTAATTGATTGTCCGGCCGTCTCATGTCGTCAAACGACTGCTTTAGCGTGTTGACACTATCCCGTAATTCCAAAAATAAAGGCATCCATTCTGGTGTCGACCCCCTAGGAGGTGACATCCCCATATTTGGCAATTGCTCCGCCTCCACACCAATATCGTCCTCATACATGTCGACACACACGTACCGACACACAGCAGACACACAGGGAATGCTCTTAACGAAGACAGGACCCCACTAGCCCTTTGGGGAGACAGAGGGAGAGTTTGCCAGCACACACCAAAGCGCTATATATGACAGGGATAGCCTTATAATAAGTGCTCCCTGTATAGCTGCTTTTATAATATAATTTTTGCCACTATTTTGCCCCCCCTCTCTTGTTTTACCCTGTTTCTGTAGTGCAGTGCAGGGGAGAGACCTGGGAGCCGTCCTGACCAGCGGAGCTGTGTAAGGAAAATGGCGCTGTGTGCTGAGGAGATAGGCCCCGCCCCTATTTCGGCGGGCTCGTCTCCCGCTCTTTAGTGGATTCTGGCAGGGGTTAAATATCTCCATATAGCCCCCGGAGGCTATATGTGAGGTATTTTTTAGCCAAATAGGTTTTCATTTGCCTCCCAGGGCGCTCCCCTCCCAGCGCCCTGCACCCTCAGTGACTGCCGTGTGAAGTGTGCTGAGAGGAAAATGGCGCACAGCTGCAGTGCTGTGCGCTACCTTTAGAAGACTGAGGAGTCTTCTGCCGCCGATTCTGGACCTCTTCTTGTTTCAGCATCTGCAAGGGGGCCGGCGGCGAGGCTCCGGTGACCATCCAGGCTGTACCTGTGATCGTCCCTCTGGAGCTGATGTCCAGTAGCCAAGAAGCCAATCCATCCTGCACGCAGGTGAGTTCACTTCTTCTCCCCTAAGTCCCTCGTTGCAGTGATCCTGTTGCCAGCAGGACTCACTGTAAAATAAAAAACCTAAGCTAAACTTTTCTAAGCAGCTCTTTAGGAGAGCCACCTAGATTGCACCCTTCTCGGCCGGGCACAAAAATCTAACTGAGGCTTGGAGGAGGGTCATAGGGGGAGGAGCCAGTGCACACCACCTGATCGGAAAGCTTTACTTTTTGTGCCCTGTCTCCTGCGGAGCCGCTATTCCCCATGGTCCTTTCAGGAACCCCAGCATCCACTAGGACGATAGAGAAAGTGGCCTGTTGATCCAGTGGAAAGGCAGTAGACTCTGCCTTGAGTTGATTAGATCTGGTGGTGGACGTTTAAAGTCCGAAGAAGTGGCTTGAGCAGATGCAATATCGGTGGAGGACATCAGATGAGGGAACTGAAGACAGGTGGGCAGAGGAGACAGCAGATACTTGATCTACTCCACGTGATTCTGGGGCACATTGTGAAAAAAGCTTGTATGCAGGGGGTATGTGAGGGACTAGCTGGGTGGCAGGAGACCACACGAGCCAGAGCACGGTGGGCAAAAAGGACATATAAAAGTACCTACTTAAATGTTGTCGTGGGACCCAACTGTGCACTGTTCTTGCCCCTGGATGAATCCCTTGAGATCCAGTGACTAAAATTTACTTGCCTAACCTAACATGAGTCATAATTGTGCCCTGTATGCAAAAGTACATGAGGTTTAGAAAATACGAAGGCACATAAATGTCATTAAGAACCTCCCATTGTGGGGCTAATTGTCAAATACATCAGACATATGTAGAAATATATTCGTACGCACATAAATAACCTTCGCTCTGAGATAAAAAATGTATGGCCTACATTTGAAACAGACCTATAATTTATTTAAACTAAAATACCTCGAGATTGTACTCCAGTAGTCCATATCTGGCGTCTGTTCAGATCATTTTCTTCCGTACATTGGCAGTTTTTGTTCCTCTCTGCTTTTTCCCCGTGAATGAATTTTTTATGCGCTACATCAAAGCTCCTATTTCATACAGCTCTGAAAAATGATTTTAAAACATGAATATGATACTTGATTCCAAAGAGCAATCTTGATGATCAGTGAACAATTGCACTGGATTTTTTAGCCTGAATAAAAGTAGAACGACATATTTTCCAAGTAATATGAAACCTTCCATTTCTTTCTTTTTTTTTTTCTTTTTTGGACATTTTATCTGATTATCCAAATGCAACTCCTCATTTGGTGTTTGCTTTTCTCAGAGGTCTTCAGTGAGGAACAATGCGGTTTAAGGAGACCATTCCAACAGTGTAAGACCCCGAGAGCTTTATGTGGACCGGCCGCAGCTGTGCTTTTGTCTAAGGCCATGTCCATTCTCTGTTCTTTTTATTGCCTGTCAACGGAATGTTATAACTCCCAGAAAGTTTGCTTTGTGCTGCTCGCGAGTTCACCGTGTAATTGTCCAGTGCATTTTGCAATACAATGGACATTTTTTTTTTAGCCGGAGAATTGTAGTCAATGAACTTATTTAAGAAAGAAAGAAAAAAGGAAACACTTTCTCTTCTTTTCATTGTTCAAAGGGCTGACGTGGTCGTTCCATGGAAACTTCAAAGATTCCTTGCTCTAAAAAAAAATATACCTGGCTATCTCCTTTGTGCTGCATATATTCTCAGTGATGTCACCCTGCGACTTCCTCTCTCTCTCTCCAACACTTTCACTTACCCTCCACAGATTTTCCAATGCACAAAGGAGACAGCTGGGCAAATATTTACCATAGGTTTACAGGACTATCTAATAAAGCATTTATCTCTTCCCAGAATTATATTGTGCATCGTTAGCACATGCAGTAGGATCAACAAACACATCTTACAACTTATTCTTCCTTATAAAGATTTCTATCCATGTTATCATCTGTGTACTTTCTACAGCCCAGCAATGTTTTGTTCCTTGATGTTGTTGCTACTAGCTGTTACAGTAAGTGACCATCTTGTTCCTATTGTGTAAATGAATATACAAATTGCTGCTTCAAAATATTACATTGTTTTCCATTCCATGATTCAATTGAGAAAGGCGAAGTGACAAGAGGTAACGATCAGCATTTATTGCTATTTTTTTATTTAAACACAGGCTGAGGGCCTAGTTCAGACCTGAGCGCTAGCAGGCGATTTTTGCAGCCCTGCGATCAGATAGTCACCGCCTACAGGGGGAGGGTATTTTAGCTGTGCAAGTGTGTGATCGCATGTGTAGCGGAGCTGTACAAACAGATCTTGTGCAGTCTCTGCGCAGCCCGGGACTTACTCAGCCGCTGTGATCACATCAGCCTGTCCGGGACCGGAATTGACGTCAGTCACCCTCCCTGCAAACGCCTGGACACGCCTGCATTTTTCCAGACACTCCCTGAAAACAGTCAGTTGACACCCACAAACGCCTTCTTCTTGTCAATCTCCTTGCGATCGCCTGTGCGAACGGATCTGTCGCACAAACCCGTCGCTGAGCGGCGATCCACTTTGTACCCGTGCACCGCGCCTCTGCATTGCAGTGCATATGCATATGCAGTTTGGACTTGATCGCCCGCTTTGTGAAAACGCACATCAGCGATCGGGTCTGAATTACCCCCTGAGTGCACAAGAATTACTACCATATACTATATACAGTTGTGTAATGCAGGACAGTTACAAATGTCATTACATAGTTTAATAAAATAGTTGTATATACAGTACATGGCAAAATAACTTGAGATTGCTTCTAGGCTTTGTGTATTAGTTGATGCTTGCTGAAAAAACTGTTAATAATAGTTTTTTGGGGGCATTTGTATAGTATTCTATTTTGTGTACAGTACTACGGGATTTTCACATCTATAGAAAAACACATTGACAAAGTCCTTCTGTTGTGCGTTGATTTTGTAGTTGAGGTTTTTTTTTTCTGGTGTTTTGCCCAAAGCCTCCATTAAGCAATCACACAAGTGCCAAAAAACCGACTCATCAATCTGGCCTTTCCAAAGGCGGAACTAGCGGTGGTGCAGCCGGAGTACTGCACTGGGGCCTGTTGCATTGAAGGGGCCCGCACCCAGCAGCATTGCAGTGAGTCAGACTGACTCATTATATGCTGTTCGCCGCTGCGCCTCCTGTACCGGCCACTGACACCCTGTGGAATGAGCAGCTGATGCTGTCTGCTGTCCTGCTGGAGGGGGAGGAGGGGCTGTGCTCCCCTTTGCTCTCCGCTTATCCCCTCCCCTTTCCTCTGTGCTCCTCCCCTTATCTCTCTCTGACTTCATCCGGGCTGTTTCTCTCTGATGGAAGCATTCCTTACCACCTGGATTTGACATCACAATCTCATAATTGTGCAGAAAGTAGAGAAGAGGAGCCTCTTCTCTCCTCCTCTGTAGTGTCGCATATACCAGCTCCTCTTGTTCTACATATACATCGGCATGCTCCGCCACTGTGTTCCTGTTGGCAGTGGGCACTGGTCGAGGTGGCACAGCTGTGCCGGGAACCATGACTGGTTGTATCAGACATCAATAGAACTAGGTTTGTAAAAACTATACTGTTCAGAGTCTGCATATTAATAATGCATTAGTGTCTCAAAACTGTACACCGCTCTGGAGCTTATAAAGTGGCATATGCAAGGGGTGCGCGAGGAGGCTCTGGAATACAGTATAAAGGAGAATATGGAGGATAGGTGATGCATATAAAGAGCAGGAAGGGTGGCCTGTCATATAAAAGGATTATGTAGGGTCACTGATGGCATATACTAGAAGGTGCATTTGAAGTTGATGACATATCGGGGCCTGAAATTTGGAAATTAAACAGTTGTAACCCTACTCCAGTGTTACGCCTCTTGTCATGCTCCCTGCCCGGGAATCTCAACCTTGGTTGGTGCTCATTGCAGCTGCAGTAACAATATGAGGAAATACTGTAAAATTCCAGATATTTTCAAGATACTTGTGGACTCTTTTCGAATAGACTCATTAGAATGCAGATAGTTCGATATTACTGTGTGCCACATACAGTATAATGTAATAAATGACAAAGAAATTAAATTTGTAATCTATTTAGTCAAATTTTTTTCTTTTGTGTGGTATTGGTGGGGGGAGAGCATATATTGGCACCTGGGCCCACCCCTTGGTCATCCCACCACTGGGCCAAACCATTCATAATGAGGGCAGTTATCATGTATTGCTTTAGCTTCCGAAAACATGAGTATGTTATTTAGTATAATTGCATAAAGAGCAATATTATTTCATAATCCTATTAAAGGGCCAACATTATAACAAGGGGGGGGGGGGGCAGCAATTATTATTTTATGGCTATATAATGGTGCCTTCATCATAAAGTATGGGCCCTCCCTCCCTCTTCACTATCTATCTATCTATCTATCTATCTATCTGTCTATCAATCATGTTGCTAAGTTTTACAGGTTTATACTTAAATGTTCTATTTGTAAAAGTTTCAATGTTTGAAGAATTGAGCCCTGGGATTACTTAATTGTTATTTTGAAGAAGATGAAAAGCTGGTGAAAGGAAAAGGAAAGCTTAAGTAATATTTGTCATTTTGTTGCCACAGCAGCCTGTAATGCAATGACTGGCATACAAGAGGCGAAACGCGTCAAACAAATTAGACCGTTATGCAACAAGCAAAATCCGCATAATTAACATCAATGCTTTCACATTCAAAAAAAGAAGCTAATAAATGAGGCAAGACGATAGAATAGAGAGATGCACTGAGAGGACTCAACAAGAAATGCTGGATACTGGCTGAACTTTAGTAACCTGCTGTCAAGAATATAACAAGCCTGTTGAAATATAGAGTTGCAAAGAGTGAAGAAA
Source organism: Pseudophryne corroboree (assembly GCF_028390025.1). Classification (NCBI taxonomy): domain Eukaryota; kingdom Metazoa; phylum Chordata; class Amphibia; order Anura; family Myobatrachidae; genus Pseudophryne; species Pseudophryne corroboree. Next base: position 465,738,085 of record NC_086451.1, on the reverse strand, counting down.
AGTCTTATTTATATTGTATGTCTGTTACTCTGGTTATTTCCAGGTCCAGCCAGCAGCTCTACCCCAAACATTGCACATATGACCGAGTTCTATTTACTAAGCCGCAGAGAGAGATAAACTACCTGCCAATCAGGTACTAACTGCTATGTTACAGTCTGGGGTTGAAAACTGATTGGTTGGTACTTTATCTCTCCCCATTTTGTCACTCTCCAAGCCAGGGCCGCAACTGGGGGTGGGGAAAACACGCTAAGGGGGCACATGCCCCGGGTGGCGCAATTAAAGGGGTGCCGGGTTTTTTAAAAGAAATAAACCCCCAGAGGAGCAGGGGAGAATACAGGCAGTGTTGCATCGGTGAGAAGAGCAGCCACCGCTGAGAGGCTGGGCGCTCTCTGTTAAGCCAACCCTGGAGGTGAATCTCGGGATGGAGGTGCGGCTCTGTGAAGAAGCCGGGACTACTAGGAGGAGGAGCCGCAGTAATAACAGACAAACTCAGGACAGTGACAGCCCCGCCCACACACACATTAGATCCTCCTGAGTCCCACCAGGGGGGAGGGATACAATATAACAGCATGGTGGTTGGCACTGAGGTTTTGAGTTTGAGTCCAAATAAGGTGGAATCAGCTTATTATAATTATTACACTGTACAGTATGAAAGCACATGTATAAAATCCTGTGGAATGGGATTTAGGTATTACCATGTAGCTTCCCTGTGGCAGGGTAGAGTTGTTGGATCATCCACACTCAGAGACTGTTGTAACTAAATTAAGTCCTACAGGATCTGTTTGCCCTATGGTGGTCATTCCGAGTTGATCGCTAGCTGCTGTTGTTCGCAGCGCAGCGATCAGGCTAAAATTCGGCACTTCTGCGCATGCGTATGGGCTGCAGTGCGCACGCGCAAAGTACTTTCTTTAAAAACTATGCAGTTTTACACCAGGTCTAGCGGCACTTTTCAGTCGCTGTGTTGATCACTGAGTGATTGACAGGAAAGGGGCATTTCGGGAGGGTAACTGACCGTTTTCCGGGAGTGTGCTAAAAAACGCAGGCGTGTCAGGTTAAAACGCAGGCGTGCCTGGGGAAACGGGGGAGTGGTTGGCCGAACGCAGGGCGTGTTTGTGACGTCAAACCAGGAACTAAACTGTCTGGAGTGATCGCAAGGTAGGAGTAGGTTTGGAGCTACTCAGAACCGCCATTACATTTTTTTCGAGCAGTTCTGCTAATCTTTCGGTCGCATTTCTGCTATGCTAAGATACACTCCCAGAGGGCGGCTGCCTAGCGTGTGCACTGCTGCTAAAAGCAGCTAGCGAGCGATCAACTTGGAATGAGGGCCTATGTACTGTGAATAAGAAATAAAATGATTAGTAGCAATACAAATAACAATAATACATATATTAATACGTTATCTGCATCAGCGTCTGAAATATTAGTAAATATTGTTTTAGGCTACTGTGCATCCTTTCCTTTCTCTATATCTGTCGCAGGGGATTTTACAGATCGTTTACAAGAATATTGTAAGAGCACAAAGATGTGTTTGTGTAGCGAGTGCGTAGACACAGTTGTCACACAGCATGACAGCTCATTTGTGTTCCCTGAAATGCAGGAAATTAGCCGGCAGTTTCACGTGTTATTTCTGACTGTTTGAAGGTCCCTGCGATTCTAATTAAACCGTCAACTTCTGTCCTGCATTGTCACAGAGCCTTCCTGAAGACAAAACGCAGCTTTTCATCACATAATATTGCTAAATGTTTCCAACTAACAATTTTCAAACATGTTTGGGAGGAAACCAAATTACAAAATGCAGGGAAATGTTTTGAAATCGTGAACAATACTTTACTCCAGGGGTGGTCCATCTACGGATTTCCAAACACTGTGGCACTACAGTTACCAGCATGGGCTTGCAAGGCATGATGGGAAGTGTAGCCCAAGCCTGCTGTACGAAGGATGGGAGGCCTGCATTATTACATTTACTGTATTCAGAATTGGTATGGGGAGTCCCGTGTGACCCATCACAATAATTATCAGGGCCGGAACTAGGTGTGTGTGAAGGGGTCACCGCACATAGCGCTGCAAGGTAGGGGGCACTGTTGGCAGCACTTGTCAATTATCTGTTGCAGCTTTCCCGCTTTTTGAAGCCTAGTATCTCCTGACCGCCCCTGTCTCCTATCCTGACCCCTTCTGTCACTAATACCTATACAGCATTCATGAACTCAACTTGACATTTCTTTGTTATTCAGTCACACTGTCCTTTATTACATGTCAAGATGCTGACATACCCGGGATTTGAACCCACTGACTGTGGCATTGCAGTCAGACAATCTAGTCATTGAGATATCTGCCCTTGCATAGAAAGCTAGAGAGTTCTAACTATTTGAAGCTTACCTTGGACTTTCTGAAAAAATGATCAGCATTGCGGCTGAGCAGATCTATGTAGCGTGTGGCTGCAAGAGATTGGATGGGTGGCTGCATACTACATAGATCTGCCCAAAATCAATGCTGATTATTATATTATTATATCATAGAGTGTTCATAGTTTTTATACAGGATCAAATAGCTTAATTAATAGGGCGTTTCAGTGGCGCACACAGGGGGGGGGGGGGTTTCCGAGTACCTGGAAATCCTCCCATATGACCTGAATTTAATATTTTAGAGATGGAGACAGCTGTGTGTTAGGGTCTCCTGCTCTGTGCTGCCACGTCGTCATGGCAACCGGGAGACAAGTGCTAGCGGAGTAACCTGAGCGCAGCTGATACTCCGGTTCGGGTCTTTTGCCGTGCAGTGGTTACAGGCTCTTTGCACGGCAGGGGATCCGGTGCTGGTTTTTGTGCTCACAGTCTGTGAGGTCTGAGTGGGGCGTGGACAGCACCTGCTATATAAACCCTCTTCTCAGGTTAGGCAGATGCTGCTGAATCTTTGTTGGTTAGTCAGTTCCTGAAAGCTAGCTAGTACTGTGTAAACTTTGTATTTGTTTGTTGCTTACTGCAAATAGGCCTTGGGATTTGGGATTACACTCTGCCAATCCAGACCTAGCAGTAAGACTGGAGTCAGTCGTTTAACCTGCTGGGGTTCTTTTGCTACTCTGTGAACCTAGCAAGTTTGCGGCTGTATTCTCAGACTTGCCTGCCAAAATCCTTTCTCACTGTGCAAGGTGTTCAGGTGTCAGTTTAGTGGCAGTAAACTGAACCAGTGCACTGCAAGTGAGGACTAGGATTGTGGAGACTCTCCTTGTGTCTATTATTCCATCTCTGACCAAGGAGTTTACTGCCACACCCGTTGATAACCCTTTAGGGTTTTGCTGTTGCCCTTAGCAACAGCATTTAGGGTTCTCTACGTATTAAATCACAACATCTCGCTTCTTTCCATCTGAGCATTCCTAATACTAGGGAGACACCCAGTTTCTTAGCCTTTGGGCTTCTCTGTTCACTTTGTGTTTATTTTGTTACCCTATCACCTTCTGTGTATGTAATGTCATATTTCCCAGTCTGTCTGTGAGTTCATTTGTTTTGCATCCCTCTCCGTTCAGACACCAGTACATTCCTGCTGGCACTGGTGTGCATAACACTGTGTTTCCGTCTCTGCAAAAGCCGCGACCACGGAGCTGCAGCATCAGAGAGCTCCATAGCTCTCTACAAACAGAATGTCCGGAGGGAGCTGTTGGCCGCTCCTACTCAACCACAGCAGCTCCCTCCTTCTTCTTACTGGTGCCTGTCTCCTGCAAGCCCCTGGGCTGGTACAGTATGTATAAATGTAGTACTGTACCTTTGTGTATGTATGTATGTATGTATGTATGTATGTGTGTCTGTACGTACGTACGTACGTACGTACGTACGTACGTACGTACGTACGTACAGTATGTGTGTGCTTGTGTTTGTATGTGTGTGAATGAGTGCTTGTGTATGTACAGTATGTATGTGTGTGTGCTTGTGCATGTATGTATGAAATTGTGTGTGTGCTACATATATATATATTTTTTTTTTCATAGAATGTCCCGCCACTCAAATGCCTGTATATTTGCCGTGTGCCCTCCACCAACAGCAGAATGGGTACTAAAATACTGTGTATATATATATATATATATATATATATATATAGAGTTACATTTGGGGAAACCCCCCAGAGTAAATCCCGCGTTTGCCCCTACGTTTGATTAGAATTCAACAGGTTATAGGTGTGAATCCTGGGTATGGCAGTATATTGAAATGTGTTATTTAATAAAGGGTATTGTAACAGAATAAGAACGAGCTGACAAGTTAAGAGCAGGAATGTGGTATAAAAAGGATTTGTGTCCAAATCCATTTTCTTGCACTGGTCTATATGTGTGTGTGTGTGTGTGTGTGTGTGTGTGTGTGTGTGTGTGTGTGTGTGTGTGAGATATATATATATATATATATATATATATATACGTGATAGTGAAGGCGGCACTCAGGAGACGATTCAGTGCAGTGAAAAAGTTTTCTTGTTTATTTCAACATGTTTCGGCTCACCAGCCATCCTCAGGAAATAAGTACAATACACACATTGAATACATTTATACCCCTCATGTCCTAAGTGATTAATTGCACTTACCTGCCGCGCTTCCATCGGTCGCCGGCTCCTGCACGTCGCGTCATCCTCACCGCCCTCAATGATGACGTTCAAATCACCAGAGCCGGTGGGAGAGCGTCGCGTGTGCTCATGACGTCACCGGGCTGCTGCGGCTGGCATAGGCTCCCTGTATCACCATGGAGACCTGTACAAACATAAACAAACGAAATCTAATGAAAGTAGTGATAAGATAAAAACATTTAAAAACAGATCAAAGCGGATTGAAGGCTGCATGAATCCATTTAGATACACATTTATATAGGCTTATACTAACTATGTTTCCAACATGTATTTTAAACAATGTGTAGCAATCTGTGTGTAACAAAAAGGCATTTGCAAAACAGACTTTACAGGAAAACATTACAGAAAAGCATTGAGACCCGTATATTCATTAAGGCCTCGTGGGGATATGGTGTCCAGTTGGTGTATCCAACGACATTCCCTTTGGAGAAGTTTTTTACTTCTATTACCGCCTCTTCGATCGACTGGTATGTGGTCGATGATTTTAGTACGAATAGATGCTACCCCATGGCCATATGATGCACAATGCCTGGCAAATGGTTGTTCACTGGTGCCTGAACTGAGAGCTGATCGAATGGCCAATCTATGGTTGGCCATTCTTTCTTTAAATTGGCAGTCTGTCTTGCCCACGTAGTATAGACCACATGGGCAAGACAGTACATACACCACAAAACGAGATGTGCATGTTAATGGGTACTTGATTCTAAATTTCTTACCGGTGTGTGGGTGCGCAACGGTGTCACCTGTTAATAATGATCTACATGTTACACAACCCACACATCGGTAACAACCTGCTTTCTTGGTTAAAAAATGTGATTTAGTAGAAACCTTATTAAGATCTGTCACATCTAGTTTCACCAATAGATCTTTCAAATTCCTATTTCTGGTATAAGCTGGTAAAAGATGTGATTTATAAAGCTCCGGTATCTCCTTGTCAGTGTTGACAATCGGCCATATTTGCTTCATTTGTTGTTTGTACTTGGCACTTTGGTCATTAAACCGGTTAACCCAGGGAGTAATTTTCTTTTTTTGAGCTTTATTACTGCTTTCCAATGTTTGTGCCCTGGACATGGCTAGGACTCTTTTTTTGGTGGCTTCTAAATTAGTTTGTCTGTAACCCCTCATTCTAAATTTTTCTATCAACTCGTCTAGGGCGAGCTCGATCTGTGTGGGGTCACTAGTAATCCTGCGTACCCTAAGCATTTGTGAGAATGGTAAACCCTCACGTAGGGCCACTGGATGTGCACTACTATGATGTAGCATGGTGTTCCTGTCAGTAGGTTTGACAAATAAAGATGTGACTATCTGCTGATTTATTACTTTGATTTGTACATCCAAGAAATTTACGATGGAATTACTCAGGGAATAGGTCAATTTGACCACACTATTCGTGTTGTTATGTAATTCCAGCTCGTGTTGCAGTTCCTCCATACTACCTTCTCTGAAAATAAGCAAGTCATCTATGTATCTACGATATAATATTAAGCCATTATTAATACGACTCTGATAGATTAACTGCTGCTCAACGTGATACATAAACGCATTGGCGTACGAAGGGGCCACATTGGACCCCATCGCACAACCTGACTTCTGGAGGTAATATCCCCCGTTAAACATGAAATAATTTCTGGTAAGAACCAGAGTCAACAATTCGACAAAAAATTCCACAGGCGGACCATCATAACTTGTGTTATCAGTTAGAATCGATCTGACCGCTGCTATGCCTTCAATATGTGGTATACATGTGTATAAACTAGATACATCAGCACTACAAATAGTGATGTGTGTTGGTAAGCTGCCCATATTGTTAAGGCAATGCAGCAGGTCAGTCGTGTCTTTCAGATAAGAAGGCATTTTTTGGATGCAAGGATTCAATAGAGCATCCAAATACACAGATATCGGTTGATACAGTGAACCCCTGGCAGATATGATTGGTCTACCAGGAGGTTCACTAATATCTTTATGGATCTTGGGGACCGTGTAAAACAAAGGCACAATCGGATATTCCACCGTTAGTGCCTTACACAAATCCCCACTGATCCATTGGTTCTGTACCGCTTGTGTGAGTAATTTGTCCAATTCCCGCTTGTATTGCATGGTTGGATCTTTGGGCAATGGCTCGTAAACCTCAATATCCTGTATCTGACGTTGACATTCCTTCATATATTGTGTTAGATCCTGTACAACGACTGCTCCCCCTTTGTCCGCATTTCGTATAACTATGTCCTTGCGGGCTCTGAGTTGATTAATTGCTTGTTTTTCAGCAGCGGTTATATTACTGGAGTGAGGTTTAAGTGGGGTATAATTGTTACCCATGTCTTCCATCATGCGTGAGAAGGTCTTTATGGATGCATTTGTAGTACCTGGATCAAATCTCGATCTGCCTTGAATTTTCTTTAGTTGGATGGGGATGTCATCCTTCTTAGCTTGGTTATCTCCCTGGTCAATCTTGCCGAAGTATTCTTTAAGGCGCAGTGAACGTGTAAACCTATAGGTTTCCACTTGCCATTGGAAGGGATCGTGTTGGGATGATGGAACAAATGAAAGTCCTTTACTCAGAATCTGTAATTCAATAGAGGTTAGTGGAGTTTTAGAGAGGTTGAAGACTGTATCCGTCAGCGTCGTGTTTGGCGAGGTTTTGTTTTGCCTTTGGCACTGTTGCCCCCTCCGCGTCCTTGGGCGGGTGGTTTTTTGCTTTCCGCCCTGGTGCGTGCCCCTAAAGGGTGGGCGGTGCTGGTGGTAGCTGATTGTGAATCCGATTCACTGACGGATGTGCTGGACTGTTCATAATCTTGTACTGATTTATATGGTTTACGGGTCCGAAATGGTTGCCGTTGGCGCTCTGTTGGTCTTGATGTTGTTAACCATTGGTAGACCTGATTTTGTGTGTAGTCTTGTTGGACTACTCGGCGTTTATCTTTTTTGAATTTAATAAGGTCCCGTGTATATTGTTCTATTTGTTTTTTGAGCTTGTCCAGCCATGTTGTATCAGTATCACTCATTAGGATTCGTTTGTGAGTTTTTTCAAACTCTACTATTTTGGTGCGAGTAATGTTAAGTTCCCGAGTGGATTCTTCTATTACCAGAAGAAGTAAATCCATGGAACACTTGTTCAATATGCCCACCCATTTTTTGCAGAATGCTATGTTATAGCGACCTATGGTGGGCATATTACGCACCCTGAATCCCCTGGGTATCTGCTTATCTTTGTAATAGTCAGAAAGCGTAATGGCGTGATACAGAAAATCCACCTCTCTTTTCTTCATTCTATACCATTCGGTATATAAGTCCTCATTTGCTGGTGTGGTGGTATCATCATCTAAAGTCCGTGTCTGTAATATGCTTTCTGCCTCAATGTCCGAAAAGCTGAAGCTTTCACATGTATTAATAAGTGAAAAGCCCAATGTGGGCTCTGGTTCTCCATCCTCTAATGATGCCATGATGCAACTTTATACACAGTCCTTATGGATCAATGCTGCCCCCAGTCCGCAGTGGACAATCCGAGGTGTTGAAAGATAAAGCAAAATTAGCTTGTGAGGGTGCCCTGGTCAAATAAGCCCACACTGGTGCCGTGTGGCTATTATTGTAGACAATGGTGCAGAACCCGGCACTCCCTCGTAGTTTAAGCAGCTTGCTCCGGTGCCCTCCTGGAGAAAAACAACTCCTATAAACGTGATAGTGAAGGCGGCACTCAGGAGACGATTCAGTGCAGTGAAAAAGTTTTCTTGTTTATTTCAACATGTTTCGGCTCACCAGCCGTCCTCAGGAAATAAGTACAATACACACATTGAATACATTTATACCCCTCATGTCCTAAGTGATTAATTGCACTTACCTGCCGCGCTTCCATCGGTCGCCGGCTCCTGCACGTCGCGTCATCCTCACCGCCCTCAATGATGACGTTCAAATCACCAGAGCCGGTGGGAGAGCGTCGCGTGTGCTCATGACGTCACCGGGCTGCTGCGGCTGGCATAGGCTCCCTGTATCACCATGGAGACCTGTACAAACATAAACAAACGAAATCTAATGAAAGTAGTGATAAGATAAAAACATTTAAAAACAGATCAAAGCGGATTGAAGGCTGCATGAATCCATTTAGATACACATTTATATAGGCTTATACTAACTATGTTTCCAACATGTATTTTAAACAATGTGTAGCAATCTGTGTGTAACAAAAAGGCATTTGCAAAACAGACTTTACAGGAAAACATTACAGAAAAGCATTGAGACCCGTATATTCATTAAGGCCTCGTGGGGATATGGTGTCCAGTTGGTGTATCCAACGACATTCCCTTTGGAGAAGTTTTTTACTTCTATTACCGCCTCTTCGATCGACTGGTATGTGGTCGATGATTTTAGTACGAATAGATGCTACCCCATGGCCATATGATGCACAATGCCTGGCAAATGGTTGTTCACTGGTGCCTGAACTGAGAGCTGATCGAATGGCCAATCTATGGTTGGCCATTCTTTCTTTAAATTGGCAGTCTGTCTTGCCCACGTAGTATAGACCACATGGGCAAGACAGTACATACACCACAAAACGAGATGTGCATGTTAATGGGTACTTGATTCTAAATTTCTTACCGGTGTGTGGGTGCGCAACGGTGTCACCTGTTAATAATGATCTACATGTTACACAACCCACACATCGGTAACAACCTGCTTTCTTGGTTAAAAAATGTGATTTAGTAGAAACCTTATTAAGATCTGTCACATCTAGTTTCACCAATAGATCTTTCAAATTCCTATTTCTGGTATAAGCTGGTAAAAGATGTGATTTATAAAGCTCCGGTATCTCCTTGTCAGTGTTGACAATCGGCCATATTTGCTTCATTTGTTGTTTGTACTTGGCACTTTGGTCATTAAACCGGTTAACCCAGGGAGTAATTTTCTTTTTTTGAGCTTTATTACTGCTTTCCAATGTTTGTGCCCTGGACATGGCTAGGACTCTTTTTATGGTGGCTTCTAAATTAGTTTGTCTGTAACCCCTCATTCTAAATTTTTCTATCAACTCGTCTAGGGCGAGCTCGATCTGTGTGGGGTCACTAGTAATCCTGCGTACCCTAAGCATTAGAATGAGGGGTTACAGACAAACTAATTTAGAAGCCACCATAAAAAGAGTCCTAGCCATGTCCAGGGCACAAACATTGGAAAGCAGTAATAAAGCTCAAAAAAAGAAAATTACTCCCTGGGTTAACCGGTTTAATAACCAAAGTGCCAAGTACAAACAACAAATGAAGCAAATATGGCCGATTGTCAACACTGACAAGGAGATACCGGAGCTTTATAAATCACATCTTTTACCAGCTTATACCAGAAATAGGAATTTGAAAGATCTATTGGTGAAACTAGATGTGACAGATCTTAATAAGGTTTCTACTAAATCACATTTTTTAACCAAGAAAGCAGGTTGTTACCGATGTGTGGGTTGTGTAACATGTAGATCATTATTAACAGGTGACACCGTTGCGCACCCACACACCGGTAAGAAATTTAGAATCAAGTACCCATTAACATGCACATCTCGTTTTGTGGTGTATGTACTGTCTTGCCCATGTGGTCTATACTACGTGGGCAAGACAGACTGCCAATTTAAAGAAAGAATGGCCAACCATAGATTGGCCATTCGATCAGCTCTCAGTTCAGGCACCAGTGAACAACCATTTGCCAGGCATTGTGCATCATATGGCCATGGGGTAGCATCTATTCGTACTAAAATCATCGACCACATACCAGTCGATCGAAGAGGCGGTAATAGAAGTAAAAAACTTCTCCAAAGGGAATGTCGTTGGATACACCAACTGGACACCATATCCCCACGAGGCCTTAATGAATATACGGGTCTCAATGCTTTTCTGTAATGTTTTCCTGTAAAGTCTGTTTTGCAAATGCCTTTTTGTTACACACAGATTGCTACACATTGTTTAAAATACATGTTGGAAACATAGTTAGTATAAGCCTATATAAATGTGTATCTAAATGGATTCATGCAGCCTTCAATCCGCTTTGATCTGTTTTTAAATGTTTTTATCTTATCACTACTTTCATTAGATTTCGTTTGTTTATGTTTGTACAGGTCTCCATGGTGATACAGGGAGCCTATGCCAGCCGCAGCAGCCCGGTGACGTCATGAGCACACGCGACGCTCTCCCACCGGCTCTGGTGATTTGAACGTCATCATTGAGGGCGGTGAGGATGACGCGACGTGCAGGAGCCGGCGACCGATGGAAGCGCGGCAGGTAAGTGCAATTAATCACTTAGGACATGAGGGGTATAAATGTATTCAATGTGTGTATTGTACTTATTTCCTGAGGACGGCTGGTGAGCCGAAACATGTTGAAATAAACAAGAAAACTTTTTCACTGCACTGAATCGTCTCCTGAGTGCCGCCTTCACTATCACGTTTATAGGAGTTGTTTTTCTCCAGGAGGGCACCGGAGCAAGCTGCTTAAACTACGAGGGAGTGCCGGGTTCTGCACCATTGTCTACAATAATAGCCACACGGCACCAGTGTGGGCTTATTTGACCAGGGCACCCTCACAAGCTAATTTTGCTTTATCTTTCAACACCTCGGATTGTCCACTGCGGACTGGGGGCAGCATTGATCCATAAGGACTGTGTATAAAGTTGCATCATGGCTGCATTAGAGGATGGAGAACCAGAGCCCACATTGGGCTTTTCACTTATTAATACATGTGAAAGCTTCAGCTTTTCGGACATTGAGGCAGAAAGCATATTACAGACACGGACTTTAGATGATGATACCACCACACCAGCAAATGAGGACTTATATACCGAATGGTATAGAATGAAGAAAAGAGAGGTGGATTTTCTGTATCACGCCATTACGCTTTCTGACTATTACAAAGATAAGCAGATACCCAGGGGATTCAGGGTGCGTAATATGCCCACCATAGGTCGCTATAACATAGCATTCTGCAAAAAATGGGTGGGCATATTGAACAAGTGTTCCATGGATTTACTTCTTCTGGTAATAGAAGAATCCACTCGGGAACTTAACATTACTCGCACCAAAATAGTAGAGTTTGAAAAAACTCACAAACGAATCCTAATGAGTGATACTGATACAACATGGCTGGACAAGCTCAAAAAACAAATAGAACAATATACACAGGACCTTATTAAATTCAAAAAAGATAAACGCCGAGTAGTCCAACAAGACTACACACAAAATCAGGTCTACCAATGGTTAACAACATCAAGACCAACAGAGCGCCAACGGCAACCATTTCGGACCCGTAAACCATATAAATCAGTACAAGATTATGAACAGTCCAGCACATCCGTCAGTGAATCGGATTCACAATCAGCTACCACCAGCACCGCCCACCCTTTAGGGGCACGCACCAGGGCGGAAAGCAAAAAACCACCCGCCCAAGGACGCGGAGGGGGCAACAGTGCCAAAGGCAAAACAAAACCTCGCCAAACACGACGCTGACGGATACAGTCTTCAACCTCTCTAAAACTCCACTAACCTCTATTGAATTACAGATTCTGAGTAAAGGACTTTCATTTGTTCCATCATCCCAACACGATCCCTTCCAATGGCAAGTGGAAACCTATAGGTTTACACGTTCACTGCGCCTTAAAGAATACTTCGGCAAGATTGACCAGGGAGATAACCAAGCTAAGAAGGATGACATCCCCATCCAACTAAAGAAAATTCAAGGCAGATCGAGATTTGATCCAGGTACTACAAATGCATCCATAAAGACCTTCTCACGCATGATGGAAGACATGGGTAACAATTATACCCCACTTAAACCTCACTCCAGTAATATAACCGCTGCTGAAAAACAAGCAATTAATCAACTCAGAGCCCGCAAGGACATAGTTATACGAAATGCGGACAAAGGGGGAGCAGTCGTTGTGCAGGATCTAACACAATATATGAAGGAATGTCAACGTCAGATACAGGATATTGAGGTTTACGAGCCATTGCCCAAAGATCCAACCATGCAATACAAGCGGGAATTGGACAAATTACTCACACAAGCGGTACAGAACCAATGGATCAGTGGGGATTTGTGTAAGGCACTAACGGTGGAATATCCGATTGTGCCTTTGTTTTACACGGTCCCCAAGATCCATAAAGATATTAGTGAACCTCCTGGTAGACCAATCATATCTGCCAGGGGTTCACTGTATCAACCGATATCTGTGTATTTGGATGCTCTATTGAATCCTTGCATCCAAAAAATGCCTTCTTATCTGAAAGACACGACTGACCTGCTGCATTGCCTTAACAATATGGGCAGCTTACCAACACACATCACTATTTGTAGTGCTGATGTATCTAGTTTATACACATGTATACCACATATTGAAGGCATAGCAGCGGTCAGATCGATTCTAACTGATAACACAAGTTATGATGGTCCGCCTGTGGAATTTTTTGTCGAATTGTTGACTCTGGTTCTTACCAGAAATTATTTCATGTTTAACGGGGGATATTACCTCCAGAAGTCAGGTTGTGCGATGGGGTCCAATGTGGCCCCTTCGTACGCCAATGCGTTTATGTATCACGTTGAGCAGCAGTTAATCTATCAGAGTCGTATTAATAATGGCTTAATATTATATCGTAGATACATAGATGACTTGCTTATTTTCAGAGAAGGTAGTATGGAGGAACTGCAACACGAGCTGGAATTACATAACAACACGAATAGTGTGGTCAAATTGACCTATTCCCTGAGTAATTCCATCGTAAATTTCTTGGATGTACAAATCAAAGTAATAAATCAGCAGATAGTCACATCTTTATTTGTCAAACCTACTGACAGGAACACCATGCTACATCATAGTAGTGCACATCCAGTGGCCCTACGTGAGGGTTTACCATTCTCACAAATGCTTAGGGTATGCAGGATTACTAGTGACCCCACACAGATCGAGCTCGCCCTAGACGAGTTGATAGAAAAATTTAGAATGAGGGGTTACAGACAAACTAATTTAGAAGCCACCAAAAAAAGAGTCCTAGCCATGTCCAGGGCACAAACATTGGAAAGCAGTAATAAAGCTCAAAAAAAGAAAATTACTCCCTGGGTTAACCGGTTTAATGACCAAAGTGCCAAGTACAAACAACAAATGAAGCAAATATGGCCGATTGTCAACATTGACAAGGAGATACCGGAGCTTTATAAATCACATCTTTTACCAGCTTATACCAGAAATAGGAATTTGAAAGATCTATTGGTGAAACTAGATGTGACAGATCTTAATAAGGTTTCTACTAAATCACATTTTTTAACCAAGAAAGCAGGTTGTTACCGATGTGTGGGTTGTGTAACATGTAGATCATTATTAACAGGTGACACCGTTGCGCACCCACACACCGGTAAGAAATTTAGAATCAAGTACCCATTAACATGCACATCTCGTTTTGTGGTGTATGTACTGTCTTGCCCATGTGGTCTATACTACGTGGGCAAGACAGACTGCCAATTTAAAGAAAGAATGGCCAACCATAGATTGGCCATTCGATCAGCTCTCAGTTCAGGCACCAGTGAACAACCATTTGCCAGGCATTGTGCATCATATGGCCATGGGGTAGCATCTATTCGTACTAAAATCATCGACCACATACCAGTCGATCGAAGAGGCGGTAATAGAAGTAAAAAACTTCTCCAAAGGGAATGTCGTTGGATACACCAACTGGACACCATATCCCCACGAGGCCTTAATGAATATACGGGTCTCAATGCTTTTCTGTAATGTTTTCCTGTAAAGTCTGTTTTGCAAATGCCTTTTTGTTACACACAGATTGCTACACATTGTTTAAAATACATGTTGGAAACATAGTTAGTATAAGCCTATATAAATGTGTATCTAAATGGATTCATGCAGCCTTCAATCCGCTTTGATCTGTTTTTAAATGTTTTTATCTTATCACTACTTTCATTAGATTTCGTTTGTTTATGTTTGTACAGGTCTCCATGGTGATACAGGGAGCCTATGCCAGCCGCAGCAGCCCGGTGACGTCATGAGCACACGCGACGCTCTCCCACCGGCTCTGGTGATTTGAACGTCATCATTGAGGGCGGTGAGGATGACGCGACGTGCAGGAGCCGGCGACCGATGGAAGCGCGGCAGGTAAGTGCAATTAATCACTTAGGACATGAGGGGTATAAATGTATTCAATGTGTGTATTGTACTTATTTCCTGAGGACGGCTGGTGAGCCGAAACATGTTGAAATAAACAAGAAAACTTTTTCACTGCACTGAATCGTCTCCTGAGTGCCGCCTTCACTATCACGTTTATAAGAGTTGTTTTTCTCCAGGAGGGCACCGGAGCAAGCTGCTTAAACTACGAGGGAGTGCCGGGTTCTGCACCATTGTCTATATATATATATATATATATATATATATATATATATATATAGATATATATATAGATAGATATATAGATATATGTATATATATATATATATATAAATATATTGTGGGAAGGAGCATCAAAGCATGGGCTTTCTCTGGGATCAATCTTGTCATGGGGGCCCCAATTCTTTCTCTGGCACAGGGCACCAAAAGGTCTAGTCATTATTATTGCCGTGTGGCCAGGATTTTCCATCTCGTTTAGCCCACTCTGTTCTGCCTTGTTAAAGAATTGCATGCAATGAATGTGCAATACAGTACATATGATATGTAGTAGGACACAGAGAGCAAGAAGTCATCAGAGGCACTTTTTGCTTGGAAGAGAGTCTCTATTAGCTGTGCACCGCAACAGAAATTGGGCATCAATAAAACCATATGTTTGCGCTAAGCAGGTATTTACCCTCAATGAAATATGTAAAATAATTCAAGGAGCCATAATCCAACACACAGTGCCACAGAAGTGCGCAGAAGCGCCCTGGGACAGCAATCCTCCTCTACTGGCGCACGTAGCATAATGACATCACAGGACAAGTGCGATGAGAGCACAGAAGCAGGACGTTGGTTGTTGGCGCATACTATGTAGTAGGTACCTCTCCAGGCCCCCTTCATGGTTGGAAATATGTGCTGTCACACCCCTTACAGCCCTGCAAACACGATGCAAACTGATGACCACTGATGACCACTGATGACCATTGATGACCATTGAAGACCAGAAGAAAATAGAGAGCATTCTGGAAAGAGTTGTACAAGTCGAAGATAAAATTAAGTGCGCATGCAGAATTTATGGCATATTTTTTTGGGCGTATAATACGCTGAGACAAAGGAACATAAAAATAGTGTATTTCCATTCCATACAGTGCCGCATACCCTGGCATAGTCGCACATAACAGGAGAAATGGGACAAGTCTATATATAGAGATGTAACTGTATTCACAGATTTTTTGCCCATTGAAAGTGCATTTTTAAACAAGATACGTTACATGTGAAACAAGACTTACTGTAGTGAACGATATACACTACAGAGAGCAACTTAGTAGCTAAAGTAGAATACACAGTACAATCTAAGTTTCTAGTACATGACACAAACCATGATTCTAGTGACCCATTATGCAGTACAGTAAGAGTACTTGTGACCAAATCACAGTACAGTGAGAGTACCAGTGACCAATATGCAGTACAGTGAGAGTACTAGTGACCAGTATGCAGTATAGTGAGCGTACTAGTGACCAATATGCAGTATAGTGAGAGTACTAGTGAGCAATATACAGAACAGTGAGAGTACTAGTGACCAATATGCAGTACAATGGGAGAACTAGTGTTTAATATGCAGTACAGTGAGAGTACTAGTGATCAATATTCAGTGCAATGACAGTATTAGTGACCAATATACAGTACAGTGAGTTTACTAGTGACCAATATGTAGAACAGTCAGAGTACTACTGACCAGTATGCAGTACAGTGAGAGTACTTGTACCAATATGCAGAACAGTGAGAGTACTAGTGACCAATATGCAGTACAGTGGGAGTACTAGTGTTTAATATGCAGTACAGTGACAGTACTAGTGATCAATATTCAGTGCAATGACATTACTAGTGATACATATACAGTACAGTGAGTTTACTAGTGACCAATATGCAGTACAGTGACAGTACTAGTGACCAATATGCAGTACAGTGGGAGTACTAGTGTTTAATATGCAGTACAGTGACAGTACTAGTGATCAATATTCAGTGCAATGACATTACTAGTGACCAGTATACAGTACAGTGAGTTTACTAGTGACCAATATGCAGTACAGTGACAGTACTAGTGACTAATATGCAGCACAGTGAGAGACCTAGTAATCAATATACAATACGGTGAGAATACTAGTGACCACAATGCAAAACAGAATGCATTCTAGTAACCACTATACAATGTTTTGGAGGTCACTATACACACGGCTGCCAAGGGTTTGGTTGGACCCTGCTATTGGTGATGAGTGTATATAATTGTGATGAATATACCATTAAGACCCCATCAATCTTACTATATTTAGAGTTGCAGTCCTGTCATGCCAGAAAGCCACAGTAACCAGTACAGTAGTTGCCTCCCAGTACTCTGGGGCAGATTTATTAAGCTCGGTGAAGTGGTAAAGTGGAAGGTGATAAAGGACCAGCCAATCAGATCCTAACTACCATGTCACAGGCTGGGTTTGAAAAATGACAGTTAGGAGCTGATTGGCTGGTCCTTTATCACCTTCCACTTTATCACTTCACCAAGCTTAATAAATCTGCCCCTCTCTTTGTTACATGGCTCCAGCTGTATTTTTCTCCAGGCGATCCAATCTAAATGGTGAATGTTTGGTGATATTGGGGCTCAGGCTGATAATTTGCAGGTCTTTTATTATTACAAGGAGAAACCAGTCCTGAGAGAATAGTGCCTCTCCCATCCCCTCAGACATCTTAACCTGCCAGCATCTGCCATAGGGGCAGATTTATCAAAGTTTGGAGAGAGATAAAGTGGAGAAAGATAAAGTGCCAACCAATCAGCTCCTACTGTAACTGTAATTTTACGGGCTGTCTTTTAAAAGTGACAACCAGGAGCTGATTGGTTGGTACATTGTGGTTGATGTATCAAGAGTGATAAGAGAGGAGATTAGCTTTTTACAGTACCTATCACTTTATACAAAGTACTTAATAAATGTTACCTCAAAGCTGATTGGTTGCTATGGGCAACTTTACTTCTCTACTCTTTTCACTGATTGATACCCCTTTATGTTTCTCCACCTAATATCTCTCTCCAAGCTTTGATAAATCTGCCTCATGTTTATGGTGAACTTATTTCGCACTCCCTTCATCATCAAAGTCTATATTCGGGCGCAGTTTTATATTTCTGTGATTTCATTACATGCAACGAGCTGACACAACGTGTTATATCTCTGTTTAGTAGAAACCGCACGTAATCAATAACCAGAATAGTCTCTCCTCATCAAAGCTGACGGCTGCAGCGCTTGTTTGATTGATCAGCTATGGCCATGAAAACCCTTCTGCACAGACTGTCCTTACCGCAGAATAGTACATAGGAAATACCAGGTAGGAGGCACGTCATAAAATCATTATGGTGCCCTGTAGGAAACAGTCAGTGATCAATATAGCGAGCTTATGTAAATATATATATACAGGTAAATACATTATCTATATACATGAGGGCATTAATAAAACAAAATGTAAGCTTTATGGATCAGGACGCTTAATCAGAATGTTACCTTATTACACTTGAGGTGCATACACACTGAGCGTTTTTGCCCGGTGTGTACGCAGAGCGATGATGTGAAAATCGCTGGGTAGTAAATCGCACAATGCATACACACTGAGCGGTTTTCGGGCCTAATTCAGACCAGTTCGCTCGCTAGGTCTTTTTTGCAGTCCTGCGTTCGCAAAGTCGCCGCCCATAGGGAGTGTATTTTAGCTGTGCAAGTGTGCGCACGCATGTGTAGCAGAGCTGTACAAACACATTTTGTGCAGTCTCTGAGTAGCGCAGGACATACTCAGCCGCTGCGATCACTTCAGCCTGTCTGGTCCCGAAATTGACGTCAGACACCCGCCCTGCAAACGCATGGACACGCCTGTGTTTTTCCAACCACTCCCTGAAAACGGTCCGTTGCCACCCACAAATGCCTTCTTCCTGACAATCTCCTTGCGAACGACCGTGCAAATGGATTCTTTGCACAAACCCATCGCTGAGCGGCAATCCGCTTTGTACCCGTGCAACTCGCCTGCGCATTGCGGTGCATACGCATGCGCAGTTTAGACCTGACCGCCCACTGTATGAAAACGCAGCCTAGCGATCAGGTCGAATTAGCCCCTTCACCCGGCCCAGTGATATTCATGGGGGTGAACCACTTTTCACTGTGGGAGACTGTGGAAAGTGGTTTACTCTGCCGGTAAAACAGGTCAACGGACAGCGACAGCTGGCGATGATGCAGGAGCGCACTTCAGCGCTCATCGTCCGGCCATACACACGAGGAGATTTTGAGCTCAAAATCGCCTAGTGTGTACTGTGCTAGATATGCACAATTATTCAATTGCAGCACGAGCCATGCAGCACAATTATAACGACCTATTTCTACATATTTACAGTATAAACTAATATATTTGCTAAAGGTTTGCCTTTGATAGTGTAATTTCTAACCTTCTCTCCACTAGACTCACCATCGGGTGGCTTACGGCACCCACAGTGCCACGCAAAAGCCGCCTGTCGCCGAGGCCAGGAAATCTCAGTGCAACCACGGAGATCCCTAGGCTCTACCCACATCCTAAACGGACGCAACACGCAGTACCGATGATCGGTACTTTGCAGCATAGGGTGCACCTCCGTCCACACCTGAAACAGCCCCGTTATGTATCATTCTTAAGATGATATTTAGTAAAGGTAAATTTTGATCCATTTAAAATCGATGAAAATCGGATAAAATCAAAGTAGTACCACCAGGGTGAAAACACACATTAATTACTATTGAAAGGTTAATGTTCAAAGAAAATCACCTGTGTGTTTCAGCCTCTAAAACCCAACATCGATTGCGATAGATTTTGAATTGATTTTAAATAGATTAAAATCAAACAAAATTGACCTTTACTAGATTTTGTCCTTAGTGTGTGTGTGCGTGTGCGTTTGTGTGTGGGTGGGGGTGGGGGGTGTCGGAGGGGTGCACCTGGTGTCAAGAACCATTGCTGCCAATACATTCTGGTACCCCTGGGCTTTGGGCATCAGTGTATATACTATCTATATATTGTGCAATAATGAGTGTTCTTGCATGCTGGCACTTGTAGTACAGCAACTGTAGTGGATCCAGTAGGCACATGGATGTCAGCGCTTACCTATTACTCCATAAGATATAAAAATAAGAAATGAAATTATTACTGCCCAAAAGAAATGTAATTGATACGGATGCCTATAAAAATAAATACTCTGCCACCATAAAAAAGAAAACACTGCAAGATTCCAGCACGCAAGAATAGTATTATGCTGGAACGCTGGAACTTGTGGTGCCACAACTGCTTGCATTATATTTAGAGTGCTACTGTGGTACTCAATGGCTATGGTACAAGGAGGGGCGTTGGGCTGATACTCACTAGATGAAGGGGCCCGGATCATACTTACCGACAATCTGGCTGCCCCCACCGGGAGGAGGCAGCCAGGTCGGAGCAGCAGAGGCGTGGCGATGATGCAGGATGATGTTTAGCGGTAGGGTTGGTGGCTTGGCTGCACGAACACTTCATCGTGGCCACGCCCCCTGTCTAGCAATGCCGATAATATTGGCATTGCAATGCAGGGGGCGGGGCCAGCATGACGCGAATCGCGTCATCTGACCCCCAGACCGCCCACTTGAATTGCGCCGCTGGGGGTTTGCTAGGGGATGCGCGGGGGGGTGGGGGGTTGTGGGTGGTGGGCGCTCGGCCGGGAGACTTGCCCACTCTTCCGGGGGGCCGGGAGCTGCACCCGATTTTCGGGAGCCTCACGGCCATTCCGAGAGACTAGGCAAGTATGGCCCATATTCTGGCGTGCCTTCTCCTGTACAGATGTGACCTCATACATCCAGCCTCAATACGCCATACAGCGCCAGATACCTTTTGCGAATGAGCCGCCCAGTGCCATGCAGCTCTGCTAACGTTGGGCGTCTTTTTTTGCCAAAAATGCGTCTTATCCGCAATGCAGTGTGAATAGGACACACGAGGAGACTGTGCTGAGTAATTTGATATATGACCCTTGTATATCTGCGTGCGACTGAGTCTGTATACGGAGCAGAACTTACCTTGTGTTGGAAAGAAGCTGCTGCTGCTACATTGTAGCACTTCCTGTACAGATTCAGAGACTCGGTAGCACATAGATAATTAGATATACAATATAGTGATGTGCACCGGACATTTTTCGGGTTTTGTGTTTTGGTTTTGGATTCGGTTCCGCGGCCGTGTTTTGGATTCGGAAGCGTTTTGGCAAAACCTCCCTGAAATTTTTTTGTCGGATTCGTGTGTGTTTTGGATTCGGCTGTTTTTTTATAAAAAACCCTCAAAAACAGCTTAAATCATATAATTTGGGGGTCATTTTGATCCCATAGTATTATTAACCTCAATAACCATAATTTCCACTCATTTCCAGTCTATTCTGAATACCTCACACCTCACAATATTATTTTTAGTCCTAAAATTTGCAGCGAGGTCGTTGGATGACTAAGCTAAGCGACCCAAGTGGCCGACACAAATACCTGGCCCATCTAGGAGTGGCACTGCAGTGTCAGACAGGATGGCACTTCAAAAAATAGTCCCCAAACAGCACATGATGCAAAGAAAAAAAGAGGTGCACCAAGGTCGCTGGATGGCTAAGCTAAGCGACCCAAGTGACCGACACAAACACCTGGCCCATCTAGGAGTGGCACTGCAGTGTCAGACAGGATGGCACTTCAAAAAATAGTCCCCAAACAGCACATAATGCAAAGAAAAAAAGAGGTGCACCAAGGTCGCTGGATGGCTAAGCTAAGCGACCCAAGTGGCCGACACAAACACCTGGCCCATCTAGGAGTGGCACTGCAGTTTTCTAGAGAGAGGATGAGTGCTTCCATCCGCATGTGAATCTGTACCACTAGCCATGAACATAGGCCAGGGCCTCAGCCGTTCCTTGCCACTCCGTGTCGTAAATGGCATATTGGCAAGTTTACGCTTCTCATCAGACGCTTTTAATTTAGATTTTTGGGTCATTTTACTGAACTTTTGTTTTTTCGATTTTACATGCTCTCTACTATGGCAGACGACGTTGATGGCATTTCATCGTCTCAGCCATGACTAGTGGCAGCAGCTTCAGCACGAGGTGGAAGTGGATCTTGATTTTTCCCTATTTTACCCTCCAGATTTTTGTTCTCCATTTTTTAATGTGTGGAATTATATGCCAGTAATATATCAATAGCAATGGCCTACTGTACCATACTGCTATATATTATATACTGGTGGTCAGCAAAATTATGCACTGTCCTCCTACTATATATACTGTGCACAACTTAAATGCACCACAGGTATGGATGGATAGTATACTTGACGACACAGAGGTAGGTAGAGCAGTGGCCTACTGTACCGTACTGCTATATATTATATACTGGTGGTCAGCAAAATTATGCACTGTCCTCCTACTATATATACTGCGCACAACTAAAATGCACCACAGCAGGGCCGGATTAACAATGGGGCGGATGGAGCTGCAGCTCCAGGCCTCCCCATGAAAATAGGTCCACAGGAGATTGGCAGCTTTGACAGGAAAAAAAATTTCCTATCACAAGCTGCCAGCAGCCGGCCTCCCAGGCCCCCATGCAAACCCTGCAGAGCCACCACCTCCCCTACCTGCCCGGGAGAATACCTCCGTTCGCTTGAAGCCGCGTCCCTGGCATTAAAAACAGCGGAGCTGTGAGGAGCTCCACACTCAGCCCTGCCTGCACTGTTTGACGTCACATAGGGTCCACCCCAGGGGCGGAGAAAGCAGGGGAAGCCAGAGTGGATGGAAGAATGTGCACAAACGGCTTAGCAGCAGTAAAGGAATGATGAACTTTCAACTCTGCACTGTGAGCATCCGTGCAGAGAGGACACTGACACTGGACAGAGTGGAAAGAGGGACGTCATTTGTCCTCTGTACTGCCGCTGATTTGATTATTTTATGGTTATAAAAAAAATGCTCTACGATGGGTACAACGCTGGGGACTTACAGAGACTGTGTTACAGCACTGCACACATAAGCTCCTACCTCCTCCTGGTGGCCCCCCTAATAGGATTAACATGATCTTCAACAGGTGAGGGGAATTTAATAGAAAAAAGCAGCAGCTTGTTAGCACCTGAGTGGGGGTGGAGGGAGAAGTATAATAAGGGAAATGCTATTGGGAATAATGGGGTTAGTTAGTTATGGTTAGACGCTCCCGGTATTATATGGTGTCACTGACGCTCTCAGTATTATATGGCGTCACTGATTCTCTCTGTATTATATGGCGTCACTGACGCTCTCTGTATTATAAGGCGTCACTGGTGCTCTCTGTATTATATGGCGTCACTGACGCTCTCTGTATTATATGGCATCACAGATACTCTCTATATTATATGGCGTCACTGAGGCTCTCTGTATTATATGGCGTCACTGACGCTCTCTGTATTATATGGCATCACAGATACTCTCTATATTATATGGCATCACTGACGCTCTCTGTATTATAAGGCGTCACTGGTGCTCTCTGTATTATATGGCGTCACTGACGCTCTCTGTATTATATGGCATCACAGATACTCTCTATATTATATGGCATCACTGACGCTCTCTGTATTATAAGGCGTCACTGGTGCTCTCTGTATTATATGGCGTCACTGACGCTCTCTGTATTATATGGCATCACAGATACTCTCTATATTATATGGCATCACTGACGCTCTCTGTATTATAAGGCGTCACTGGTGCTCTCTGTATTATATGGCGTCACTGATGCTCTCTGTATTATATGGCATCACAGATACTCTCTATATTATATGGCATCACTGACGCTCTCTGTATTATAAGGCGTCACTGGTGCTCTCTGTATTATATGGCGTCACTGACGCTCTCTGTATTATATGGTGTCACAGATACTCTCTATATTATATGGCATCACTGACGCTCTCTGTATTATAAGGCGTCACTGGTGATCTCTGTATTGTATGGCGTCACTGACGCTCTCTGTATTATAAGGCGTCACTGGTGATCTCTGTATTGTATGGCGTCACTGACGCTCTCTGTATTATAAGGCGTCACTGGTGCTCTCTGTATTATATGGCGTCACTGACGCTCTCTGTATTATATGGTGTCACTGATACTCTCTATATTATATGGCATCACTGACGCTCTCTGTATTATAAGGCGTCACTGGTGCTCTCTGTATTATATGGCATCACTGACGCTCTCTGTATTATAAGGCGTCACTGGTGATCTCTGTATTGTATGGCGTCACTGACGCTCTCTGTATTATAAGGCGTCACTGGTGATCTCTGTATTGTATGGCGTCAGTGACGCTCTCTGTATTATGTAGTGGTCACTGACGCTCTCTGTATTATAAGGCGTCACTGATGCTCTCTGTATTATGTAGTGGTCACTGACGCTCTCTGTATTATGTAGTGGTCACTGATGCTCTCTGTATTATGTAGTGGTCACTGACGCTCTCTGTATTATGTAGTGGTCACTGATGCTCTGTATTATGTAGTGGTCACTGATGCTCTCTGTATTATGTAGTGGTCACTGGTGCTCTCTGTATTATGTAGTGGTCACTGGTGCTCTCTGTATTATATTGCGTCAGTGATGCTCTCTGTATTATGTAGTGGTCACTGATGCTCTGTATTATGTAGTGGTCACTGGTGCTCTCTGTATTATGTAGTGGTCACTGGTGCTCTCTGTATTATATTGCGTCAGTGAAGCCCTCTGTATTATGTAGTGGTCACTGACGCTCTCTGTATTATGTAGTGGTCACTGATGCTCTCTGTATTATGTAGTGGTCACTGACGCTCTCTGTATTATGTAGTGGTCACTGATGCTCTGTATTATGTAGTGGTCACTGATGCTCTCTGTATTATGTAGTGGTCACTGGTGCTTTCTGTATTATGTAGTGGTCACTGGTGCTCTCTGTATTATATTGCGTCAGTGAAGCCCTCTGTATTATGTAGTGGTCACTGATGCTCTCTGTATTATATTGCGTCAGTGAAGCCCTCTGTATTATGTAGTGGTCACTGATGCTCTCTGTATTATGTAGTGGTCACTGATGCTCTCTGTATTATGTAGTGGTCACTGATGCTCTGTATTATGTAGTGGTCACTGGTGCTCTCTGTATTATGTAGTGGTCACTGATGCTCTCTGTATTATGTAGTGGTCACTGGTGCTCTCTGTATTATATTGCGTCAGTGAAGCCCTCTGTATTATGTAGTGGTCACTGATGCTCTCTGTATTATATTGCGTCAGTGAAGCCCTCTGTATTATGTAGTGGTCACTGATGCTCTCTGTATTATGTAGTGGTCACTGATGCTCTCTGTATTATGTAGTGGTCACTGGTGCTCTCTGTATTATATTGCGTCAGTGAAGCCCTCTGTATTATGTAGTGGTCACTGATGCTCTCTGTATTATATTGCGTCAGTGAAGCCCTCTGTATTATGTAGTGGTCACTGATGCTCTCTGTATTATGTAGTGGTCACTGATGCTCTCTGTATTATGTAGTGGTCACTGATGCTCTGTATTATGTAGTGGTCACTGATGCTCTCTGTATTATGTAGTGGTCACTGATGCTCTCTGTATTATGTAGTGGTCACTGATGCTCTCTGTATTATGTAGTGGTCACTGATGCTCTCTGTATTATATTGCGTCAGTGAAGCCCTCTGTATTATGTAGTGGTCACTGATGCTCTCTGTATTATGTAGTGGTCACTGATGCTCTCTATTATGTAGTGGTCACTGATGCTCTCTGTATTATGTAGTGGTCACTGATGCTCTCTGTATTATGTAGTGGTCACTGATGCTCTGTGTTGGGTGAGTTAGTGTAGTACAGGCAGCAATATTTACCTTTTAGTTTTGAGACGGGTGTGGTATGTTAGGTTGATTAGATTTAGGTCGACTGTGTCTAGGTCGACCACTATTGGTCGACATGGTTTCCAGGTCAACAGGGACTCTAGGTCGACGTGTACTAGGTCGACATGAGGTTTTTTTTTGTTTTTTTGTGTCATTTTCTCTGTACAGTGACCGGGAACCCCAATTCGTGCACCATGTCCCCTCCCATGGCTCCCTTCGCTCGCCATGTTTCGGGCAAGGTGCCTCGCTCCGCTACCGCTGCGCTCGGCACAGGTAACCGTTCCCAATTGTAGGCCACGTGGATCGTAAAGTATGAAAAGTTTTAAAAAATGAAGAAAAAAAATCTGAAAAACTCATGGTGACCTTTTGTCATGTCGACCTAGAGTCCCTGTCGACCTAGAAACCATGTTGACCTACTTACTGTTGACCAATAGTGGTCAACCTACTTACTGTCGACCTAAAGACCAGATCCCCTTGAGACAGTGCTGACCGCAATGTTGCATTTAAAGAGAACACACCTTGGAACCACAGAATAAGTGCACCAGATGCTGGCACCTTCATTTAATACCCTCACTTAAAAACATCACAATGTAATTGTCTTTATGCAAGGTAACCACTATCTACAGGGAAAGGGGGGCGCAGCCCATACTTACCAGTGGCCTGAACACTGAGGACCGGGCTTTCCTCCTTTCTGCAACCACCTCACCTTAAGCTGCTGCTGCCACCAGACACTTACGTAGTTTGTTTGTAACAAGTAAGAGCGCATATAGCGCGCCAACTACATAGAACTGCTGCAACGCCCAGTCCACATGGTCTGCAGTCCAGCTACACATGATCGCGCAACGCCAATACAGTAGTTCAGGAACAATGGTAAGAAGGGGTACTTCCTACCTGCCACAAAAGGGACTCCATAGAATAGAAAAAACACTTGACTGGTATGTTCACGCTGCTTTCTATTTTGTTACCCTGTATGACCAGCACTCACAGCTGCCGATGATTTAAAGCTGCTGTCCTTACTACTGCAATTTACAGTACTTCAGGATACTGCGGTGATCTTTTTCGGGTAAATGGCTCAACCCTAGACTACTGTAAATGCAGGTTAAGTGCTTTGTATGCCATTAAACATACCAGGACCCTATATTCATTGCTTAAAATGGCTGACATTTTTTGAGATTAAAAGATCTATTTTTTACCACTTTTATGACCAAGTTTTATTTTATTTGTTTAATGCAGTATGATGTCATAGATTTGTTATTACTGTTTGCATTTAATTGTAAAATGTTATAAACATACATATGTTGTACTCCTATTACTGTATCTGACATATTTAATTTTCAGTCACGTTAACAATCGGCATTTACTAGACTCACATTACACGGTTGATTTAAGGCAATTGAGGTGACTGTAGAAAGGTACTAGCCACAGTCCATAACTCAGACCACACCCCCTTTTCAGACCACATCCCCACAGCACTGGTCATGTCCCCCACATCACTAGTCACACCCCCTGCGGCAGCACAAAATAGGCCCTTCAGAAATTTCAGCTCCAGGCCCATGTGGACCTTAATCTGGCACTGCACCACAGGTATGGATGCATAGTATACTTGACGACACAGAGGTAGAGCAGTGGACTACTGTACCGTACTGCTATATATATACTGGTGGTCACAGCAAAATTCTGCACTGTCCTCCTACTATATACTACAATGCAGCACAGATATGGAGCGTTTTTCAGGCAGAGAACATATACTGGTGGTCACTGGTCAGCAAAACTCTGCACTGTACTCCTCCTATATAATACTGCTGGTCCCCAGTCCCCACAATAAAGCAGTGTGAGCACAGATATATGCAGCACACTGAGCACAGATATGGAGCATTTTTCAGGCAGAGAACGTATAATACTGGTGGTCACTGGTCAGCAAAACTCTGCACTGTACTCCTCCTATATAATATACTGCTGGTCCCCAGTCCCCACAATAAAGCAGTGTGAGCACAGATATATGCAGCACACAGCACAGATATGGAGCATTTTTCAGGCAGAGATCGTATAATACTGGTGGTCACTGGTCAGCAAAACTCTGCACTGTACTCCTCTTATATAATACTGGTGGTCCCCAGTCCCCACAATACAGCAGTGTGAGCACAGATATGTGCAGCACACTAAGCACAGATATAGAGCATTTTCAGGCAGAGAATGTAGATATTTGCAGCACACTGAACACAACTGAGAGAACACTGCATGTCCTCTCCCTATCATCTCCAATGCACGAGTGAAAATGGCGGCGACGCGCGGCTCCTTATATAGAATATGAATCTCGCGAGAATCCGACAGCGGGATGATGACGTTCGGGCGAGCTCGGGTTAACCGAGCAAGGCGGGAAGATTCGAGTCTGCCTCGGAACCATGTAAAATGGGTGAAGTTCGGGGGGGTTCGGATCCCGAGGAACCGAACCCGCTCATCTCTAATACAATATCATATTAATCAGCACAGTCTGTTTGCATGTCCCATTTGCATTTCACTGGGATTAAGATGCATCTTTGGCAAAAAAAAAGATGCAACAGAGACGCCCAACGCTAGAAGATTCCCACGCGAACTGGTATGCCAAGAGGCGCTGTTTGGCGTCACTACTACAAAGTGGAATGACGGTATGTCTGTACCTGTTAGATGCAGAATGGGATGGACTTGGAAATATAAGGAAGGGGAATTTTTTTATTATTACTATATTTCACACAACTGTGTAAGAAGATTGGCCTCGCAAGGAGTCCGCATCAGCAAAACATTAACGGAAAACCCAATATTTCACATTGTCTTGCGCCACGCTGTTTGGCCTATACTGCATGCAGTTTAGGGGCTTGTAAAATGCAACAGATCCAATGAGGTTTGAGTTTTTATAAGCCTGCAAACTGCAGGATGGTAAATCTGATCTGTGTCGGTTTGGGGGAAGGGGAGGGGGGAGCGGGGGAATCTGAATGACGAAATTTTTTTCCTAACCGCTCAAAGATTGATATTCTGGGTAATAATAAGAATAAATAATATAAAATGCACTTAAGCAAAACACAAAAACCAAGAAACCTCACTGGTATTTACGAAGCGTTTAATCATCCACACTGCAATCGTCTATTTTATTTACTACACAGAGTCGATTTTGACATCAGTTTTTAAGTGCAAATTTCCTGACTTTACTCTTTAAAACAAGGTGATCCTGTAATTTTATGTGTTTGATAACCATCTAAGTGCCCTTCCTCTGTGGTGTCTTTAAATTGGAGGGCACATTAAATATTTACAGCAAATTAAATAAATCTACATTCTTAGGTGGAAAGCTGTTAACTATCCAATAAGAGAACACAATTTTGAAATTAGTAACTTAAACATTAATCACATTCCGAGTCAAATGAATATTTAAATAACTACGCTGTCAGCAAAAGCTATTATTATATTCATAATATATTCATTATTGCTTCTCCCCGGATTTGAATAAGCTTTTGCTGTAAACACTTGAAAAACAGCGATGCAGGATAATATTTATATATAGGACATTTTAGCAGAAAAAAAAAAGAGTGGTAATTGTGCCGCGTTCTCTCTCTGAGGGGGGGAATTCAATTGATGCTGTAGGATTCGCCCGACCGAAATACAGATGACACCTGCTACACAGGTGTTCACTACTGCATAGGGTAGCAAGAAGTTTTGAGCGAATAGGGGTGCAATTGGCTGGGTAAAAGGTGTGAGTCAGGCTGCTGTTGCCAGCGTTTAAATACCACGGCAACAGCAATTCGCACCCTTCACCCATAATTCAATTTCCCCCTTTATATTAGTTTTCACTCATTTATCTCAGTATATAACAATGAGAACCCTGTGTAGCATTAGAAGCAGATGTAGAGTACATGGGGGCAGATGTATTAACCCGGAGAAGGCATAAGGAAGTGATAAACCAGTGATATGTTCATGGTGATAAAGGCACCAGCCAATCAGATCCTAACTGTTAATTTACATATTGGAGCTGATTGGCTGGTGCCTTTATCACCTTGCACATATCACTGGTTTATCACTTCCTTATGCCTTCTCCAGGTTAATACATCTGCCCCATTGAGCCTAATTCAGACTAGTGATGAGCGGGTTCGGTTCCTCGGAAACCGAACCCCCCCGAACTTCACCCATTTTACACGGGTCCGAGGCATACTCGGATTCTCCCGTATGGCTCGGGTAACCCGAGCGCGCCCGAACGTCATCATCCCGCTGTCGGATTCTCGCGAGATTCGTATTCTATATAAGCAGCCGCGTGTCGCCGCCATTTTCACTCGTGCATTGGAAATGTTAGGGAGAGGACGTGGCTGGCGTCCTCTCCGTTATTGTTGAACTTGATTGTGCTGTGCACTATTGCTTAATTGTGGGGAGGGCTGGGGAGCAGCTGTATATAGGAGGAGTACAGTGCAGAGTTTTGCTGATCAGTGACCACCAGTTATCCGTTCTCTGCCTGAAAAAAACGCTCCATATCTGTGCTCAGTGTGCTTAATTGTGGGGACTGGGGAGCAGCTGTATTATATAGCAGGAGTACAGTGCAGAGTTTTGCTGACAGTGACCACCAGTATACGTTGTCTGCCTGAAAAACACTCCGTATCTGTGCTCAGTGTGCTGCTTTATTGTGGGGACTGGGGACCACCAGTATAATATTATATAGGAGGAGTACAGTGCAGAGTTTTGCTGACCAGTGACAACCAGTATATAATATATAGCATTACGGTACAGTAGGCCACTGCTGTACCTACCTCTGTGTCGTCATTAAGTATACTATCCATCTACATTCTATACCTGTGGTGAATTTTAGTTTTGCAGTTTGCTGAAACAGTGACTACAGTATACTATATATAGAAGTACGGAAGGCCACTGCTGTACCTACCTCTGTGTCGTCATTCATGTAGTATACTATCCATCTACATTCTATACCTGTGGTGCATTTTAGTTTTGCAGTTTGCTGACACACTGACCACCAGTATACTATATGGGTGGTCTTCTGTATACCGGCGGTCGGGCTCCCGGCGCTCAGTATACCGGCGCCGGGAGCCCGACCGCCGGCATACCGACACTTATTTTCCCTCGTGGGGGTCCACGACCCCCATAGAGGGAGAATAAAATAGTGTGGCGCGCATAGCGCGCCACCGTGCCCGTAGCGTGGCGAGCGCAGCGAGCCCGCAAGGGGCTCATTTGCGCTCGCCACACTGTCGGTCAGCCGGCGGTCGGGCTCCCGGCGCCGGTATGCTGGGCGCCGGGAGCCCGACCGCCGGCCAGCCGTAGTGAACCCATACTATATATAGCAGTACGGAAGGCCACTGCTGTACTTACCTCTGTGTCGTCATTCATTAAGTATACTATCCATCTACATTCTATACCTGTGGTGCATTTTAGTTTTGCAGTTTGCTGACACAGTGACCACCTGTATACTATATATAGCAGTACGGAAGGCCACTGCTGTACCTACCTCTGTGTCGTCATTCATTAAGTATACTATCCATCTACATTCTATACCTGTGGTGCATTTTAGTTTTGCAGTTTGCTGACACAGTGACCACCAGTATATATAGCAGTACGGTACGGAAGGCTACTGCTGTACCTACCTCGGTGTCGTCATTAAGTATACTATCCATCTACATTCTATACCTGTGGTGCATTTTAGTTTTGCAGTTTGCTGACACAGTGACCACCAGTATACTATATATAATAGCAGTACGGAAGGCCACTGCTGTACCTACCTCTGTGTCGTCATTAAGTATACTATCCATCTACATTCTATACCTGTGGTGCATTTTAGTTTTGCAGTTTGCTGACACAGTGACCACCAGTATACTATATATAGCAGTACGGAAGGCCACTGCTGTACCTACCTCTGTGTCGTCATTCATTAAGTATACTATCCATCTACATTCTATACCTGTGGTGCATTTTAGTTTTGCAGTTTGCTGACACAGTGACCACCAGTATACTATATATAGCAGTACGGAAGGCCACTGCTGTACCTACCTCTGTGTCGTCATTAAGTATACTATCCATCTACATTCTATACCTGTGGTGCATTTTAGTTTTGCAGTTTGCTGACACAGTGACCACCAGTATACTATATATAATAGCAGTACGGTACGGAAGGCCACTGCTGTACCTACCTCTGTGTCGTCATTAAGTATACTATCCATCTACAATCTATACCTGTGGTGCATTTTAGTTTTGCAGTTTGCTGACACAGTGACCACCAGTATACTATATATAGCAGTACGGAAGGCCACTGCTGTACCTACCTCTGTGTCGTCATTAAGTATACTATCCATCTACATTCTATACCTGTGGTGCGCCTCTTTTTTTCTTTGCATCATGTGCTGTTTGGGGTCAATTTTTTTGAAGTGCCGTCCTGCCTGACACTGCAGTGCCACTCCTAGGTGGGCCAGGTGTTTGTGTCGGCCACTTGTGTCGCTTAGCTTAGTCACACAGCGACCTTGGTGCGCCTCTTTTTTTCTTTGCATCATGTGCTGTTTGGGGACTATTTTTTTGAAGTGCCATCCTGCCTGACACTGCAGTGCCACTCCTAGATGGGCCAGGTGTTTGTGTCGGCCACTTGTGTCGCTTAGCTTAGTCACACAGCGACCTTGGTGCGCCTCTTTATTTCTTTGCATCATGTGCTGTTTGGGGACAATTTTTTTGAAGTGCCATCATGCCTGACACTGCAGTGCCACTCCTAGATGGGCCAGGTGTTTGTGTCGGCCACTTGTGTCGCTTAGCTTAGTCACACAGCGACCTTGGTGCGCCTCTTTTTTTCTTTGCATCATGTGCTGTTTGGGGACTATTTTTTTGAAGTGCCATCCTGTCTGACACTGCAGTGCCACTCCTAGATGGGCCAGGTGTTTGTGTCGGCCACTTGTGTCGCTTAGCTTAGTCACACAGCGACCTTGGTGCGCCTCTTTTTTTCTTTGCATCATGTGCTGTTTGGGGACAATTTTTTTGAAGTGCCATCCTGCCTGACACTGCAGTGCCACTCCTAGATGGGCCAGGTGTTTGTGTCGGCCACTTGTGTCGCTTAGCTTAGTCACACAGCGACCTTGGTGCGCCTCTTTTTTTCTTTGCATCATGTGCTGTTTGGGGACAATTTTTTTGAAGTGCCATCCTGCCTGACACTGCAGTGCCACTCCTAGATGGGCCAGGTGTTTGTGTCGGCAACTTGTGTCGGTTAGCTTAGTCACACAGCGACCTTGGTGCGCCTCTTTTTTTCTTTGCATCATGTGCTGTTTGGGGACAATCTTTTTGAAGTGCCATCCTGCCTGACACTGCAGTGCCACTCCTAGATGGGCCAGGTATTTGTGTCGGCCACTTGTGTCGCTTAGCTTAGCCATCCAGCGACCTCGGTGCAAATTTTAGGACTAAAAATAATATTGTGAGGTGTGAGGTGTTCAGAATAGACTGGAAATGAGTGGAAATTATGGTTATTGAGGTTAATAAAACTATGGGATCAAAATGACCCCCAAATTCTATGATTTAAGCTGTTTTTTAGTTTTTTTTTTTTTTAAAACACCCGAATCCAAAACACACCCGAATCCGACAAAAAATTTTCGGTGAGGTTTTGCCAAAACGCGTCCGAATCCAAAACACGGCCGCGGAACCTAATCCAAAACCAAAACACAAAACCCGAAATATGTCCGGTGCACATCACTAATTCAGACCTGATCGCTCGCTAGCGTTTTTTTGCAGCGCAGCGATCAGGTCAGAACTGCGCATGCGTATGGACTGCAATGTGCAGGCATGTTGCACAGGTACAAAGCGGATCATTGCTGTGCGATGGATTTTACGAAGAATCCATTCGCAAAGCCGATCCCAAGGAGATTGACAGGAAGAAGGCGTTTGTGGGTGGCAACTGACCGTTTTTGTGGGAGTGGTTGGAAAAACGCAGGCGTGTCCAAGCGTTTGCAGGGCGGGTGTCTGACGTAAATTCCGGACCGGGACAGGCTGAAGTGATCGCAGCGGCTGAGTAAATTCTGGGCAACTCAGAAACTGCACAAATCTTTTTTGTTCCGCTCGGCTGCACATGCGATCGCACACTTGCAAAGCAAAAATACACTCCCCTATAGGCAGCGACTATCTGCTCGCAGCGCTGCAAAAAATATCTAGCAAGTGATCAGGTCTGAATTAGGCCCAATGTTTTATCACTTTTACGTTTTACTGTGTTTTATTTAGTGATGAGCGGGTTCGGATCCTCGGGATCCGAACCCGCCCGAACTTCACCCTTTTTTGCACGGTCCGAGCAGACTCGGATCCTCCCGCCTTGCTCGGTTAACCCGAGCGCGCCAGAACGTCATCATCCCGCGGTCGGATTCTCGAGAGATTCGGATTCTATATAAAGCCGCGCGTCGCCGCCATTTTTCACTCATGCATTGGAGATGATCGTGAGAGGACGTGGCTGGCGTCCTCTCAGTTTCTATGTTCAGTGGGCTGCAAAATGTGGTGCAAATATCTGTGCTCAGTGTGCTGCAAATATCTGTGCTCAGTGTGCTCCAAGTGCAAATATCTACGTTCTCTGCCTGAAAAACGCTCCACATCTGACTGTGCTCAGTGTGCTGCAAATATCTGTGCTCAGTGTGCTAATTGCTTTATTGTGGGGACTGGGGACCAGCAGTATTATATAGTAGGAGGACAGTGCAGAGTTTTGCTGACCAGTGACCACCAGTACTATACGTTCTCTACCTGAAAAACGCTCCATATCTGTGCTCAGTGTGCTGCAAATATCTGTGCTCACACTGCTTTATTGTGGGGACTGGGGACCACCAGTATTATATAGGAGGAGTACAGTGCAGAGTTTTGCTGACCAGTGACCACCAGTATTATACGTTCTCTGCCTGAAAAACGCTCCATATCTGTGCTCAGTGTGCTGTAAATATCTGTGCTCACACTGCTTTATTGTGGGGACTGGGGACCACCAGTATTATATAGGAGGAGTACAGTGCAGAGTTTTGCTGACCAGTGACCACCAGTACTATACGTTCTCTACCTGAAAAACGCTCCATATCTGTGCTCAGTGTGCTGCAAATATCTGTGCTCACACTGCTTTATTGTGGGGACTGGGGACCACCAGTATTATATAGGAGGAGTACAGTGCAGAGTTTTGCTGACCAGTGACCAGTGACCACCAGTATTATACGTTCTCTGCCTGAAAAACGCTCCATATCTGTGCTCAGTGTGCTGTAAATATCTGTGCTCACACTGCTTTATTGTGGGGACTGGGGACCAACAGTATTATATAGGAGGAGTACAGTGCAGAGTTTTGCTGACCAGTGACCAGTGACCACCAGTATTATACGTTCCATATAGGCCCATCTAGGAGTGGCACTGCAGTGTCAGACAGGATGGCAGATTAAAAAAAATAGTCCTCAAACAGCACATGATGCAAAGAAAAAAAGAGGCGCAATGAGGTAGCTGTGTGACTAAGCTAAGCGACCCAAGTGGCCGACACAAACACCTGGCCCATCTAGGAGTGGCACTGCAGTGTCAGACAGGATGGAACTTCAAAAATTAGTCCCCAAACAGCACATGATGCACAGAAAAATGAAAGAAAAAAGAGGTGCAAGATGGAATTGTCCTTGGGCCCTCCCACCCACCCTTATGTTGTATAAACAGGACATGCACACTTTAACAAACCCATCATTTCAGCGACAGGGTCTGCCACACAACTGTGACTGAAATAACTGGTTGGTTTGGGCCCCCACCAAAAAAGAAGCAATCAATCTCTCCTTGCACAAACTGGCTCTACAGAGGCAAGATGTCCACCTCCTCCTCATCGTCCGATTCCTCACCCCTTTCACTGTGTACATCCCCCTCCTCACAGATTATTAATTCGTCCCCACTGGAATCCACCATCTCAGGTCCCTGTGTACTTTCTGGAGGCAATTGCTGGTGAATGTCTCCACGGAGGAATTGAATATAATTCATTTTGATGAACATCATCTTCTCCACATTTTCTGGAAGTAACCTCGTACGCCGATTGCTGACAAGGTGAGCGGCTGCACTAAACACTCTTTCGGAGTACACACTGGAGGGGGGGCAACTTAGGTAAAATAAAGCCAGTTTGTGCAATGGTCTCCAAATTGCCTCTTTTTCCTGCCAGTATACGCACGGACTGTCTGACGTGCCTGCTTGGATGCGGTCACTCATATAATCCTCCACCATTCTTTCAATGGTGACAGAATCATATGCAGTGACAGTAGACGACATGTCAGTAATCGTTGGCAGGTCCTTCAGTCCTGACCAGATGTCAGCACTCGCTCCAGACTGCCCTGCATCACAGTCAGCGGGTGGGCTCGGAATTCTTAGCCTTTTCCTCGCAGCCCCATTTGCGGGAGAATGTGAAGGAGGAGCTGTTGACGGGTCACGTTCCGCTTGACTTGACAATTTTCTCACCAGCAGGTCTTTGAACCTCTGCAGACTTGTGTCTGCCGGAAAGAGAGATACAACGTAGGTTTTAAATCTAGGATCGAGCACGGTGGCCAAAATGTAGTGCTCTGATTTCAACAGATTGACCACCCGTGAATCCTTGTTAAGCGAATGAAGGGCTCCATCCACAAGTCCCACATGCCTAGCGGAATCGCTCTGTTTTAGCTCCTCCTTCGATCTCTCCAGCTTCTTCTGCAAAAGCCTGATGAGGGGAATGACCTGACTCAGGCTGGCAGTGTCTGAAATGACTTCACGTGTGGCAAGTTCAAAGGGTTGCAGAACCTTGCACAACGTTGAAATCATTCTCCACTGCGCTTGAGTCAGGTGCATTCCCCCTTCTTTGCCTATATCGTAGGTAGCTGTATAGGCTTGAATGGCCTTTTGCTGCTCCTCCATCCTCTGAAGCATATAGAGGGTTGAATTCCACCTCGTTACCACCTCTTGCTTCAGATGATGGCAGGGCAGGTTCAGGAGTGTTTGCCGGCACTCCAGTCTTCGGCACGCGGTGGCTGAATGCCGAAAGTGGCCCGCAATTCTTCGGGCCACCGACAGCATCTCTTGCACGCCCCTGTCGTTTTTTAAATAATTCTGCACCACCAAATTCAATGTATGTGCAAAACACGGGACGTGCTGGAATTTGCCCAGATGTAATGCATGCACAATATTGGTGGCGTTGTCCGATGTCACAAATCCCCAGGAGAGTCCAATTGGGGTAAGCCATTCTTCGATGATGTTCCTCAGTTTCTGGAAGAGGTTGTCAGCTGTGTTCCTTTTATGGAAAGCGGTGATACAAAGCAGAGCCTGCCTAGGAACGAGTTGGCATTTGCGAGATGCTGCTACTGGTGCCGCCGCTGCTGTTCTTGCTGCGGGAGGCAATACATCTACCCAGTGGACTGTCACAGTCATATAGTCCTGAGTCTGCCCTGCTCCACTTGTCCACATGTCCGTGGTTAAGTGGACATTGGGTACAACTGCATTTTTTAGGACACTGGTGACTCTTTTTCTGACGTCTGTGTACATTCTCGTTATCGCCTGCCTAGAGAAGTGGAACCTAGATGGTATTTGGTACCGGGGACACAGTACCTCAAGTAATTCTCTAGTTCCCTGTGAATTAACGGTGGATACCGGAAACACGTTTGACACCACCCAGGCTGCCAAGGCCTGAGTTATCCGCTTTGCAGCAGGATGACTGCTGTGATATTTCATCTTCCTCGCAAAGGACTGTTGGACAGTCAATTGCTTACTGGAAGTAGTACAAGTGGTCTTCCAACTTCCCCTCTGGGATGACAATCGACTCCCAGCAGCAACAACAGCAGCGCAAGCAGCAGTAGGCGTTACACTCAAGGATGCATCGGAGGAATCCCAGGCAGGAGAGGGCTCGTCAGACTTGACAGTGACATGGCCTGCAGGACTATTGGCTATCCTGTCTAAGGAGGAAATTGACACTGAGGGAGTTGGTGGTGTGGTTTGCAGGAGCTTGGTTACAAGAGGAAGGGATTTAGTGGTCAGTGGACTGCTTCTGCTGTCACCCAAAGTTTTTGAACTTGTCACTGACTTCTGATGAATGCGGTCCAGGTGACGTATAAGGGAGGATGTTCCTAGGTGGTTAATGTCCTTACCCCTACTTATTACAGCTTGACAAAGGCAACACACGGCTTGACACCAGTTGTCCGCATTTCTGTTGAAATAATTCCACACCGAAGAGGTGATTTTTTTTTTTGTATTTTGACCAGGCATGTCAATGGCCATATTCGTCCGACAGACAACAGGTGTCTCCCCGGGTGCCTGACTTAAACAAACCACCTCACCATCAGAATCCTCCTTGTCAATTTCCTCCCCAGCGCCAGCAACACCCATATCCTCATCCTGGTGTACTTCAACAGTGACATCTTCAATTTGACTATCAGGAACTGGACTGCGGGTGCTCCTTCCAGCACTTACAGGGGGCGTGCAAATGGTGGAAGGCGCCACCTCTTCCCGTCCAGTGTTGGGATGGTCAGGCATCGCAACCGACTAATTGGACTCTCCTTGGGGATTTGTGAGTTAGAAGAACGCACAGTTCTTTGCTGTGCTTTTGCCATCTTAAGTCTTTTAAGTTTTCTAGCAGTAGGATGAGTGCTTCCATCCTCATGTGAAGCTGACCCACTAGTCAGGAGGAACATAGGAGAGGGCCTCAGCCGTTCCTTGCCACTCCGTGTCGTAAATGGCATATTGGCAAGTTTACGCTTCTCCTCAGACGATTTTAATTTAGATTTTTGGGTCATTTTACTGAGCTTTTGTTTTTTGGATTTTACATGCTCTCTAATATGACATTGGGCATCGGCCTTGGCAGACGACGTTGATGGCATTTCATCGTCTTGGCCATGACTAGTGGCAGCAGCTTCAGCATGATTTGGAAGTGAATCTTGATCTTTCCATATTTTACCCTCCACATTTTTGTTCTCCATTTTTTAATGTGTGGAATTATATGCCATTAATATATTTATCAATAGCAATGGCCTACTACTATATATACTGCGCACAAAAACTTAAATGCACCACAGGTATGGATGGATAGTATACTTGACGACACAGAGGTAGGTAGAGCAGTGGCCTACTGTACCGTACTGCTATATATTATATATACTGGTGGTCAGCAAACTGTGCAAAACTGAAATGCACCACAGGTATTGATGGATAGTATACTTGACGACACAGAGGTAGGTAGAGCAGTGGCCTACTGTACCGTACTGCTATACATTATATATACTGGTGGTCAGCAAACTGTGCAAAACTGAAATGCACCACAGGTATGGATGGATAGTATACTTGACGACACAGAGGTAGGTAGAGCAGTGGCCTACTGTACCGTACTGCTATATATTATATATACTGGTGGTCAGCAAACTGTGCAAAACTGAAATGCACCACAGGTATGGATGGATAGTATACTTGACGACACAGAGGTAGGTAGAGTAGTGGCCTGCTGTACCGTACTGCTATATATTATATATACTGGTGGTCAGCAAACTGTGCAAAACTGAAATGCACCACAGGTATGGATGGATAGTATGCTTGACGACACAGAGGTAGGTAGAGCAGTGGCCTACTGTACCATACTGCTATATATTATATATACTGGTGGTCAGCAAACTGTGCAAAACTGAAATGCACCACAGGTATGAATGGATAGTATACTTGACGACACAGAGGTAGGTAGAGCAGTCGCCTACTGTACAGTACTGCTATATATTATATATACTGGTGGTCAGCAAACTGTGCAAAACTGAAATGCACCACAGGTATGGATGGATAGTATACTTGACGACACAGAGGTAGGTAGAGCAGTGGCCTACTGTACCGTACTGCTATATATTATATATACTGGTGGTTAGCAAACTGTGTAAAACTGAAATGTACCACAGGTATGGATGGATAGTATACTTGACGACACAGAGGTAGGTAGAGCAGTGGCCTACTGTACCGTACTGCTATATATTATATATACTGGTGGTCAGCAAACTGTGCAAAACTGAAATTCACCACAGGTATGGATGGATAGTATACTTGACGACACAGAGGTAGGTAGAGCAGTGGCCTACTGTACCGTACTGCTATATATTATATACACTGGTGGTCAGCAAACTGTGCAAAACTGAAATGCACCACAGGTATGGATGGATAGTATACTTGACGACACAGAGATAGGTAGAGCAGTGGCCTACTGTACCGTACTGCTATATATTATATACTGTATACTGGTGGTCAGCAAACTGTGCAAAACTGAAATGCACCACAGGTATGGATGGATAGTATACTTGACGACACAGAGGTAGGTAGAGCAGTGGCCTACTGTACCGTACTGCTATATATTATATATACTGGTGGTCAGCAAACTGTGCAAAACTGAAATGCACCACAGGTTAGTATACTTGACGACACAGAGGTAGAGCAGTGGACTACTGTACCGTACTGCTATATATATATAGTTATACTGGTGGTCAGCAAAATTCTGCACTGTCCTCCTACTATATACTACAATGCAGCACAGATATGGAGCGTTTTTCAGGCAGAGAACATATAATACTGGTGGTCACTGGTGAGCAAAACTCTGCACTGTCCTCCTACTATATAATACTGCTGGTCCCCAGTCCCCACAATAAAGCAATTAGCACACTGAGCACAGATATTTGCAGCACACTGAGCACACATATGGAGCGTTTTTCAGGCAGAGAACGTAGATATTTGCACTTGCAGCACACTGAGCACAGATATTTGTAGCACACTGAGCACAGATATTTGCAGCCCACTGAACATAGAAACTGAGAGGACGCCAGCCACGTCCTCTCACGATCATCTCCAATGCACGAGTGAAAAATGGCGGCGACGCACGGCTCCTTATATAGAATACGAATCTCACGAGAATCCGACCGCGGGATGATGACGTTCGGGCGCGCTCGGGTTAACCGAGCAAGGCGGGAGGATCCTGCAAACCCGTGCAAAAAAGGGTGAAGTTGGGGGGGGGGGGGGGGGGTATGGATCCCGAGGATCCGAACCCGCTCATCACTAGATGATACTCAAATCTACTTATCCTCCCCAGATTTGTCTCTATCTGTATTATTCCATGTCACTGAATGCCTCTCTGCTGTATCATCTTGGATGACATCTCACCACCTCAAAATTAATATTTCCAAACCAGAATTAATTATATTTCCACCAGCCAATAGTAGCTACCAACCGGATATTTCCATCACTGTTGATAACTCAGCAATCATCCCTACCCCACAAGCTCTCTGCCTAGGTGTCATCCTTGACTCTGAACTGTCCTTTGTTCCCCACATTCAATCTGTCTTAAAATCATGTTACAAACATGTAAAGAACATTTCCAAACTATGACCATACCTTACGCAAGACACTGCAAACCCTCTAATCCACGCTCTCATGATCTCCCACATTGATTATTGCAACAGTCTTCTTACTGGTCTTAACTAAAAGAGACTCTCACCCTTACAATCCATTCTGAATGCAGCTACTATTATGATACTTCCACAAAATGGCTCTTACCCATGGTTCTGACCAGTTGATACCCAGAAACAAACGTTTCATGTATGGAGAGTAAAGGTCGAGAACCATCAAACTAGGAATCGCCTGGAATACACAAAGATGCGCATATTTTCCACTGTGCTAGATACAGCCGCATATTAAGCTGGATGTGACTCAGAATCAGGCCCATTGCCCATACATGAGATAGCTAGCTCTCACATTATGGGGCTGGTGCCCAAGGTGGACATTTGCACGGTTGCATATCTCAAAATACACAAACTGGTTCTGAGTCTGTGTAACCAGACTTTTTGGTGCCCTGTGCCAGAGAGCAAATTGGCGCTCCCCCCCCCCCCCCCCCCCTAACTTTTCCAATAGAGACACAAGGCGCATGCCACTTGGGGAAGGTGCATCACAAGATTGATCCCAGAGAAAGTCGATGCTATGATGCCCCTTCCCAAATTATATATCTATGTAGATCTATATAAAAATTAGAGATGTGCACCGGAAATTTTTTGGGTTTTGGG
This sequence comes from Pseudophryne corroboree, assembly GCF_028390025.1. Lineage (NCBI taxonomy): Eukaryota > Metazoa > Chordata > Amphibia > Anura > Myobatrachidae > Pseudophryne > Pseudophryne corroboree. Next base: position 465,696,494 of record NC_086451.1, on the reverse strand, counting down.
TTTTGGTTTTGGATTCGGTTCCGCGGCCGTGTTTTGGATTCGGACGCATTTTGGCAAAACCTCCCTGAAAATTTTTTGTCGGATTCGGGTGTGTTTTGGATTCGGGTGTTTTTTTTCAAAAACAGCTTAAATCATAGAATTTGGGGGTCATTTTGATCCCATAGTATTATTAACCTCAATAACCATAATTTTCACTCATTTCCAGTTTATTCTGAACACCTCACACCTCACAATATTATTTTTAGTCCTAAAATTTGCACTGAGGTCGCTGCATGACTAAGCTAAGCGACCCAAGTGGCCGGCACAAACAACTGGCCCATCTAGGAGTGGCACTGCAGTGTCAGACAGGATGGCACTTCAAAAAAATAGTCCCCAAACAGCACATGATGCAAAGAAAAAAAGAGGTGCACCAAGGTTGCTGGATGGCAAAGCTAAGCGACCCAAGTGGCCGACACAAACACCTGGCCCATCTAGGAGTGGCACTGCAGTGTCAGACAGGATGGCACTTAAAAAAATTGGCCCCAAACAGCACATGATGCAAAGAAAAGAGAAAAAGAGGTGCACCAAGGTCGCTGGACGGCTAAGCTAAGCGACACAAACACCTCAATATCACAGGAATTATTCGTTCTAATCAATGGTATTATTGGTCCAAATCACTGGAAGAAAATGACAAAATCACAGGAATTATTCGTTCTAATCAATGGTATTATTGGTAGTGATGAGCGGGTTCGGTTCCTCGGAATCCGAACCCCCCCCGAACTTCACCCATTTTACACGGTTTCGAAGCAGACTCGGATCCTTCCGCCTTGCTCGGTTAACCCGAGCGCGCCCGAACGTCATCATCCCGCTGTCGGATTCTCGCGAGATTCGGATTCTATATAAGGAGCCGCGCGTCACCGCCATTTTTCACTCGTGCATTGGAAATGATAGTGAGAGGACGTGGCTGGCGTCCTCTCAGTTTTGTTCAGGGGGCTGCAAATATCTGTGCTCACTACTTTATTGTGGGGACTGGGGACCAGCAGTATTATATAGGAGGAGTACAGTGCAGAGTTTTGCTGACCAGTGACCACCAGTATTATACGTTCTCTGCCTGAAAAACGCTCCATATCTGTGCTCAGTGTGCTGCATATATCTGTGCTCACACTGCTGTATTGTGGGGACTGGGGACCAGCAGTATTATATAGGAGGAGTACAGTGCAGAGTTTTGCTGACCAGTGACCACCAGTATTATATGTTCTCTGCCTGAAAAATACTCCATATCTGTGCTCAGTGTGCTGCATATATCTGTGCTCACACTGCTTTATTGTGGGGACTGGGGACCACCAGTATTATATAGGAGGAGTACAGTGCAGAGTTTTGCTGACCAGTGACCAGTGACCACCAGTATTATACGTTCTCTGCCTGAAAAACGCTCCATATCTGTGCTCAGTGTGCTGTAAATATCTGTGCTCACACTGCTTTATTGTGGGGACTGGGGACCAACAGTATTATATAGGAGGAGTACAGTGCAGAGTTTTGCTGACCAGTGACCAGTGACCACCAGTATTATACGTTCCATATAGGCCCATCTAGGAGTGGCACTGCAGTGTCAGACAGGATGGCAGATTAAAAAAAATAGTCCTCAAACAGCACATGATGCAAAGAAAAAAAGAGGCGCAATGAGGTAGCTGTGTGACTAAGCTAAGCGACCCAAGTGGCCGACACAAACACCTGGCCCATCTAGGAGTGGCACTGCAGTGTCAGACAGGATGGAACTTCAAAAATTAGTCCCCAAACAGCACATGATGCACAGAAAAATGAAAGAAAAAAGAGGTGCAAGATGGAATTGTCCTTGGGCCCTCCCACCCACCCTTATGTTGTATAAACAGGACATGCACACTTTAACAAACCCATCATTTCAGCGACAGGGTCTGCCACACAACTGTGACTGAAATAACTGGTTGGTTTGGGCCCCCACCAAAAAAGAAGCAATCAATCTCTCCTTGCACAAACTGGCTCTACAGAGGCAAGATGTCCACCTCCTCCTCATCGTCCGATTCCTCACCCCTTTCACTGTGTACATCCCCCTCCTCACAGATTATTAATTCGTCCCCACTGGAATCCACCATCTCAGGTCCCTGTGTACTTTCTGGAGGCAATTGCTGGTGAATGTCTCCACGGAGGAATTGAATATAATTCATTTTGATGAACATCATCTTCTCCACATTTTCTGGAAGTAACCTCGTACGCCGATTGCTGACAAGGTGAGCGGCTGCACTAAACACTCTTTCGGAGTACACACTGGAGGGGGGGCAACTTAGGTAAAATAAAGCCAGTTTGTGCAATGGTCTCCAAATTGCCTCTTTTTCCTGCCAGTATACGCACGGACTGTCTGACGTGCCTGCTTGGATGCGGTCACTCATATAATCCTCCACCATTCTTTCAATGGTGACAGAATCATATGCAGTGACAGTAGACGACATGTCAGTAATCGTTGGCAGGTCCTTCAGTCCTGACCAGATGTCAGCACTCGCTCCAGACTGCCCTGCATCACAGTCAGCGGGTGGGCTCGGAATTCTTAGCCTTTTCCTCGCAGCCCCATTTGCGGGAGAATGTGAAGGAGGAGCTGTTGACGGGTCACGTTCCGCTTGACTTGACAATTTTCTCACCAGCAGGTCTTTGAACCTCTGCAGACTTGTGTCTGCCGGAAAGAGAGATACAACGTAGGTTTTAAATCTAGGATCGAGCACGGTGGCCAAAATGTAGTGCTCTGATTTCAACAGATTGACCACCCGTGAATCCTTGTTAAGCGAATGAAGGGCTCCATCCACAAGTCCCACATGCCTAGCGGAATCGCTCTGTTTTAGCTCCTCCTTCGATCTCTCCAGCTTCTTCTGCAAAAGCCTGATGAGGGGAATGACCTGACTCAGGCTGGCAGTGTCTGAAATGACTTCACGTGTGGCAAGTTCAAAGGGTTGCAGAACCTTGCACAACGTTGAAATCATTCTCCACTGCGCTTGAGTCAGGTGCATTCCCCCTTCTTTGCCTATATCGTAGGTAGCTGTATAGGCTTGAATGGCCTTTTGCTGCTCCTCCATCCTCTGAAGCATATAGAGGGTTGAATTCCACCTCGTTACCACCTCTTGCTTCAGATGATGGCAGGGCAGGTTCAGGAGTGTTTGCCGGCACTCCAGTCTTCGGCACGCGGTGGCTGAATGCCGAAAGTGGCCCGCAATTCTTCGGGCCACCGACAGCATCTCTTGCACGCCCCTGTCGTTTTTTAAATAATTCTGCACCACCAAATTCAATGTATGTGCAAAACACGGGACGTGCTGGAATTTGCCCAGATGTAATGCATGCACAATATTGGTGGCGTTGTCCGATGTCACAAATCCCCAGGAGAGTCCAATTGGGGTAAGCCATTCTTCGATGATGTTCCTCAGTTTCTGGAAGAGGTTGTCAGCTGTGTTCCTTTTATGGAAAGCGGTGATACAAAGCAGAGCCTGCCTAGGAACGAGTTGGCATTTGCGAGATGCTGCTACTGGTGCCGCCGCTGCTGTTCTTGCTGCGGGAGGCAATACATCTACCCAGTGGGCTGTCACAGTCATATAGTCCTGAGTCTGCCCTGCTCCACTTGTCCACATGTCCGTGGTTAAGTGGACATTGGGTACAACTGCATTTTTTAGGACACTGGTGACTCTTTTTCTGACGTCTGTGTACATTCTCGTTATCGCCTGCCTAGAGAAGTGGAACCTAGATGGTATTTGGTACCGGGGACACAGTACCTCAAGTAATTCTCTAGTTCCCTGTGAATTAACGGTGGATACCGGAAACACGTTTGACACCACCCAGGCTGCCAAGGCCTGAGTTATCCGCTTTGCAGCAGGATGACTGCTGTGATATTTCATCTTCCTCGCAAAGGACTGTTGGACAGTCAATTGCTTACTGGAAGTAGTACAAGTGGTCTTCCAACTTCCCCTCTGGGATGACAATCGACTCCCAGCAGCAACAACAGCAGCGCAAGCAGCAGTAGGCGTTACACTCAAGGATGCATCGGAGGAATCCCAGGCAGGAGAGGGCTCGTCAGACTTGACAGTGACATGGCCTGCAGGACTATTGGCTATCCTGTCTAAGGAGGAAATTGACACTGAGGGAGTTGGTGGTGTGGTTTGCAGGAGCTTGGTTACAAGAGGAAGGGATTTAGTGGTCAGTGGACTGCTTCTGCTGTCACCCAAAGTTTTTGAACTTGTCACTGACTTCTGATGAATGCGGTCCAGGTGACGTATAAGGGAGGATGTTCCTAGGTGGTTAATGTCCTTACCCCTACTTATTACAGCTTGACAAAGGCAACACACGGCTTGACACCAGTTGTCCGCATTTCTGTTGAAATAATTCCACACCGAAGAGGTGATTTTTTTTTTGTATTTTGACCAGGCATGTCAATGGCCATATTCGTCCCACAGACAACAGGTGTCTCCCCGGGTGCCTGACTTAAACAAACCACCTCACCATCAGAATCCTCCTTGTCAATTTCCTCCCCAGCGCCAGCAACACCCATATCCTCATCCTGGTGTACTTCAACAGTGACATCTTCAATTTGACTATCAGGAACTGGACTGCGGGTGCTCCTTCCAGCACTTACAGGGGGCGTGCAAATGGTGGAAGGCGCCACCTCTTCCCGTCCAGTGTTGGGATGGTCAGGCATCGCAACCGACTAATTGGACTCTCCTTGGGGATTTGTGAGTTAGAAGAACGCACAGTTCTTTGCTGTGCTTTTGCCATCTTAAGTCTTTTAAGTTTTCTAGCAGTAGGATGAGTGCTTCCATCCTCATGTGAAGCTGACCCACTAGTCAGGAGGAACATAGGAGAGGGCCTCAGCCGTTCCTTGCCACTCCGTGTCGTAAATGGCATATTGGCAAGCTTACGCTTCTCCTCAGACGATTTTAATTTAGATTTTTGGGTCATTTTACTGAGCTTTTGTTTTTTGGATTTTACATGCTCTCTAATATGACATTGGGCATCGGCCTTGGCAGACGACGTTGATGGCATTTCATCGTCTTGGCCATGACTAGTGGCAGCAGCTTCAGCATGATTTGGAAGTGAATCTTGATCTTTCCATATTTTACCCTCCACATTTTTGTTCTCCATTTTTTAATGTGTGGAATTATATGCCATTAATATATTTATCAATAGCAATGGCCTACTACTATATATACTGCGCACAAAAACTTAAATGCACCACAGGTATGGATGGATAGTATACTTGACGACACAGAGGTAGGTAGAGCAGTGGCCTACTGTACCGTACTGCTATATATTATATATACTGGTGGTCAGCAAACTGTGCAAAACTGAAATGCACCACAGGTATTGATGGATAGTATACTTGACGACACAGAGGTAGGTAGAGCAGTGGCCTACTGTACCGTACTGCTATACATTATATATACTGGTGGTCAGCAAACTGTGCAAAACTGAAATGCACCACAGGTATGGATGGATAGTATACTTGACGACACAGAGGTAGGTAGAGCAGTGGCCTACTGTACCGTACTGCTATATATTATATATACTGGTGGTCAGCAAACTGTGCAAAACTGAAATGCACCACAGGTATGGATGGATAGTATACTTGACGACACAGAGGTAGGTAGAGTAGTGGCCTGCTGTACCGTACTGCTATATATTATATATACTGGTGGTCAGCAAACTGTGCAAAACTGAAATGCACCACAGGTATGGATGGATAGTATGCTTGACGACACAGAGGTAGGTAGAGCAGTGGCCTACTGTACCATACTGCTATATATTATATATACTGGTGGTCAGCAAACTGTGCAAAACTGAAATGCACCACAGGTATGAATGGATAGTATACTTGACGACACAGAGGTAGGTAGAGCAGTCGCCTACTGTACAGTACTGCTATATATTATATATACTGGTGGTCAGCAAACTGTGCAAAACTGAAATGCACCACAGGTATGGATGGATAGTATACTTGACGACACAGAGGTAGGTAGAGCAGTGGCCTACTGTACCGTACTGCTATATATTATATATACTGGTGGTTAGCAAACTGTGTAAAACTGAAATGTACCACAGGTATGGATGGATAGTATACTTGACGACACAGAGGTAGGTAGAGCAGTGGCCTACTGTACCGTACTGCTATATATTATATATACTGGTGGTCAGCAAACTGTGCAAAACTGAAATTCACCACAGGTATGGATGGATAGTATACTTGACGACACAGAGGTAGGTAGAGCAGTGGCCTACTGTACCGTACTGCTATATATTATATACACTGGTGGTCAGCAAACTGTGCAAAACTGAAATGCACCACAGGTATGGATGGATAGTATACTTGACGACACAGAGATAGGTAGAGCAGTGGCCTACTGTACCGTACTGCTATATATTATATACTGTATACTGGTGGTCAGCAAACTGTGCAAAACTGAAATGCACCACAGGTATGGATGGATAGTATACTTGACGACACAGAGGTAGGTAGAGCAGTGGCCTACTGTACCGTACTGCTATATATTATATATACTGGTGGTCAGCAAACTGTGCAAAACTGAAATGCACCACAGGTTAGTATACTTGACGACACAGAGGTAGAGCAGTGGACTACTGTACCTTACTGCTATATATATATATAGTTATACTGGTGGTCAGCAAAATTCTGCACTGTCCTCCTACTATATACTACAATGCAGCACAGATATGGAGCGTTTTTCAGGCAGAGAACATATAATACTGGTGGTCACTGGTGAGCAAAACTCTGCACTGTCCTCCTACTATATAATACTGCTGGTCCCCAGTCCCCACAATAAAGCAATTAGCACACTGAGCACAGATATTTGCAGCACACTGAGCACACATATGGAGCGTTTTTCAGGCAGAGAACGTAGATATTTGCACTTGCAGCACACTGAGCACAGATATTTGTAGCACACTGAGCACAGATATTTGCAGCCCACTGAACATAGAAACTGAGAGGACGCCAGCCACGTCCTCTCACGATCATCTCCAATGCACGAGTGAAAAATGGCGGCAACGCACGGCTCCTTATATAGAATACGAATCTCACGAGAATCCGACCGCGGGATGATGACGTTCGGGCGCGCTCGGGTTAACCGAGCAAGGCGGGAGGATCCTGCAAACCCGTGCAAAAAAGGGTGAAGTTGGGGGGGGGGGGGGGGGGGGGGGTATGGATCCCGAGGATCCGAACCCGCTCATCACTAGATGATACTCAAATCTACTTATCCTCCCCAGATTTGTCTCTATCTGTATTATTCCATGTCACTGAATGCCTCTCTGCTGTATCATCTTGGATGACATCTCACCACCTCAAAATTAATATTTCCAAACCAGAATTAATTATATTTCCACCAGCCAATAGTAGCTACCAACCGGATATTTCCATCACTGTTGATAACTCAGCAATCATCCCTACCCCACAAGCTCTCTGCCTAGGTGTCATCCTTGACTCTGAACTGTCCTTTGTTCCCCACATTCAATCTGTCTTAAAATCATGTTACAAACATGTAAAGAACATTTCCAAACTATGACCATACCTTACGCAAGACACTGCAAACCCTCTAATCCACGCTCTCATGATCTCCCACATTGATTATTGCAACAGTCTTCTTACTGGTCTTAACTAAAAGAGACTCTCACCCTTACAATCCATTCTGAATGCAGCTACTATTATGATACTTCCACAAAATGGCTCTTACCCATGGTTCTGACCAGTTGATACCCAGAAACAAACGTTTCATGTATGGAGAGTAAAGGTCGAGAACCATCAAACTAGGAATCGCCTGGAATACACAAAGATGCGCATATTTTCCACTGTGCTAGATACAGCCGCATATTAAGCTGGATGTGACTCAGAATCAGGCCCATTGCCCATACATGAGATAGCTAGCTCTCACATTATGGGGCTGGTGCCCAAGGTGGACATTTGCACGGTTGCATATCTCAAAATACACAAACTGGTTCTGAGTCTGTGTAACCAGACTTTTTGGTGCCCTGTGCCAGAGAGCAAATTGGCGCTCCCCCCCCCCCCCCCCCCCTAACTTTTCCAATAGAGACACAAGGCGCATGCCACTTGGGGAAGGTGCATCACAAGATTGATCCCAGAGAAAGTCGATGCTATGATGCCCCTTCCCAAATTATATATCTATGTAGATCTATATAAAAATTAGAGATGTGCACCGGAAATTTTTTGGGTTTTGGGTTTTGGTTTTGGATTCGGTTCCGCGGCAGTGTTTTGGATTCGGACGCATTTTGGCAAAACCTCCCTGAAAATTTTTTGTCGGATTCGGGTGTGTTTTGGATTCGGGTGTTTTTTTTCAAAAACAGCTTAAATCATAGAATTTGGGGGTCATTTTGATCCCATAGTATTATTAACCTCAATAACCATAATTTTCACTCATTTCCAGTTTATTCTGAACACCTCACACCTCACAATATTATTTTTAGTCCTAAAATTTGCACTGAGGTCGCTGCATGACTAAGCTAAGCGACCCAAGTGGCCGGCACAAACAACTGGCCCATCTAGGAGTGGCACTGCAGTGTCAGACAGGATGGCACTTCAAAAAAATAGTCCCCAAACAGCACATGATGCAAAGAAAAAAAGAGGTGCACCAAGGTTGCTGGATGGCAAAGCTAAGCGACCCAAGTGGCCGACACAAACACCTGGCCCATCTAGGAGTGGCACTGCAGTGTCAGACAGGATGGCACTTAAAAAAATTGGCCCCAAACAGCACATGATGCAAAGAAAAGAGAAAAAGAGGTGCACCAAGGTCGCTGGACGGCTAAGCTAAGCGACACAAACACCTCAATATCACAGGAATTATTCGTTCTAATCAATGGTATTATTGGTCCAAATCACTGGAAGAAAATGACAAAATCACAGGAATTATTCGTTCTAATCAATGGTATTATTGGTAGTGATGAGCGGGTTCGGTTCCTCGGAATCCGAACCCCCCCCGAACTTCACCCATTTTACACGGTTTCGAAGCAGACTCGGATCCTTCCGCCTTGCTCGGTTAACCCGAGCGCGCCCCGAACGTCATCATCCCGCTGTCGGATTCTCGCGAGATTCGGATTCTATATAAGGAGCCGCGCGTCACCGCCATTTTTCACTCGTGCATTGGAAATGATAGTGAGAGGACGTGGCTGGCGTCCTCTCAGTTTTGTTCAGGGGGCTGCAAATATCTGTGCTCACTACTTTATTGTGGGGACTGGGGACCAGCAGTATTATATAGGAGGAGTACAGTGCAGAGTTTTGCTGACCAGTGACCACCAGTATTATACGTTCTCTGCCTGAAAAACGCTCCATATCTGTGCTCAGTGTGCTGCATATATCTGTGCTCACACTGCTGTATTGTGGGGACTGGGGACCAGCAGTATTATATAGGAGGAGTACAGTGCAGAGTTTTGCTGACCAGTGACCACCAGTATTATATGTTCTCTGCCTGAAAAATACTCCATATCTGTGCTCAGTGTGCTGCATATATCTGTGCTCACACTGCTTTATTGTGGGGACTGGGGACCACCAGTATTATATAGGAGGAGTACAGTGCAGAGTTTTGCTGACCAGTGACCAGTGACCACCAGTATTATACGTTCTCTGCCTGAAAAACGCTCCATATCTGTGCTCAGTGTGCTGTAAATATCTGTGCTCACACTGCTTTATTGTGGGGACTGGGGACCAACAGTATTATATAGGAGGAGTACAGTGCAGAGTTTTGCTGACCAGTGACCAGTGACCACCAGTATTATACGTTCCATATAGGCCCATCTAGGAGTGGCACTGCAGTGTCAGACAGGATGGCAGATTAAAAAAAATAGTCCTCAAACAGCACATGATGCAAAGAAAAAAAGAGGCGCAATGAGGTAGCTGTGTGACTAAGCTAAGCGACCCAAGTGGCCGACACAAACACCTGGCCCATCTAGGAGTGGCACTGCAGTGTCAGACAGGATGGAACTTCAAAAATTAGTCCCCAAACAGCACATGATGCACAGAAAAATGAAAGAAAAAAGAGGTGCAAGATGGAATTGTCCTTGGGCCCTCCCACCCACCCTTATGTTGTATAAACAGGACATGCACACTTTAACAAACCCATCATTTCAGCGACAGGGTCTGCCACACAACTGTGACTGAAATAACTGGTTGGTTTGGGCCCCCACCAAAAAAGAAGCAATCAATCTCTCCTTGCACAAACTGGCTCTACAGAGGCAAGATGTCCACCTCCTCCTCATCGTCCGATTCCTCACCCCTTTCACTGTGTACATCCCCCTCCTCACAGATTATTAATTCGTCCCCACTGGAATCCACCATCTCAGGTCCCTGTGTACTTTCTGGAGGCAATTGCTGGTGAATGTCTCCACGGAGGAATTGAATATAATTCATTTTGATGAACATCATCTTCTCCACATTTTCTGGAAGTAACCTCGTACGCCGATTGCTGACAAGGTGAGCGGCTGCACTAAACACTCTTTCGGAGTACACACTGGAGGGGGGGCAACTTAGGTAAAATAAAGCCAGTTTGTGCAATGGTCTCCAAATTGCCTCTTTTTCCTGCCAGTATACGCACGGACTGTCTGACGTGCCTGCTTGGATGCGGTCACTCATATAATCCTCCACCATTCTTTCAATGGTGACAGAATCATATGCAGTGACAGTAGACGACATGTCAGTAATCGTTGGCAGGTCCTTCAGTCCTGACCAGATGTCAGCACTCGCTCCAGACTGTCCTGCATCACAGTCAGCGGGTGGGCTCGGAATTCTTAGCCTTTTCCTCGCAGCCCCATTTGCGGGAGAATGTGAAGGAGGAGCTGTTGACGGGTCACGTTCCGCTTGACTTGACAATTTTCTCACCAGCAGGTCTTTGAACCTCTGCAGACTTGTGTCTGCCGGAAAGAGAGATATAACGTAGGTTTTAAATCTAGGATCGAGCACGGTGGCCAAAATGTAGTGCTCTGATTTCAACAGATTGACCACCCGTGAATCCTTGTTAAGCGAATGAAGGGCTCCATCCACAAGTCCCACATGCCTAGCGGAATCGCTCTGTTTTAGCTCCTCCTTCGATCTCTCCAGCTTCTTCTGCAAAAGCCTGATGAGGGGAATGACCTGACTCAGGCTGGCAGTGTCTGAAATGACTTCACGTGTGGCAAGTTCAAAGGGTTGCAGAACCTTGCACAACGTTGAAATCATTCTCCACTGCGCTTGAGTCAGGTGCATTCCCCCTTCTTTGCCTATATCGTAGGTAGCTGTATAGGCTTGAATGGCCTTTTGCTGCTCCTCCATCCTCTGAAGCATATAGAGGGTTGAATTCCACCTCGTTACCACCTCTTGCTTCAGATGATGGCAGGGCAGGTTCAGGAGTGTTTGCCGGCACTCCAGTCTTCGGCACGCGGTGGCTGAATGCCGAAAGTGGCCCGCAATTCTTCGGGCCACCGACAGCATCTCTTGCACGCCCCTGTCGTTTTTTAAATAATTCTGCACCACCAAATTCAATGTATGTGCAAAACACGGGACGTGCTGGAATTTGCCCAGATGTAATGCATGCACAATATTGGTGGCGTTGTCCGATGTCACAAATCCCCAGGAGAGTCCAATTGGGGTAAGCCATTCTTCGATGATGTTCCTCAGTTTCTGGAAGAGGTTGTCAGCTGTGTTCCTTTTATGGAAAGCGGTGATACAAAGCAGAGCCTGCCTAGGAACGAGTTGGCATTTGCGAGATGCTGCTACTGGTGCCGCCGCTGCTGTTCTTGCTGCGGGAGGCAATACATCTACCCAGTGGGCTGTCACAGTCATATAGTCCTGAGTCTGCCCTGCTCCACTTGTCCACATGTCCGTGGTTAAGTGGACATTGGGTACAACTGCATTTTTTAGGACACTGGTGACTCTTTTTCTGACGTCTGTGTACATTCTCGTTATCGCCTGCCTAGAGAAGTGGAACCTAGATGGTATTTGGTACCGGGGACACAGTACCTCAAGTAATTCTCTAGTTCCCTGTGAATTAACGGTGGATACCGGAAACACGTTTGACACCACCCAGGCTGCCAAGGCCTGAGTTATCCGCTTTGCAGCAGGATGACTGCTGTGATATTTCATCTTCCTCGCAAAGGACTGTTGGACAGTCAATTGCTTACTGGAAGTAGTACAAGTGGTCTTCCAACTTCCCCTCTGGGATGACAATCGACTCCCAGCAGCAACAACAGCAGCGCAAGCAGCAGTAGGCGTTACACTCAAGGATGCATCGGAGGAATCCCAGGCAGGAGAGGGCTCGTCAGACTTGACAGTGACATGGCCTGCAGGACTATTGGCTATCCTGTCTAAGGAGGAAATTGACACTGAGGGAGTTGGTGGTGTGGTTTGCAGGAGCTTGGTTACAAGAGGAAGGGATTTAGTGGTCAGTGGACTGCTTCTGCTGTCACCCAAAGTTTTTGAACTTGTCACTGACTTCTGATGAATGCGGTCCAGGTGACGTATAAGGGAGGATGTTCCTAGGTGGTTAATGTCCTTACCCCTACTTATTACAGCTTGACAAAGGCAACACACGGCTTGACACCAGTTGTCCGCATTTCTGTTGAAATAATTCCACACCGAAGAGGTGATTTTTTTTTTGTATTTTGACCAGGCATGTCAATGGCCATATTCGTCCCACAGACAACAGGTGTCTCCCCGGGTGCCTGACTTAAACAAACCACCTCACCATCAGAATCCTCCTTGTCAATTTCCTCCCCAGCGCCAGCAACACCCATATCCTCATCCTGGTGTACTTCAACAGTGACATCTTCAATTTGACTATCAGGAACTGGACTGCGGGTGCTCCTTCCAGCACTTACAGGGGGCGTGCAAATGGTGGAAGGCGCCACCTCTTCCCGTCCAGTGTTGGGATGGTCAGGCATCGCAACCGACTAATTGGACTCTCCTTGGGGATTTGTGAGTTAGAAGAACGCACAGTTCTTTGCTGTGCTTTTGCCATCTTAAGTCTTTTAAGTTTTCTAGCAGTAGGATGAGTGCTTCCATCCTCATGTGAAGCTGACCCACTAGTCAGGAGGAACATAGGAGAGGGCCTCAGCCGTTCCTTGCCACTCCGTGTCGTAAATGGCATATTGGCAAGTTTACGCTTCTCCTCAGACGATTTTAATTTAGATTTTTGGGTCATTTTACTGAGCTTTTGTTTTTTGGATTTTACATGCTCTCTAATATGACATTGGGCATCGGCCTTGGCAGACGACGTTGATGGCATTTCATCGTCTTGGCCATGACTAGTGGCAGCAGCTTCAGCATGATTTGGAAGTGAATCTTGATCTTTCCATATTTTACCCTCCACATTTTTGTTCTCCATTTTTTAATGTGTGGAATTATATGCCATTAATATATTTATCAATAGCAATGGCCTACTACTATATATACTGCGCACAAAAACTTAAATGCACCACAGGTATGGATGGATAGTATACTTGACGACACAGAGGTAGGTAGAGCAGTGGCCTACTGTACCGTACTGCTATATATTATATATACTGGTGGTTAGCAAACTGTGTAAAACTGAAATGTACCACAGGTATGGATGGATAGTATACTTGACGACACAGAGGTAGGTAGAGCAGTGGCCTACTGTACCGTACTGCTATATATTATATATACTGGTGGTCAGCAAACTGTGCAAAACTGAAATTCACCACAGGTATGGATGGATAGTATACTTGACGACACAGAGGTAGGTAGAGCAGTGGCCTACTGTACCGTACTGCTATATATTATATACACTGGTGGTCAGCAAACTGTGCAAAACTGAAATGCACCACAGGTATGGATGGATAGTATACTTGACGACACAGAGATAGGTAGAGCAGTGGCCTACTGTACCGTACTGCTATATATTATATACTGTATACTGGTGGTCAGCAAACTGTGCAAAACTGAAATGCACCACAGGTATGGATGGATAGTATACTTGACGACACAGAGGTAGGTAGAGCAGTGGCCTACTGTACCGTACTGCTATATATTATATATACTGGTGGTCAGCAAACTGTGCAAAACTGAAATGCACCACAGGTTAGTATACTTGACGACACAGAGGTAGAGCAGTGGACTACTGTACCGTACTGCTATATATATATATAGTTATACTGGTGGTCAGCAAAATTCTGCACTGTCCTCCTACTATATACTACAATGCAGCACAGATATGGAGCGTTTTTCAGGCAGAGAACATATAATACTGGTGGTCACTGGTGAGCAAAACTCTGCACTGTCCTCCTACTATATAATACTGCTGGTCCCCAGTCCCCACAATAAAGCAATTAGCACACTGAGCACAGATATTTGCAGCACACTGAGCACACATATGGAGCGTTTTTCAGGCAGAGAACGTAGATATTTGCACTTGCAGCACACTGAGCACAGATATTTGTAGCACACTGAGCACAGATATTTGCAGCCCACTGAACATAGAAACTGAGAGGACGCCAGCCACGTCCTCTCACGATCATCTCCAATGCACGAGTGAAAAATGGCGGCGACGCACGGCTCCTTATATAGAATACGAATCTCACGAGAATCCGACCGCGGGATGATGACGTTCGGGCGCGCTCGGGTTAACCGAGCAAGGCGGGAGGATCCTGCAAACCCGTGCAAAAAAGGGTGAAGTTGGAGGGGGGGGGGGGGGGGGTATGGATCCCGAGGATCCGAACCCGCTCATCACTAGATGATACTCAAATCTACTTATCCTCCCCAGATTTGTCTCTATCTGTATTATTCCATGTCACTGAATGCCTCTCTGCTGTATCATCTTGGATGACATCTCACCACCTCAAAATTAATATTTCCAAACCAGAATTAATTATATTTCCACCAGCCAATAGTAGCTACCAACCGGATATTTCCATCACTGTTGATAACTCAGCAATCATCCCTACCCCACAAGCTCTCTGCCTAGGTGTCATCCTTGACTCTGAACTGTCCTTTGTTCCCCACATTCAATCTGTCTTAAAATCATGTTACAAACATGTAAAGAACATTTCCAAACTATGACCATACCTTACGCAAGACACTGCAAACCCTCTAATCCACGCTCTCATGATCTCCCACATTGATTATTGCAACAGTCTTCTTACTGGTCTTAACTAAAAGAGACTCTCACCCTTACAATCCATTCTGAATGCAGCTACTATTATGATACTTCCACAAAATGGCTCTTACCCATGGTTCTGACCAGTTGATACCCAGAAACAAACGTTTCATGTATGGAGAGTAAAGGTCGAGAACCATCAAACTAGGAATCGCCTGGAATACACAAAGATGCGCATATTTTCCACTGTGCTAGATACAGCCGCATATTAAGCTGGATGTGACTCAGAATCAGGCCCATTGCCCATACATGAGATAGCTAGCTCTCACATTATGGGGCTGGTGCCCAAGGTGGACATTTGCACGGTTGCATATCTCAAAATACACAAACTGGTTCTGAGTCTGTGTAACCAGACTTTTTGGTGCCCTGTGCCAGAGAGCAAATTGGCGCTCCCCCCCCCCCCCCCCCCCTAACTTTTCCAATAGAGACACAAGGCGCATGCCACTTGGGGAAGGTGCATCACAAGATTGATCCCAGAGAAAGTCCATGCTATGATGCCCCTTCCCAAATTATATATCTATGTAGATCTATATAAAAATTAGAGATGTGCACCGGAAATTTTTTGGGTTTTGGGTTTTGGTTTTGGATTCGGTTCCGCGGCCGTGTTTTGGATTCGGACGCATTTTGGCAAAACCTCCCTGAAAATTTTTTGTCGGATTCGGGTGTGTTTTGGATTCGGGTGTTTTTTTTTCAAAAACAGCTTAAATCATAGAATTTGGGGGTCATTTTGATCCCATAGTATTATTAACCTCAATAACCATAATTTTCACTCATTTCCAGTTTATTCTGAACACCTCACACCTCACAATATTATTTTTAGTCCTAAAATTTGCACTGAGGTCGCTGCATGACTAAGCTAAGCGACCCAAGTGCCGGCACAAACAACTGGCCCATCTAGGAGTGGCACTGCAGTGTCAGACAGGATGGCACTTCAAAAAAATAGTCCCCAAACAGCACATGATGCAAAGAAAAAAAGAGGTGCACCAAGGTTGCTGGATGGCAAAGCTAAGCGACCCAAGTGGCCGACACAAACACCTGGCCCATCTAGGAGTGGCACTGCAGTGTCAGACAGGATGGCACTTAAAAAAATTGGCCCCAAACAGCACATGATGCAAAGAAAAGAGAAAAAGAGGTGCACCAAGGTCGCTGGACGGCTAAGCTAAGCGACACAAACACCTCAATATCACAGGAATTATTCGTTCTAATCAATGGTATTATTGGTCCAAATCACTGGAAGAAAATGACAAAATCACAGGAATTATTCGTTCTAATCAATGGTATTATTGGTAGTGATGAGCGGGTTCGGTTCCTCGGAATCCGAACCCCCCCCGAACTTCACCCATTTTACACGGTTTCGAAGCAGACTCGGATCCTTCCGCCTTGCTCGGTTAACCCGAGCGCGCCCGAACGTCATCATCCCGCTGTCGGATTCTCGCGAGATTCGGATTCTATATAAGGAGCCGCGCGTCACCGCCATTTTTCACTCGTGCATTGGAAATGATAGTGAGAGGACGTGGCTGGCGTCCTCTCAGTTTTGTTCAGGGGGCTGCAAATATCTGTGCTCACTACTTTATTGTGGGGACTGGGGACCAGCAGTATTATATAGGAGGAGTACAGTGCAGAGTTTTGCTGACCAGTGACCACCAGTATTATACGTTCTCTGCCTGAAAAACGCTCCATATCTGTGCTCAGTGTGCTGCATACTGTATATCTGTGCTCACACTGCTGTATTGTGGGGACTGGGGACCAGCAGTATTATATAGGAGGAGTACAGTGCAGAGTTTTGCTGACCAGTGACCACCAGTATTATATGTTCTCTGCCTGAAAAATACTCCATATCTGTGCTCAGTGTGCTGCATATATCTGTGCTCACACTGCTTTATTGTGGGGACTGGGGACCACCAGTATTATATAGGAGGAGTACAGTGCAGAGTTTTGCTGCCCAGTGACCAGTGACCACCAGTATTATACGTTCTCTGCCTGAAAAATGCTCCATATCTGTGCTTAGTGTGCTGCATATATCTGTGCCCACACTGCTTTATTGTGGGGACTGGGGACCACCAGTATTATATAGGAGGAGTACAGTGCAGAGTTTTGCTGACCAGTGACCAGTGACCACCAGTATTATACGTTCTCTGCCTGAAAAACGCTCCATATCTGTGCTCAGTGTGCTGCATATATCTGTGCTCACACTGCTTTATTGTGGGGACTGGGGACCACCAGTATTATATAGGAGGAGTACAGTGCAGAGTTTTGCTGATCAGTGACCACCAGTTATACGTTCTCTGCCTGAAAAATGCTCCATATTTGTGCTCAGTGTGCTGCAAATATCTGTGCTCACACTGCTTTATTGTGGGGACTGGGGACCACCAGTATTATATAGGAGGAGTACAGTGAAGAGTTTTGCTGACCAGTGACCACCAGTATTATACGTTCTCTGCCTGCAAAATGCTCCATATCTGTGCTCAGTGTGCTGCATATATCTGTGCTCACACTGCTTTATTGTGGGGACTGGGGACCAGCAGTATTATATAGGAGGAGTACAGTGCAGAGTTTTGCTGACCAGTGACCACCAGTATTATACGTTCTCTGCCTGAAAAACGCTCCATATCTGTGCTGCATTGTAGTATATATAGTAGGAGTACAGTGCATAATTATACGTTCTCTGCCTGAAAAACGCTCCATATCTGTGCTGCATTGTAGTATATATAGTAGGAGTACAGTGCATAATTTTGCTGACCGCCAGTGTGCTGCAAATATCTACGTTCTCTGCCTGAAAAACGCTCCATATCTGTGCTCAGTGTGCTGCAAGTATCTGTGCTCACACTGCTTTATTGTGGGGACTGGGGACCACCAGTATTATATAGGAGGAGTACAGTGCAGAGTTTTGCTGACCAGTGACCAGTGACCACCAGTATTATACGTTCTCTGCCTGAAAAACGCTCCATATCTGTGCTCAGTGTGCTGCATATATCTGTGCTCACACTGCTGTATTGTGGGGACTGGGGACCACCAGTATTATATAGGAGGAGTACAGTGCAGAGTTTTGCTGACCAGTGACCACCAGTATTATATGTTCTCTGCCTGAAAAATGCTCCATATCTGTGCTCAGTGTGCTGCATATATCTGTGCTCACACTGCTTTATTGTGGGGACTGGGGACCACCAGTATTATATAGGAGGAGTACAGTGCAGAGTTTTGCTGATCAGTGACCACCAGTTATACGTTCTCTGCCTGAAAAATGCTCCATATCTGTGCTCAGTGTGCTGCAAATTTCTATGCTCACACTGCTTTATTGTGGGGACTGGGGACCACCAGTATTATATAGGAGGAGTACAGTGAAGAGTTTTGCTGACCAGTGACCACCAGTATTATACGTTCTCTGCCTGCAAAATGCTCCATATCTGTGCTCAGAGTGCTGCATATATCTGTGCTCACACTGCTTTATTGTGGGGACTGGGGACAAGCAGTATTATATAGGAGGAGTACAGTGCAGAGTTTTGCTGACCAGTGACCACCAGTATTATACGTTCTCTGCCTGAAAAACGCTCCATATCTGTGCTGCATTGTAGTATATATAGTAGGAGTACAGTGCATAATTATACGTTCTCTGCCTGAAAAACGCTCCATATCTGTGCTGCATTGTAGTATATATAGTAGGAGTACAGTGCATAATTTTGCTGACCACCAGTGTGCTGCAAATATCTACGTTCTCTGCCTGAAAAACGCTCCATATCTGTGCTCAGTGTGCTGCAAGTATCTGTGCTCACACTGCTTTATTGTGGGGACTGGGGACCACCAGTATTATATAGGAGGAGTACAGTGCAGAGTTTTGCTGACCAGTGACCACCAGTATTATACGTTCTCTGCCTGAAAAACGCAACATATCTGTGCTCAGTGTGCTGCAAATATCTGTGCTCACACTGCTTTATTGTGGGGACTGGGGACCACCAGTATTATATAGGAGGAGTACAGTGCAGAGTTTTGCTGACCAGTGACCACCAGTATTATACGTTCTCTGCCTGAAAAAAGCTCCATATCTGTGCTCAGTGTGCTGCAAGTATCTGTGCTCACACTGCTTTATTGTGGGGACTGGGGACCACCAGTATTATATAGGAGGAGTACAGTGCAGAGTTTTGCTGACCAGTGACCACCAGTATTATACGTTCTCTGCCTGAAAAACGCTCCATATCTGTGCTCAGTGTGCTGCAAATATCTGTGCTCACACTGCTTTATTGTGGGGACTGGAGACCACCAGTATTATATAGGAGGAGTACAGTGCAGAGTTTTGCTGCCCAGTGACCAGTGACTACCAGTATTATACATTCTCTGCCTGAAAAAAGCTCCATATCTGTGCTGCATTGTAGTTTATATAGTAGGAGTACAGTGCATAATTTTGCTGACCACCAGTATATAATATATAGCAGTACGGTACAGTAGGCCACTGCTCTACCTACCTCATCTCATACTTGCCTACTTTTGAAAAGTAGTTTCAGGGAGATTGAAGGAGCGCCAATGAGGGGGCGTGTCATGTTCTGATTAAAGGGGTGTGTCTAGCTTCACCCATGGGCGTATCCAATTCCACTCATGGGTGTATCCTGCAGTGGCAGAGGGTAATATAATATGCACACAGTGAGACAGTGAGTAGGGTACAGAGGTGATATAGGACCTTATTCAGCATGAGTTGCAGTTTTCCTAAAAAAAAAAAAAAACTGCAAATGCTGACGATCGCATGCTGGGGGCCACCAGCACAGGACAAGGCTGCCGAGCATGCAAATGTCTGCCAGCGATACGATCACAATTAACTGTGAACACATCGCTGTTCACGCAATTTTAAGGGTTGCCCCCTGCCTGCGCAGCATAGCTGCAAAGACAGGTCCACCGACGCCATTTTTCTTTGTAGTAGCGGCTGCGTGTGATGTCACGCAGTCGCCCTGAAAACGCTCCTGTCCTGCCCGCATTTGCACCATCATGCCCCTGCAGTGCTCCCAAAAGTAATAACAGTGCGAGAAAAGAGAAATCTATTGGCAGAGCACTCAAGATGTTTTTAAAACTTAATTTTATTATTAGCTTGACTCACAAATCCAATAGACAACATGTATATATTATGTCTCACTGCAGAGCTTCTTATTATACTATTAGCACCAAGATTGAATGAAATTTCTTCTCAATATTATTATAGTTAGGAAAAAGAACTACAGATTCTCTGGCAACAGTTTCTAACAAATAAAGAACACTTAATCTGGCAACAGTTTCTAAATAAATTGAAACAATTTGTGAAACTACAGTATAGCATCGATTAGTCAGCTAGATCTCAGTAAAATGTTTGCCATACAAATTTATATTATATTAGTTTAGTCATATTGGGCGCAATTCAATTGTTATATTGCGCCTGTTTTCCCATCCAAAGTGACAAGAGATCTGCGTAAAGCAGCTAAACCCGACTAAACTGGGCACCCAAACGGTGATGATTGTAATCCGCAGAGTCTGCTTGTGCCACTTATACGCAGAGCGATGTGAATTAGACACATTTCTTTGGGGAAAAGATGCTTGACATTAGCACAGGAACTGCTGGCTCACTCACGCCAGGCATCTCACACAAGATACATGGGATGTACTCATTATTCTGGCGGTCAGGATCCCGGCAGTCAGGATACCGACGCTGGAATCATGACAGCCGCTGAAATGCCGGCAGTCAGAATCCCGACCGCTGCCTCAAATTCCCACCCGGGTGGTGGTCCACGCCACCACCCGACGGGGAATAAAATATTATGGTGTGTGAAACTTGACACCAGGCCTGAAGCATGGCGAGCATAGCGAACATGCGAGGAGACACGCTGCGCTCGCCGCCGGCATTCTGGCTGTCAGGATTTTGGCATCAGTCTCCTGACTGCTGGGATATCAGACCTAACCCGGACACATCTGTAAATGAAATATGGACAGCCTAGTAGCAATGTGTTTACCCTCTAAGCCTCCATTCCACCAGCCAGTCCTAACGTTAAATTCGTAATGCCCCATTTAATAATTAGGAATCCCTACCTGAAACCAATCCCAACATTAAATGGATAGCACTCGCATTTAATAGAACTATTTCCCTATCCCCTCCAGCCAAACCTGATTGTTATTTGGGAACCATGCAGTCCTGTGCAGTTCCTGCTACTTGCAAGGATAGACAATTTAAAAGTTGTTGTTATTAATAATAATAAATTATTATTATTATTAAAATTACATTTTATTTATAGGGCGCCACAATTGGTTCGCAGCGCCGTACAAAGGACAGTACAGGGAGACAAAACTTGGCATTACAGTAAATAAATAACAAAAATAGAGTGCAGGTAACAAAGAGCTCCACAATCCTCAAAACATAATACAGCTTAGATGTAAGTAGTGAGGGAGTAATCATCGTATTACATGGGGCTGGCGGCCATAGATAGAGATGAGCCTTTACCAGCAGGAGAGAAAGCGGGTAAAGATGGTCACTGAGTAGGAGAGAGCTGCGAGTGAAATGTGTGGAGAAGATGGCTTAGACAACAAGAGGAAAGAGGGCCCTGTTCTGAAGAGCTAACAATCTAGTGGGGAGGGGCGACAGACAGATGCCATGAGGTGCAAGTAGGTAGACTGATGGCAGTATGTAAGCAAAGTAAAACTTTTGCTGAATTTTATTTACAGGAATATGATACAGTATAAAATATATAATGGAGAACCTATAAATTGTTGTGCGGAGAACAGGTTTAACATGCAATAAAGTATATGGGAAGTAGTATACAGTACAGGAGACAGAGGATGGAGTAATGGGATGCAGTCGGGATGCCAGCAGTCGGAATCCCAACACGTGGCTACAATGTTGACGCCAGAACTCCGTCATCAGCCAAAATGCCCCCTATTGTAGTGTTTCTTGTGGGGGGGGGGGGGGGGTAGGTTTAGGCTCCCCCTGGAAGGATTAGGGCTAGGTTGTGGGGGAGGGAGGGTTAGGTTTAGGCTGTAGGATGGAGGGGTTAGATTAAGGCACCCCTGGGGAGAGTTAGGGTTAGGCTGTGGGGAGAGATAGGTTTAGTTTGAGGGAAGGGGGGTTTAGCTTTAAGCACCCCTGGGGAGAGTTAAGCTGCGGGGCGGGGGCTTAGGTTTAGGTTGTGGGGGGGGGGGGGGGTCAGGTTTAGGCACGCCTGGGAAAGGAAAGGCTGTGAGGGTGGAGGGTTAGGATTAGGCTGAAGGGAAGGGGTGGTTAGGTTTATGCTGTGGGAAGGGAGGATTGGGGGAGGGTATGCATACACACTGAGCCCCTGTCAGGATTCTCTCCATCGGGATGCTACGGTCGGTTTTCTGACTGACAGCATCGACCGCTGGAAAATCATACCCAACCCAGATCAATGGTTATGTCTAAATCCAAGTTGGAAATAGGTGTTTTATAGGGTTCAGGGAAACACGGTGTGACTTTACATGTGCCCTGAATGGTATAGGATGATTCATTATGGGTCCTATATAATACAGAACAGTGCAGCACCAGATGGGCTCTATACAATATAGAAATACATAACATGATATATGGGCCCTGTACAGTATGGGGATAAACACATAGCCTCATGGAAGGTGGGTGGCAGTCTGCTATACTGCAGAAGTGAGAGCTCCTGGGCATTTCCTTCACCTACTCACCAGCTCAGTGCTCCTCATTCCTTGGCTCCTCGGGTTGCTGTCTGTGTCTGCCCCATTGTCTCTCTTTGCTGGGTGCTCTGGAGAGATGTGCTCAGCAGCAGCATGCCCCGCAGCAGGAAATCACATGCACACACTTGTGGAGACTGGAAAGTGGAGCTGCTGTCATGTGACGCCAAGCACAAGCAGGGGTCAGAGGAGCACTTCCAGTCAGCTCAGCACGGGCTCCTCTGACCTCTATTGCTCAGCCATTAACCCCTAATGTGCTGGACAATGTCAGGGAGGGAAAGGTTATCCACAGCCAGCTCCAATCAGGTGGGTGAGTAATGCGGAAGCTCCTGGTTTGAGACTAATGCAGGCACTGCCTGAGTCCCAGGGGCTGTCTCTAACCGCTGTCACCCGGCCCTCTCTAGCAGCCGGGAGCCGCTCTGTCATTCCACACTCTGCTTTCCCCGCCCCGCGGTCTCCTTCTCCCGCCTCTCTCTGTCACTCCGGCGCCCACACACAGTGACAGCTACAGCAAGCCACGCCCCCTCACGTAGTAAGCAGTGCCCCTCCATCCCACTATCACCCGTGCAGGCTCTGGCACCCGGCGCTTTTGAAGTTGGACTGGCACATGCGCAGTCCACGTTTAACATACCGCTCGTGAAAAACCGGGAGGACCACCAATATTTGCGGGGCAGCGGGAGGCTCAATTAAAAAAACGGAAGCATCCCGCTGAATGCGGGAGGGTAGGCATGTATGACCTACCTCTGTGTCGTCAAGTAAATCTATCCATCCATTCCTGTGGTGCATTTCAGTTTTGCACAGTTTGCTGACCACCAGTATATACTATATAGCAGTACAGTACAGTAGGCCACTGCTCTACCTACCTCTGTGTCATCAAGTATACTATCCATCCATACCTGTGGTGCATTTCAGTTTTGCACAGTTTGCTGACCACCAGTATATAATATATAGCAGTACAGTACAGTAGGCCACTGCTCTACCTACCTCTGTGTCGTCAAGTATACTATCCATCCATACCTGTGGTGCATTTCAGTTTTGCACAGTTTGCTGACCACCAGTATATAATATATAGCAGTACGGTACAGAAGGCCACTGCTCTACCTACCTCTGTGTCGTCAAGTATACTATCCATCCATACCTGTGGTGCATTTCAGTTTTGCACAGTTTGCTGACCACCAGTATATAATATATAGCAGTACGGTACAGTAGGCCCCTGCTCTACCTACCTCTGTGTCGTCAAGTATACTATCCATCCATACCTGTGGTGCATTTCAGTTGTGCGCAGTATATATAGAAGTAGGCCATTGCTATTGATACTGGCATATAATTCCACACATTAAAAAATGGAGAACAAAAATGTGGAAGGTAAAATAGGGAAAGATCAAGATCCACTTCCACCTCGTGCTGAAGCTGCTGCCACTAGTCATGGCCGAGACGATGAAATGCCATCAACGTCGTCTGCCAAGGCCGATGTCCAATGTCATAGTAGAGAGCATGTAAAATTAAAAAAACAAAAGTTCAGTAAAATGACCCAAAAATCTAAATTAAAAGCGTCTGAGGAGAAACGTAAACTTGCCAATATGCCATTTACGACACGGAGTGGCAAGGAACGGCTGAGGGCCTGGCCTATGTTCATGGCTAGTGGTTCAACTTCACATGAGGATGGAAGCACTCATCCTCTCGCTAGAAAAATGAAAAGACTTAAGCTGGCAAAAGCACAGCAAAGAACTGTGCGTTCTTCTAAATCACAAATCCCCAAGGAGAGTCCAATTGTGTCGGCTGTGATGCCTGACCTTCCCAACACTGGACGGGAAGAGGTGGCGCCTTCCACCATTTGCACGCCCCCTGCAATTGCTGGAAGGAGCACCCGCAGTCCAGTTCCTGATAGTCAAATTGAAGATGTCACTGTTGAAGTACACCAGGATGAGGATATGGGTGTTGCTGGCGCTGAGGAGGAAATTGACAAGGAGGATTCTGATGGTGAGGTGGTTTGTTTAAGTCAGGCACCCGGGGAGACACCTGTTGTCCGTGGGACGAATATGGCCATTGACATGCCTGGTCAAATTACCCAAAAAATCACCTCTTCGGTGTGGAATTATTTTAACAAAAATGCGGACAACAGGTGTCAAGCCGTGTGTCGCCTTTGTCAAGCTGTAATAAGTAGGGGTAAGGACGTTAACCACCTCGGAACATCCTCCCTTATACGTCACCTGGAGCGCATTCATCAGAAGTCATTGACAAGTTCAAAAACTTTGGATGACAGCGGAAGCAGTCCACTGACCACTAAATCCCTTCCTCTTGTAACCAAGCTCCTGCAAACCACACCACCAACTCCCTCAGTGTCAATTTCCTCCTTACACAGGAAAGCCAATAGTCCTGCAGGCCATGTCACTGTCAAGTCTGACAAGTCCTCTCCTGCCTGGGATTCCTCCGATGCATCCTTGAGTGTAACGCCTACTGCTGCTGGCACTGCTGTTGTTGCTGCTGGGAGTCGATCGTCATCCCAGAGGGGAAGTCGGAAGACCACTTGTACTACTTCCAGTAAGCAATTGACTGTCCAACAGTCCTTTGCGAGGAAGATGAAATATCACAGCAGTCATCCTGCTGCAAAGCGGATAACTCAGG
Organism: Pseudophryne corroboree; assembly: GCF_028390025.1. Classification (NCBI taxonomy): domain Eukaryota; kingdom Metazoa; phylum Chordata; class Amphibia; order Anura; family Myobatrachidae; genus Pseudophryne; species Pseudophryne corroboree. Next base: position 465,671,061 of record NC_086451.1, on the reverse strand, counting down.
CCTTGGCAGCCTGGGCAGTGAGAAATGTGTTTCCGGTATCCACAGTTAATTCACAGGAAACTACAGACTTGATTGAGGTACTGTGTCCCCGGTACCAAATACCATCTAGGTTCCATTTCTCTAGGCAGGCGATACCGAAAATGTACACAGACGTCCGAAAAAGAGTCACCAGTGTCCTAAAAAATGCAGTTGTACCCAATGTCCACTTAACCACGGACATGTGGACAAGTGGAGCAGGGCAGACTCAGGACTATATGACTGTGACAACCCACTGGGTAGATGTATTGCCTCCCGCAGCAAGAACAGCAGCGGCGGCACCAGTAGCAGCATCTCGCAAACGCCATCTCGTTCCTAGGCAGGCTACGCTTTGTATCACCGCTTTCCATAAGAGGCACACAGCTGACAACCTCTTATGGAAACTGAGGAACATCATCGCAGAATGGCTTACCCCAATTGGACTCTCCTGGGGATTTGTGACATCGGACAACGCCAGCAATATTGTGCGTACATTACATCTGGGCAAATTCCAGCACGTCCCATGTTTTGCACATACATTGAATTTGGTGTTGCAGAATTAGTTAGAAAACGACAGGGGCGTGCAAGAGATGCTGTTCGGCATTCAGCCACCGCGTGCCGAAGACTGGAGCACCAGCAAACAGTCCTGAACCTGCCCTGCCATCATCTGAAGCAAGAGGTGGTAACAAGGTGGAATTCAACCCTCTATATGCTTCAGAGGATGGAGGAGCAGCAAAAGGCCATTCAAGCCTATACATCTGCCTACGATATAGGCAAAGGAGGGGGAATGCACCTGACTCAAGCGCAGTGGAGAATGATTTCAACGTTGTGCAAGGTTCTGCAACCCTTTGAACTTGCCACACGTGAAGTCAGTTCAGACACTGCCGGGTCATTCCCCTCATCAGGCTTTTGCAGAAGAAGCTGGAGACATTGAAGGAGGAGCTAAAACAGAGCGATTTCGCTAGGCATGTGGGACTTGTGGATGGAGCCCTTAATTAGCTTAACCAGGATTCACGGGTGGTCAATCTGTTGAAATCAGAGCACTACATTTTGGCCACCGTGCTCGATCCTAGATTTAAAACCTACGTTGAATCTCTCTTTCCGGCAGACACAAGTCTGCAGAGGTTCAAAGACCTGCTGGTGAGAAAATTGTCAAGTCAAGCGGAACGTGACCCGTCAACAGCTCCTCCTTCACATTCTCCCGCAACTGGGGGTGCGAGGAAAAGGCTAAGAATTCTGAGCCCACCCGCTGGCGGTGATGCAGGGCAGTCTGGAGCGATAGCTGACATCTGGTCCGGACTGAAGGACCTGCCAACGATTACTGACATGTCGTCTACTGTCACTGCATATGATTCTGCCACCATTGAAAGAATGGTGGAGGATTATATGAGTGACCGCATCCAAGTAGGCACGTCAGACAGTCCGTACGTATACTGGCAGGAAAAAGAGGCAATTTGGAGGCCCTTCAGAAACTGGCTTTATTTTACCTAAGTTGCCCCCCTCCAGTGTGTACTCCGAAAGAGTGTTTAGTGCAGCCGCTCACCTTGTCAGCAATCCGCGTACGAGGTTACATCCAGAAAATGTGGAGAAGATGATGTTCATCAAAATGAATTATAATCAATTCCTCCATGGAGACATTCACCAGCAATTGCCTCCAGAAAGTACACAGGGACCTGAGATGGTGGGTTCCAGTGGGGACGAATTAATAATCTGTGAGGAGGGGGATGTACACAGTGAAAGGGGTGAGAAATCGGAGGATGATGATGAGGTGGACATCTTGCCTCTGTAGAGCCAGTTTGTGCAAGGAGAGATTGATTGCTTCTTTTTTGGTGGGGGCCCAAACCAACCAGTCATTTCAGTCACAGTTGTGTGGCAGACCCTGTCGCTGAAATGATGGGTTTGTTAAAGTGTGCATGTCCTGTTTATACAACATAAGGGTGGGTGGGAGGGCCCAAGGACAATTCCATCTTGCACCTCTTTTTTCTTTCATTTTTCTTTGCATCATGTGCTGTTTGGGGACTATTTTTTTGAAGTGCCATCCTGCCTGACACTGCAGTGCCACTCCTAGATGGGCCAGGTGTTTGTGTCGGCCACTTGTGTTGCTTAGCTTAGCCATCCAGCGACCTTGGTGCACCTCTTTTTTTCTTTGCATCATGTGCTGTTTGGGGACTATTTTTTGAAGTGCCATCCTGTCTGACACTGCAGTGCCACTCCTAGATGGGCCAGGTGTTTGTGTCGGCCACTTGGGTCGCTTAGCTTAGTCACACAGCTTCCTCATTGTACCTCTTTTTTTCTTTGCATCATGTGCTGTTTGGGGACTATTTTTTTGAAGTGCCATCCTGTCTGACACTGCAGTGCCACTCCTAGATGGGCAAGGTGTTTGTGTCGGCCACTTGGGTCGCTTAGCTTAGTCATCCAGCGACCTTGGTGCAAATTTTAGGACTAAAAATAATATTGTGAGGTGTGAGGTGTTCAGAATAGACTGAAAATGAGTGGAAGTTATGGTTATTGAGGTTAATAATACTATGGGATCAAAATTACCCCCAAATTCTATGATTTAAGCTGTTTTTGAGGGTTTTTTGTAAAAAAAACACCCGAATCCAAAACACACCCGAATCCGACAAAACATTTTCAGGGAGGTTTTGCCAAAACGCGTCCGAATCCAAAACACGGCCGCGGAACCGAATCCAAAACCAAAACACAAAACCCGAAAAATTTCCGGTGCACATCACTAATTATTGGTCCAAATCACTGGAAGAAAATGATAAAATCACAGGAATTATTTGTAAACATTTGTAGAAAGTCGCTGCTTTCTGATTGCAGAAATGCTCAGATATTCCTGCGAATCCACAATCCCTTCCCAGAGGAAAAAGAAAATGAGAAACCGTTGTTTGAGAACGTTTGTTCTCTTTCCCTTACAAAGGAACAAACCACTTTCCAAGAAGACTGACGTTTTTGGGATTATGGAGACATAATGTTTTTGAATATAAATCCTAAAGCAGGTGGTGTATTAGAGCAAAAGAGTGCAAGAGACCAGCCATGCAGTTTCTGAAATATTATGACAAAATGTTACTGTATTTCATAAGCACTCATTCCTAACTCTGCTAAGTACTGTTTGGTATACTGTATCTGGCTTCCATGAGGTAGTTGTCCATTATTTTAGCTTCCATTGATCTTTTTGAAAGCGGTAGAAGTTATCGATTCTCCCCCCCCCCCCCCCCTATTTTGAATTTTTTCCTGCATAGCCCAGTAAAATGTTGCAGTGGGGGTCCACTTCTTCACCAAACCCAGACAAATCTCATCCTAACCTCTGTTCCACGTTCTCTATGTACCCCATCTGTGTCATCCATGTCTGTCTACCCCTCCCCTTTAGATTGTAAGCTCTCACGAGCAGGGCCCTCTTTCCTCATGTGCTTATCCTTTGTCTTACTTTAATAATCTTCAACTGTACCACATCCAGCAGTCTTCTGCCACCTGATACTTATTCCAGTGTCATCTGCTGATGTAACTATGTTTATTTACCCTGTACTTGTCCTATACTGTCATCAACTGTAAATTGCTGTTTTCCTGTTTGATTATTTATGTACTCTGAAATTGGGCGCTGCGGAACCCTTGTGGTGCCATATAAATAAAGGATAATAATAATAATAATAATAATAATAATATAGAGTGTATAATCCCAGGTGTATCTCACACATTGCTCAGTACAGATTATAGGATGTATAAAATCACCAGGTGTATAACACATGTCGCACAGTACAGTATACATACTGGTCACAATAATGCAGCACAGAGATAGTATACTTGACACAGAGCTGCAAGATACAGCAATGGCCTACTGTACTGTACTATATATATATACTGCTGGTCACCAAAATGCTGCACTGTCCTACTATATACTGCTCACAGTAATGCAGCACAGAGATAGTGTACTTGACACAGAGCTGCGAGATACACAGCAATGGCCTACTGTACTACCAAAATGCTGCACTGTCCTACTATATACTGCTCACAATAATGCAGCACAGAGATAGTATACTTGACACAGAGCTGCAAGATACAGCAATGGCCTACTGTACTGTACTATATATGTATACTGCTGGTCACCAAAATGTTGCACTGTCCTACTATAGTAAACACTGCTCACAATAATGCAGAACAGAGATACAAGATACACAGCAATGGCCTACTGTACTGTACTACTATAATACTGGTGGTCCCCAGTATGCAGCACACTGAGCACAGATATTTGCAGCACACTGAGCACAGATATGGAGCGTTTTCAGGCAGAGAACGTAGATATTTTCAGCACACTGAGCACAGATTATTTGCAGCACACTGAGCACAGATATTTGCAGCACACTGAGCACAGATATTCGCAGCACACTGAGCACAGATTATTTGCAGCACACTGAGCACAGATATTTGCAGCACACTGAGCACAGATATTTGCAGCACACTGAGCACAGATTACAGAGCTTTTCAGGGAGAGAACGCTGCCACGTCCTCTCCGTTTAATCTCCAATGCACAAGTGAAAATGTCGGCGACGCGCGGCTCCTTATATAGAATACGAATCTCGCGAGAATCCGACAGCGGGATGATGACGTTCGAGCGCGTTCTGGTTAACCGAGCAAGGCGGGAAGATCCGAGGCTGCCTCGGAACCGTGTAAAATGGGTGAAGTTCGGGGGGGTTCGGATCCCGAGGAACCGAACCCGCTCATCTCTAATATCTATCTATATATATCTATATATATCTATATATATATATATATATATATATATGTGATAGATAGATAGATAGATAGATAGATAGATAGATAGACAGACAGACAGACAGACAGACAGACAGACAGACAGACAGACAGACAGACAGATAGATAGATAGATAGATAGATAGATAGATAGATAGAAAATACACACACATTTATAGACCACTGCAAGAAAATGTATTTGGACACACATCCTCTTTATACCACATTCATGCACTTTATTTGAGAACTCCTTATTATTCAGTTACAATACCCTTTATTAAATATCACATTTCAATATACAGCATATACAGCTATACCCAGGATTCACACCTATAACCTGTTGAATTCTAATCAAACACCCTACTCATTGAGCTATTTGATCCTGCATAAAAACTATGAACACTATATGAAGCTACTGGTACTTTGTAAAAATATAATCAGAATTGTAATTGAGCAGATCTATGTAGTGTGCAGCCACACATCCAATCCCTTGCAGCCACAGACTACATAGATCTGCTCAGCCGCAATGCTGATCATTTTTTCACAAAGTACAAGGTAAGGGCCCTCATTCCGAGATGATCGTAGCTGTGCTAAATTTAGCACAGCTACGATCATTCACACTGACATGCGGGGAAACGCCCAGCACAGGGCTAGTCTGCCGCGCATGTCAGTGCCCCCTGCCCCCCCCCCCCACAGAAGTGCAAAGGCATCGCACAGCAGCGATGCCTTTGCACTTCAAGAGTAGCTCCCGCTCAGTGCAGCTTTAGCGTGCTGGCCGGGAGCTAGTCAGTAATCCCCGGCCCGCAGCGGCTACGTATGACATGCTGCTGCTGCAGGCCACTCCCCGCACGGTCCGGCCATGCCTGCATTGGCCGGACTGTGCCTACGAAATGGCGGCCAAATGCCGCCATTCTGCCCTTTCCCGCCCAGCGACCGCCTCTGCCTGTCAATCAGGCAGAGGCGATCGCAGCCCAGCTATAGCCTTCGGCCATCTGGCATGCGCTGGCGCACTACGGCGCCGGCTCTTGCGCAGTGGGTACCGGTTCACTCGGCTGCGATAAAAAGCAGCGAGCGAACGGGTCAGAATGACCCCCAAGGTTCAAATAGTTAGAATTCTCTAGCTTAGAATTATCTACCTTTCTATAGCTCAATGAATAGATTGTCTGACTGCAATGGCACAGGCAATGGGTTTGAATCCCGGGTATGTCATCATCTTGAAATGTAATAAAGGACAGTGTGACTGAATAACAAATACATCTCAAGTTGAGTTCATGAATCTTGTATAGGTATTAGTGACAGAAGGGGTGAGGGTAGGAGACAGGGGCGGTCAGGAGATTCTAGGCTTCAAAAAGGGGGGAAACTGCAAGTGAAAAATGAAAATAGATAATTGACAAGTGCTGTCAACAGCGCCCCCTACCCTGCAGTACTATGGCCCTCATTCCGAGTTGTTCGCTCGCTAGCTGCTTTTAGCAGCTTTGCACACGCTAAGCCGCCGCCCTCTGGGAGTGAATCTTAGCTTAGCAGAATTGTGAACGAAAGATTAGCAGAATTGCGAATAGAATAGCGATTAGAAATTTATTTGCAGTTTCCGAGTAGCTCGAGTCTTACTCTGCCACTGCGATCAGCTCAGTCAGTTTCGTTCCTGGTTTGACGTCACACACACGCCCAGCGTTCGCCCAGCCACTCCCCCGTTTCTCCAGACACTCCCGCATTTTTCCCTGAAACGCCTGCGTTTTTTCGCACACACCCATAAAACGGTCAGTTTCCGCCCAGAAACACCCACTTCCTGTCAATCACATTACGCTTTATTCTTTGATTATGCCTTTCTCTCTCATTTGCACATGAGGAGGAACGTTAATCTTGTTAGAAAATTAGGGGAACATTTTGCACCATTTTTGCAGGATCTGTATGCATCAAGACCACCCTTGCTCACCAGCCCTCTGGAAACTCACATGAGTTTTGCCTCCTGATACATAAGGTACATCATGCTTGTGGCCACTGAGAACCGATGGAGAGATCTGTACCAAGGTTTCTAAGATGAAGATTTAGCCGCTAAGCTGGTGATTGTCCCTTCTAGATGCAAACTCAGTCAGAGAATTCAATTTAAAAACCAAATAGTATTTTTGAAACTATAAGGGCATCCATATTTATGTAACAAGGGGAATTCTACAAAGAATAGTCTAATGGCTGGGTTGTAAATCTTCCACCAAACATACGTCAATAAAGAGCTGTACAGTAAGTGCATAACTCAGGACAGAATGGAAAGACTTACAGTTGTAAATGTCATGGTAATGGAATCAATAGAAGAATCCTGCAAGACAAGAAACCACTTATTGTGTTACAGCTTTAAGGTTCTCTTGATTTCCGCCACCTTATACAGGAAGCATCACAAAATGTCAGCCATTTGGTGCTATTAGGGATTCAGTCTGGGGCCTCCTTCCCCATAAACACTTTACTAGATTCCAGTCTGTGCCTTTCAATGCACTCATTTTAATGCTACACAAAACCTATTCTAGCATACTGTATATAGTTTATTATACAACATAGTCTATTCTGGTTTATCACTACATAGAAATAATTCTAATTTTGTTGACAAGCATAAAACAATACATCTATTCTGGTGGCTGTAATACAAAAAGTGGGTTCAGTCTAGTAGCTAAAATTCAAAGCTAAGTTGTATCTAGTGGCTGGTATACAAAGGTCACCTGAATGTGATAGCTAATATATAAAGGTGATCTAAATCGGGTGTCTAATATACAAAGTGATCTGAATCTAGTAGCTAGTATACAAAGGTGAGCTGAATCTGGTGGCTAGTATACAAAGGTGAGCTGAATCTGGCGGCTAGTATACAAAGGTGAGCTGAATCTGGTGGTTAGTATACAAAGGTTAGCTGAATCTGGTGGCTAGTATACAAAGGTAAGCTGAATCTGGTGGCTAGTATACAAAGGTGAGATGAATCTGGTGGCTAGTATACAAAGGTGAGCTGAATCTGGTGGCTAGTATACAAAGGTGAGCTGAATCTGGTGGCTAGTATACAAAGGTGAGCTGAATCTGGTGGCTAGTATACAAAGGTGAGTTAAATCTGGTGGCTAGTATACAAAGGTGAGCTAGATCTGGTGGCTAATATACAAAGATTAAGTGAATCTGATAATATACTATTGAGGTTAGTCTGGTAGTTAGTACACAAAGTTAAAGTAAATCCATAGCTTGTATACAGTGATGAATTAAATCTGGTGGGTAGTATACAAAGGAGAGCTAAATATGGTGTCTAGTATACAAAGGTGAGCTGAATTTCGTAGCTAATATATGAAGGTGAGAGGAATCTGGTGGCTGGTATACAAATGTGAGCTGAATCTGGTGGCTAATATACAAAGGTGAACAGAATCTGGTGGCTAGAATACCAAGGGGAGCTAGATCTGGTGGCTAGTATACAAAGATTAAGTGAATCTGATAATATACAATTGAAGTTAGTCTGGAAGTTAGTATGCAAAGTTAAAATGAACCTGTGGCTAAAATACAGTGATTAGTTAAATCTGGTTGCTAGTATTAAAAAGGTCATGTGAATGTGATAGCTAATATATAAAGGTGAATCTGGTGTCTGGTATACAAAGTGAGCTGAATCTGGTGACTAGTATAGAAAGGTGAGCTGAATCTGGCAACTAGTATGAAGCGTTGAGCTGAATCTGGTGGCTAGTATACACAGGTGAGCTAGATCTGGTGGCTAGTATACAAAGATGAAGTGTATCTGATAATATACAGTTGAAGTTAGTCTGGTAAATAGTATACAAAGTAGAAGTGAATCTGTGGCTAGCATACAATGGGGAATTGAATTTGGTGGCTAGTATACACAGGTGAGCTAGATCTGGTGGCTAGTATACAAAGATGAAGTGTATCTGATAATATACAGTTGAAGTTAGTCTCGTAAATAGTATACAAAGTAGAAGTGCATCTGTGGCTTGCATACAATGGGAAATTGAATTTGGTGGCTAGTACACAAAAGTAAGACAAATGTGGTTGCTAATATACAGAGGTGAGGTAAATCTGGTGTCTAGTATATAAAGGTGAGCAAAATCCATTGACCAGTATAGAGAAGAGGAGGTGGATGGTCAGCCTAGTATAACAAGGGAAGGAAGGGGGGATGTTCTGATTTGTTGCAAAATTTAGCTATGAGCCTCATTTCTGGTCATTCCCCTGCACTAATTTTAAGCAAATATGGGGGTTCCCTCCGAAGAACCCACCACTCACAATTAACATTTCTCCACCCACATTCTGATGTCATGGTGACATCAGACATGCATAAAAATTCCACCACGTTGAGTAGTCTGTGGCTCTCCTGCTGCTGCGTCACCACAAGTCCCAGCATTTCTCTCCAGCTGCAGGATCGGCTCCTGGACAGCCACAGGCTGCTTATTTCCTGGGGTTAAAGGCACCCAACCAATTTACCAATGCGGAGCTACTGTAGATAATAGCCGTGAATGTGTCAAGAAGCAAACAGCATGCTTACACAGTACCCAAAGGGTATTAACATCACTGAGGAGCAGGAAATTGCAATAGGGATTCTACGGGAGTGGTTTGTGATTAAAAGAGGCCTCCGCTTCTAAAATAACTCATTTGCATAAATTTACATTGCCGCCGGTATGTGTCTCTCCTCTATCTTCATGATATTCAGGCGGCTTTCTGCAGATTATGGGATTATAACAGAACGTGAAGAAAACTATTCTATATTTTGTACTGAAAGTGGAAGCAGAAGGTAATTATTATTCAGACTTCTCAGTGATTTCTCTCTCCTCGATAAGACTTCTGCGGGACCACGGTACACATTACAGCCCACAATTATGTTGATTGCATCATTGGATTATTTGATGATTGAGACCATTAGCATCTCTCTCTTGAAATGTCGCCAAAACAACACGCAGTTGCCTTGCAGTAACAATTAGAAGGTAAGGCAATCAATGAAAATAACATATCAAACAGCACAAAAGTAGCTGACATAAAGAAAATTAAAAATGAAGAAAACGCTTCAGGCAAAGTAAAATGGATGTAGCATGTCTGTACGGAGAATCATAAATAGTTATGTGTAGCATAATTTATAAGGCTATTTAGATCTGCTGATCGGTGAAATAAGTTGATGAGCAGGTTTTTCCCTTCACTTCTTTCCAAATCTTCCACCTAAAAAGCTCACCAGGCAGCAGTTTCCAATACTATATATTCTGCCTCTGTCAGATGGGTAATATGTCTTATAATTATTGCTGTTGACAGGGCAGCCACCAGGGGGGGACTGCAGGGAGTAGAGTCCCGGGCCCTTATAGAGAATCCCGATCCTACAACCAGTACCTGGAGAGCTACACAGGCAGCGCAACAACAGAGGGCGCATCAGCTCTGTGAATCATTCCTGCAGGTCCGCAATGCTCCACCTATAGGTAACGTCATGATGTAAGACATCATATAGCGGTAGAACGGTGTTGTGACAGGACGATACCGTACGGAAGCACTCACAGCTTCCGCAGTCCCGTTGACTGCGCACAGAATGGAAGGTCAAGCCGCACGAGGCCTGACCACATAGGGGATTCCCGCTTACCGTCAGTAACCGCCTGTTACTGACTCCACCCACTGCGCTGTGGGCGGGTTCTCGCTGCCACCACCAAACTCCTAACCTGCCGTGGCGTTTGGAACCACGGTTCTGCTCTGTATGTGCCGACGCACTGCTTTACCACACCTGCGTGGTGTCGACGAATCCCCACTAGCCACTTGCTAGGCCTCTACCGGTAGCTGGCGGAAGGCGGAGCTTGGAGACGTCAGGTGCTTCCCTGGACAGCCGGAGAACGGGGCTAGGTTTGGCCTAACCCTGTTGGTCACAAGATGAAGCAGTCTTCTTGAGGCAAAGGTGTTTATTGCTCAAATAACCTTTAAAAAGGCTCCTCCCTATTGCTAGGGGCAACAGCATACAATTAAGATCTTTTCAGCAGAAGAAGATGTTACAATACACACTCCTATGGGCCAACTGCCCTTCTTTTATCCCTCTCCAAGACCCCTTACCACAGGGGGTAAGCCCGCCCTGTGGTGCACAACCAATCAATGTTTACCCATGAGCTGTGCATGCTCTGGTCTCATGCACACCTAACATTGTTCCCTATGGACAGTGGGGAGTGGTCGGTCTCCTTTGTCTCTCCCATCTGGGAGAGCAGGGTACTCCCACGGTGCCGTTCAGTCTGGCTGGGGGGAGGTTTTCCCTCCTAAACTGACTTCCAGAAACCTGCCCGGGACCCCTCTCACTGCCTGCAGCCTGGATTTGGGCTCCAGAGCTGGGCAGCCTGGCTCCCCGGTCCAGGTCTCTGGTCCACTACGGCTGATCTCCATGGAGCTCCAAGAAACCACTCAGCTTGCTTCACAGCTAAGCTGCTCCTCTCTCTTCCTGTACCCCTTGGAACTATGAGGCTGGATGGGAAAACATTCCGTTTTTGGGGAAAAGGTCTGGGAGAATCCATCAGCCTGCACAGCCATGGATTCCCCCCTCCTGGGACACACAATCAAGTAAGTGCAATTTCTCTTTAAATACATTACATTTTAAATCACACTGTACATTTCCCTGTAACTATACACTGAGCCTGTGCCCTGCACAGACTCTACATACTCAGGCACTACAGTGCCTTCCCTAGCCCTGCAGCCTGGCTGCTAGGGCTCTCCCTCTCAGTGCTGGAGGTATGGGGCTGGCTTCCCCCATCCTCCAGCCTGCTTTCCTGCCTCTGGGGTTCCAGGGAGCTGGCTCTCCCTGTCCCCCCAGTGTGGCACTAACCAGTGGCCTCGCCGCACGCAGCGGCGCACCCCCCTGTACCGAAGTCCGGCGGCCCGGGACACTTGTCCCGGCCGCCGGGACCCTGGCTTGTTTCAGCGCTGAGGCGCCGGGAGCGTAGCTCCCGGACCCCAGTGCTTCACCATCCTGCTCGGCAGCCTAATTTGCCCACGCCGCTAGGGAGCCGGCTAGCCCGGTCCCCCACGAGCGGCGCCTGTCTTGTGGCCTCGCTGCAGCGTCCGGCGGGGAGCCGGGCTGCAGCGCACCCCCCTCGCCGGCTAGCAGCCCGGGACGTCCGTCCCGGCTGCTGCGGCTGGCCACCTGTGCTGGGCTGAGGCGCTGGGAGCAGAGCTCCCGGCCCCCAGCGGCGGCTCTCACAGAGAGCACTGCAGCGGGAGCCGAGCTCCCAGCCGCAGCGCTCACCCTTCTCCCCGGCGCGCACACTCCAGTGCGCCCGGGGCTACACTGACCGCTGCCGGGAGCGGAGCTCCCGGACTCCGGCGGTCAGCGGCTGCCTCCTCTCCCCCGGCGCGCACACTCTGCTGAGCGCGCCGGGGGATGTCCTCCCTGCCGTGGTCTCCGGAGAGGTCCGGGACCACGGCACAACCATAAAATACATGCATTTAAACATTTTTTACAACACGGCGCCTAGCGCCCAACATAATTCAAATTTGGCGCCAAGCGCCCCTTTGTCTTAAAAAATGGCGCCGGGCACTAGGGGTTAACCCCTTCAGTGCCGCAGGCGGCCATTTGCCCCGTGGCTGGGGCTCTCCGGCCACAGGTGTGGCAGAATCTTTTTATGTTGGTGGGGGGCCCCTGTCTATTTTGTCAGTCCCGGGCCCCACAATTTTTGATGGCAGCCCTGGTTGTTGATTTGCAACGAGACGCAGTGCTCAGCAATGACGGACATTGGGGGAAAAAGTTAATGTGCAAGACAGAGATACGGCGGGATCCCCACAGCCGGTATAATTGACTGCATCCTAGACATACTGTAGGAAGCAGAGTGTGGGTGACCCCAGGGCTGATGCAAACCCTGACAGAGACCTACATGATGACGTCCCCATTCCAGATCTCTACCCTGGAAGTATGGCCCATCATAGCCACCCAACATACTCCCGGTGTACCACTGCCATGGAGGAGTAGCATTAGTCAGCTGCACAAGTACTGTAATGGTCACCTTCATGTCAGCAGCTGGCACTACATGTGGGGACACCCTGAGTGCGCTGAAAACAATGAATGCTTGAGAGTAGGTAAAATCCAAGGCCGTTTTATCCATAAGGCTGACTAGGCTTAAGCCTTGGGACACTACGGGATCTAGGGGGGGCGCTGTTACCTGCATCCTAGGCCTTCAATGGTTAAAGGCATTTTGCTCTGCTGACCAATAGTGCATTAGTGCTATTTCTAAATAAACAGGTCAGCGGACATTATTTGAACTTAGTATCGGTGTCCGTGTGAATACCAAAAGCGTAAATGGTGGCATAATCTCTGCTTCCCAAACATTAGCTGTAGTGGGGTGAAAAATAATATGGTAAAAATCCAGTGTTTCCAACCATCGGTACTTAGGAGACTACCAAGTCTCCCCTAATGCTAGTATCTGCCACAGGCATTTCTTGCAAAGCTTTAGTGAGGGTCTTCTTGCTGTGCGGAGAGTCACATTTGCACGTTCCACTGCACAGGAAGAATAAATAGGGGCGATTTTCCAAAACTGCACACAGTGCTTCCACCTTTTCTGCATAATCAGAAATGGACCTTATAAAATATTCACCATATACTCCCCGGCCCGGTTTTGGAGACACCTGTGCTGTGTCACATCACCCATCCAGAGTGGTATCTGGTGGATCACTCCATAACATTTATAAAAGGCATTTTCTAGCACGTCGCATTTTGTCAGGAGGATGGCAAAGGAGTCCGAGACTTTGTTACACATGACAGAAATAGAATTCTCCACCAATCAGCTAAATACCATGACGGGATCTAAGAAATAAATGAAACGGGACTTCTATCAGATTGATAAAAAGTGCATATTGCGTGCAATATTCAGCTGCATAAAACTCTGCTTTCCATTCCGGCTGAATGTCACACGGCATCAGCGTTTCGTTTAGAGGCGGACGGCGGACATGGTAGCGAGATTTGAAAGATTAGATAGGAGATGTCATTCGTGTCAAAACAAATGACAGTTCTTTAGGCCATCGACATGCTATTGCTGGGGTTTAGTGAGTCAATTCATCTTCACTTTGTGAGATTTATGTGTATGCACACAGGTTGGTCATATATTCCTTCAATTAATTCAAGGCAGAGCCTTTCAGGCACCATCGGGAAGGTCAGGAGGGATAATCGTGGAAACAGGCTGTCAATTGCAAGCCAAACCTGAACAATGAATTCATGTCTGACCTCCTAAACACCGCGCCAGAACATTTAGCATGCTGTCCATAGACGCTGGGAGATGTCTGCTCGTCATGTCTACAATTATATAAACTATACGGGGGGAGGTCTATCAAATCGTGGAGAGAGATAAAGTGCCAACCAATCAGCTCCTAACTGTCATGTTGCAGGATGTGTTTTAAAAAGGCAGTAGCTGATTGGTTGGTACTTTGGGCCTAATTCAGCATGGAACGCAGGTACGATTGCGTTCGCGTGCTGAAGCACTGTGAAGTGTGAGCACGTGCAGCAGCCGCACTGAGCGTGCACATACAGAGAGATGTGACAGCATCTCACTTGTGCGAACGCCTCTGCCTGATTGACATTGCGGTGCGGGAGGGGGCGTCGGCTCAGCATTAAAGGGGTGTCGTGGTGGCATTTGGGAGGATGCGGTACGGACAACGCAGGCGTGTCTGGACCATTGCGGGGCGAGCCGATGCGGCTATGTGACGTCACACACAGCTGCTGTGACCCGAAACAAGGCGGGTAGCCACCTGACTTTGCAGCTGCCGTGCAATGCTTTTGCATGTTTGCAGGAAGGGATGGGGCAGGGCCGACATGCGGGGCAGTCTTTCCCTGTGCTGGGCATCCCCCTACATGTCAGTGTAATGGATCATACTGTAGAAGATGTGAGAATTTCCGCACAGCTACAATCCATGCAGAATTAGGCCTTTTATCTCTTGGTCCCCTGTCTCTCTCCAAGCTTTGATAAGTCTCCCCCAGGATCTTTTGCAAAATTTCACTCCTTTGGTTCAAAGGGGGTAATTCCGACCTATTCGCACACAGCGGTTTGTCGCTGTATTGCGAACAGGTCTGGCATGCGCGGCGGCCGCACTGAGCACGCACGTCATTGCCCGGCGACAGGGGTCGCCGGATTACATCGCGGACAATGAAGAAAGTGGTCGCAGAGACGGCCGCAAGAAGATTGACAGAAAGAAGGCGTTCCTGGGTGTCACCGGACCGTTGCCTACCGTTTTCGGGGAGGGGTGAAGAAAACGCAGGCGTGTCCAGCAGAACGGAGGGCGGATGTCTGACGTCAAAGCCGGCACCAGCATCGCTGAGATCGTCGCACAGGGTAAGTATGTCCAGGGCTAGTCTTGTTCTGCATGAATTTTTTTAGCTTAGCATGGCTGCACAAGCGATCGCATCCCTGCTAAGCTAAAATACACTCCACATAGGTGTGGGCTAGTTGATCGCACCAGCAGCAAAAAGTTGCTGGCTGCGATCAACTCGGAATGACCACCATTATCAGCAAGATTAAATCACATGCAATGAGACTTACTGCACTGCACCTCCATATCCTCTGTCAGACAGTATAATACTGAATATTACCAAATAATACAGTTATCTGACCTGTAGATACTGCGTGCATGGAAATAGTCGCCGCACATTCTCTGACATTGTCTATATGAGGATGCCTTGTGTTACAGCCCAGTCTTCCCCATTCAGTGGCCAATCAAGATGCAGTTGTAATGCATATGGCTCGGCATCATCCATAATCTCATGCGCTTGGTTCCCAAACATGCGTAGTGCAAAGCATCAGCACAAAACATACATGAAGGTTTTGTAACTAGATAACTGCAGAAAACTTTTTCTTGCCGGCATGCCACTAGAGGAGGGATAGCCAGGCCAAGGAAGGGGCTTGCTGAACCGCTGGATGCTGTCCTCTCCAGTGCTGAACACACCACTGCCTGGTTGTGGCACTGCTATATGTTTGCATAGCAAAGTGGAGGGAGACCTATCGTAGCAGACAAAGGGGGTGATTCAGACTGATTGCTGGGCTGCTAAATTTGCTGTCCTGCGTTCAGATTGTCGCCTCCCAAGGAGAGTGTATACACGCCTGTGCAAGTGTGCGATCGCATGTGTACGCTGAGTCAGCGGACAGTTGCAAATCCGTTCGCACCTCACTCACCATCGAATGTTTTTACCAGTGTGTGCTGTCTGTGCGCAGCCCAGGACTTACTCCTACAGTGCGATGAGAACAGAAGGATGCAAGATATAGTAAACCTACTAAATCAGGCGCTAGCACAATGTATGCTTTAAATTTCTAAAATGCACCTCTTAGAATATTTAGTTAAAAGCTATGTCAAGCAGGGCCAACACTTTATATCATCTAGAACTAAGGAATCCTTTGACATCAGTGGCGTAACTACTGCCCCCGCAGTCCTCGCGGTGGCTTGGGGGCGAGGGGCTGCGGGGGCGCCACTGACTTTGCACAGATTGACATGCGGACGAGCGTCCGCATGTCAATCTGCGGTCTCCTTCCCTCCGCTGCTGTAAGGAGGGACACGGAGCGCACATTGCGCGCATCTCCTGTGTCCCTCCCTGGCTCTCCCCCGGCCTGTCTAATAAAGGAAGTGCCGTTCGTGAGCTCTGATTGGCTCACGAACCGGCACTTCCTTTATTAAACAGGCCGGGGGAGAGCCAGGGAGGGACACAGGAGAGGCGCGCTATGCGCTCCGTGTCCCTCCAACACAAAGGAGCGGGGGGTGGGGGCAGGCACTGTGGGGGAATATCTGGCACTGGGGGCATATACCTGGCACTGTGGGGGAAGATCTGGCACTGGGGGCATATACCTGGCACTGTGGGGGAAGATCTGGCACTGGGGGCATATACCTGGCACTGTGGGGGAAGATCTGGCACTGGGGGCATATACCTGGCACTGTGGGGGAATATTTGGCACTGGGGGGAGCAGGCACTGAGGGGGCATATGTGGCACTGTGGGGGAATATCTGGCACTGGGGACATATACCTGGCACTGTGGGGGAATATCTGGCACTGGGGGGAGCAGGCACTGAGGGGGCATATGTGGCACTGTGGGGGAATATTTGGCACTGGGGGGAGCAGGCACTGAGGGGGCATATGTGGCACTGGGGGGTATATGTGGCACTGGGGGCATGTACCTGGCACTGTGGGGGAATATCTGGCACTGGGGGCATATATCTGACACTGTGGGGGAATATCTGGCACTGGGGGCATATGTGGCACTGGGAGCATGGCCCTAGCAACAAGCACTACCCCCTAGCAATGAGCATGACACCCAGTGCATGAAACCCCTGGCAACAAGCATGACACCCAGTGCATGAAACCCCTGGCAACGAGCATGACACCCAGTGCATGAAACCCCTGGCAACGAGCATGACACCCTGAGCATGAAAACCCCTGGCACCGTGCATGGAACCAAGAGCATGAAACCGCTGGCAACGAGCATGACATCCAGTGCATGAAACCCCTGGCAACGAGCATGACACCCTGAGCATGAAAACCCCTGGCACCGTGCATGGAACCAAGAGCATGAAACCCCTGCCAACGAGCAGGTAATTTAAAAGTAATTAGAAGCCTTACTGTAGAACTTAATGTGTAATGGGCATTACGGTGTGTGGCATAATGTATCACGGACATTGCGGTGTGTGTCATAATGTGTCAGGCATTACGGTGTGTTGTATACTATATCACGATCATTGTGGTATGTGGTATAATGTATCACGGACATTGCGGTGTGTGTCATACTGTGTCACAGACATTGTAAGTGCTATAATGTATCAGGGGCATTGCAGTGTGTAGCATAATGTATAACAGGCATTGCAATTCCTGTCATAATGTGTCGCAGGCATTACGGTGTGTGGCATAATGTGTCACAGGCATTACAGTGTGTGCATATTGTGTCATGTGCATTATTGTGTGTGGCATAATGTCTAAGGGCCATTGCGGTATGTGGCATAATGTATACTGGGCATTACTATAAGGAGGAAAAATGACAAATAATGTAAGGGGCATGAATCAGGATTATTTTTCTTTCCTGTGGTGGCTAACGTCTGGGCGTGCAGGTTGCAAAACTGGGGTATAAGGTAGTCTTTTCCTGCAATGCCACGCCCCTTTACGCAAAACCACGCCCATGTCAACGAAGCCACGCCCCCTTTTGTCGGCGCGCACCTACGGCGCGCGAATATTTGTCCCTTTATTAGTGCCAATTATGGGGGGCATGGGGGGGGGGGGGGGGGCGCAGAAGGATTTTTTGGCTTGGGGGAGAAAAATTTCTAGTTACGCCACTGTTTGACATAGTTGCCAATATAAACTGCCAAACCTCTTTTGTTGTATATTTAATTTCTTGTAAACCACTCGCCCACTTAATACTAGGTTTCTAGAACATAGAAGATTAATTCGTAACAAATCAACAAGTCACAATGTACCTAGACATATCAATACACTGCATGAAGGGGATTGTGGGGTGTTATCCATACAGGCAGTGGAACATATAGAACAGACATTTCGCGGTGGGGATAGATATAACCACCTCTGTAACAGAGAAGCCTACTGGATTTGTATTTTAGACACCTTGTTCCCTTTAGGACTCAATGAAAACATTGAGCTTAACAACGTATAAACATGTAAACTTATGTTTCTACCTCTTCCTCTCCCTTATCCTCCTTCTCCATATGATAATGCAATTTTCGATCCTAGCTCTCCTCTCCTTTTTGGTCTTCTTTTGGTTCTATGTTTTCCTAAATAATACTACTAATTTTTGAAAGGAGTGACTCGTACACTGTGGAGAAGAGTCCCCCCTGAAATGTATAAGAGAAAATGAAAATAGGTCCATGGAACTTCTGATTATCTCTGTATATAACGTGATTGAAAACACGTATTGCTAACTCATGCGTCTTATTTAAATCTCTTAAATGAAGCATTGCTCTACTACCTATATATTCAGCTGAAACACTCGCTCCACTCTGTATTATTTTTACTCTTATTGCTGTTTGCATAAACAATATATAACAACTATCTATATCTATGTGGGGGCTATGCGTGCCCGGGTCGGGCTTGAACTGGTGGTCTCTTGTGCTGTGGCTCGGTTGCTTGTCCGCTGAGCCACGGCAATCATACGACTGATTTAGGTCCATTTACTATATATATTTTCAAGGGCTACATAAACAATATATAATAACTATCTATATCTGCGCAAGATGTGTGTGCCCAGGTCGGGCTTGAACTGGTGACCCTGTGTGTTTTGGCTCAGTTGCTTGCTCGCTGAGCCACGGCAGCCTCATGGCTGATTTGGGTCCTCTTACTATATAGACCTTTAAGGGCTTCAGCAATTTATTTGTGCAGACACTAATAGAGATAGAAATAAAAAATAAAAATTAAAAATAGTAATGCTAATTGCTCCTCTCCTCTCGGATGCCATTTCTACCGAACACAAAGGATTCTTATTTATACTTTAGGGGAATGGTGAGAAAAATTGGAAAGCTGAAACCCCACCTCGGGAAAAAATAAATAAATAATAGATAAAAAGCTTAAATCATTAATAAAACTTCTATATAAATATTCTCAGAAACATAAACGAATTGCTTTGTAAGCTAAACAGGGTGAATATAACAATGCCCAATATCAGTGGGATATATAAAGCATAATTGGGTGTATACACTTTCTATCTCAATCTAAGTGGGGGTTTAGATGCTTTCTTTTCTTTCTCATCATCTACCAATATGAATGTCATTATGTAATATTCTTTTAAATATCTCTGTATTTTATATGTTGTATTGAGATTTTTTATAAAAGCACCTTAATTCATTATAACATGTGAATGAACTTACCACTAATTATGCAGTAGGGACTGACTACACAGGTGTGTTTAATAACACCCTAGAGCTGATTGGCTGGAACCGATTTAAATACTTCTCTACCTGTCTGTCTGGTATCTACACCTCCTGATGAAACTGCCGATAACGTTGGGCAGAGAAACGCGTTGAGGACCGTGGCAACTGCTAGCCCCTGAAAGGAGACCTCTGCTTACCACTCTCAACCCTGCTTCTGCTTAATTAATCCTCCCCAATTGGTGCCTGGCTGGACATCACATCATAAGCGCCCACCGCTGTGCTTGAAAAGCCCTGTCTGCAGACTTGTCTATGGGAATTTGCGGCTTCTCTTCCGGATACATCGAGATAAGAGCCTTCCAACCGCATACAGTACAAACTGCAATACGCTATTGACGGGAATCAGCGGAGACCTCCAGTATTGGGTGAGATAAGTGCCCCGTAATTCAGGGGCTTGAACTAAGCATTTTCAATTCCCCCCAAAACCAGGGGAAGTTTCTCCAGTGCACTTGAGCTATATTAATCAGAGGATAATCCCAGCACGTCTCCTTTAATAATGGACTGCAGTATTGCACACAAATAATAAGCAAGTTATATTGATTATACATTTTTATTGTTGTTATTATACAATCTTGTTACCATTTATTTATTTGGTTGAACTTTGATACTCTGTTTTATGGTTCTAAGCAATATTAAAACATACCTTGTATACATATATTATTAGCGCTTCTTAATGTTTCCTTGGAAACTTAGGCCCTCATTCCGAGTTGTTCGCTCGGTATTTTTCATCGCATCGCAGTGAAAATCCGCTTAGTACGCATGCGCAATGTTCGCACTGCGACTGCGCCAAGTAACTTTACTATGATGAAAGTATTTTTACTCACGGCTTTTTCTTCGCTCCGGCGATCGTAATGTGATTGACAGGAAATGGGTGTTACTGGGCGGAAACACGGCGTTTCAGGGGCGTGTGGCTGAAAACGCTACCGTTTCCGGAAAAAACGCAGGAGTGGCCGGAGAAACGGTGGGAGTGCCTGGGCGAACGCTGGGTGTGTTTGTGACGTCAACCAGGAACGACAAGCACTGAAATGATCGCACAGGCAGAGTAAGTCTGGAGCTACTCTGAAACTGCTAACTCGTTTGTAATCGCAATATTGCGCGTACGTCGGTCGCAATTTTAAGAAGCTAAGATTCACTCCCAGTAGGCGGCGGCTTAGCGTGTGTAACTCTGCTACATTCGCCTTGCGAGCGAACAACTCGGAATGAGGGCCTTAGTTGGGTATTTCTCCGTGATGAGAACAGGCTGATCGGGGCCGGAGCTGACGTCAGACACCGGCCCTGAAAATGCATGGGAACGCCTACGTTTTTCCTGACACTCCCAGAAAACGGTCAGTTACCACCCACAAACGTCCTCTTCCTGTCAATCACCTTGCAAATGGTTGTTCCCTTGAAATTTTCGCACCAGCCTGTCGCTGCTCGGAAATGCCTGTTGTTATTTGGCGACGTGCGTGTGCATTGCAGTAAATATGCATGCGCAGTCTATCGATAATCGCGCACTGTCCGAAAACACACAACAGCAATCAGGTCTGAATCAGGCCCAAAGTTCTGAGTGCACAGGATTAGAGGACAGGCCTCCACAATCGAGTTAGTCTAGAGGCCCGAGGAAGATTTATTAATGTCACTTTACAAAACCTTCATTCTGCAATGCTCTACAAAACAAGTAACTACCAATCAGCTTCTGTCATTTTACAGCTGATTGTTGGGTACTTTGGCCCTCATTCCGAGTTATTCGCTCGCTAGCTGCTTTTAGCTTTTAGCAGCTTTGCACACGCTAAGCCGCCGCCTACTGGGAGTGAATCTTAGCTTAGCAAAATTGCGAACGAAAGATTCGCAATATTGCGAAAAGACTTCTCTGTGCAGTTTCTGAGTAGCTCGAGACTTACTCTTCCAGTGCGATCAGTTCAGTGCTTGTCGTTCCTGGTTTGACGTCACAAACACACCCAGCGTTCGCCCAGACACTCCCCGTTTCTTCAGACACTCCCGCGTTTTTCCCAGAAACGGCAGCGTTTTTTCACACACTCCCATAAAACGGCCAGTTTCCGCCCAGAAACACCCACTTCCTGTCAATCAAACTCCGATCACCAGAACGAAGAAAAATCCTTGTAATGCCGTGAGTAAAATACCTAACTGCATAGCAAATTTACTTGGCGAAGTCGCAGTGCGAACATTGCACATGCGCAATTAGCTAAATCGCTGCGATGCGAAGAAAATGACCGAGCAAACAACTCGGAATGAGGGCCTTTATCTCCCTCCAAGATTTGATACATCTCCTCCTGGATATCCGCTCCACTCTCGCTCTTCTGCCACCAGCAAACCTACTTTGATTTCATGTGAATTTCCTGTAGTCTGTCCAGGCTGGAGTACAGTAGGGGTGTCCCAGGAATGTGACCGATCTAGAAAGCCCTGTGGACTTGGGTCTTCCTTTTATGAATGGCATTTAGAAAGTATAAATGTCCTTCAAGCTTGCAAAAATATTAAGCAATAAGAGCACATTACAATAAAACATCCGGGAGCTGCTTTCCTAAAAAAGTGTCTTGAACCTTGGGGGTAATTCAGACCTGATCGCTAGGCTGCGTTTTCGCACAGTTGTGGTCATTCCGAGTTGTTCGCTCGCAAGCTGCTTTTAGCAGCATTGCGCACGCTAAGCCGTCGCCTACTGGGAGTGAATCTTAGCTTAGCAAAATTGCTAACTAAAGATTCTCTAAATTGCGAATAGAAATTTCTTTGCAGTTTCTGAGTAACTCGAGACTTACTCTGCCACTGCGATCAGTTCAGTCAGTTTCGTTCCTGGTTTGACGTCACAAACACACCCAGCGTTCGCCCAGACACTCCCCCGTTTCTCCAGCCACTCCCGCGTTTTTCCCAGAAACGGTAGCGTTTTTTCACAAACACCCATAAAACGGCCAGTTTCCGCCCAGAAACACCCACTTCCTGTCAATCACACTACGATCACCAGAACGAAGAAAAAACCTTGTAATGCCGTGAGTAAAATACCAAACTTCTTAGCAAATTTACTTGGCGCAGTCGCAGTGCGAACATTGCGCATGCGCAATTAGCTAGAGATGTGCACTTGAAATTTTTCGGGTTTTGGTTTTGGGTTCGGTTCCGCGGCCGTGTTTTGGGTTCGAACGCGTTTTGGCAAAACCTCACCGATTTTTTTTTGTCGGATTCGGTTGTGTTTTGGATTCGGGTGTTTTTTTCAAAAAACACTAAATAACAGCTTAAATCATAGAATTTGGGGGTCATTTTGATCCCAAAGTATTATTAACCTCAAAAACCATAATTTCCACTCATTTTCAGTCTATTCTGAACACCTCACACCTCACAATATTATTTTTAGTCCTAAAATTTGCACCGAGGTCGCTGGATGACTAAGCTAAGCGACCCTAGTGGCCGACACAAACACCTGGCCCATCTAGGAGTGGCACTGCAGTGTCACGCAGGATGGCCCTTCCAAAAAACACTCCCCAAACAGCACATGACGCAAAGAAAAAAAGAGGCGCAATGAGGTAGATGTGTGAGTAAGCTAAGCGACCCTAGTGGCCGACACAAACACCTGGCCCATCTAGGAGTGGCACTGCAGTGTCACGCAGGATGGCCCTTCCAAAAAACACTCCCCAAACAGCACATGACGCAAAGAAGAAAAAAAGAGGCGCAATGAGGTAGCTGTGTGAGTAAGCTAAGCGACCCTAGTGGCCGACACAAACACCTGGCCCATCTAGGAGTGGCACTGCAGTGTCACGCAGGATGGCCCTTCCAAAAAACACTCCCCAAACAGCACATGACGCAAAGAAAAAAAGAGGCGCAATGAGGTAGCTGTGTGAGTAAGCTAAGCGACCCTAGTGGCCGACACAAACACCTGGCCCATCTAGGAGTGTCACTGCAGTGTCACGCAGGATGGCCCTTCCAAAAAACACTCCCCAAACAGCACATGACGCAAAGAAAAAAAAAGAGGCGCAATGAGGTAGCTGTGTGAGTAAGATAAGCGACCCTAGTGGCCGACACAAACACCTGGCCCATCTAGGAGTGGCACTGCAGTGTCACGCAGGATGGCCCTTCAAAAAAATACTCCCCAAACAGCACATGACGCAAAGAAAAATGAAAGAAAAAAGAGGTGCAAGATGGAATTGTCCTTGGGCCCTCCCACCCACCCTTATGTTGTATAAACAGGACATGCACACTTTAACCAACCCATCATTTCAGTGACAGGGTCTGCCACACGACTGTGACTGAAATGACGGGTTGGTTTGGACCCCCACCAAAAAAGAAGCAATTAATCTCTCCTTGCACAAACTGGCTCTACAGAGGCAAGATGTCCACCTCATCATCATCCTCCGATATATCACCGTGTACATCCCCCTCCTCACAGATTATCAATTCGTCCCCACTGGAATCCACCATATCAGCTCCCTGTGTACTTTGTGGAGGCAATTGCTGCTGGTCAATGTCTCCACGGAGGAATTGATTATAATTCATTTTAATGAACATCATCTTCTCCACATTTTCTGGAAGTAACCTCGTACGCCGATTGCTGACAAGGTGAGCGGCGGCACTAAACACTCTTTCGGAGTACACACTTGTGGGAGGGCAACTTAGGTAGAATAAAGCCAGTTTGTGCAAGGGCCTCCAAATTGCCTCTTTTTCCTGCCAGTATAAGTACGGACTGTCTGACGTGCCTACTTGGATGCGGTCACTCATATAATCCTCCACCATTCTTTCAATGGGGAGAGAATCATATGCAGTGACAGTAGACGACATGTCCGTAATCGTTGTCAGGTCCTTCAGTCCGGACCAGATGTCAGCATCAGCAGTCGCTCCAGACTGCCCTGCATCACCGCCAGCGGGTGGGCTCGGAATTCTGAGCCTTTTCCACGCACCCCCAGTTGCGGGAGAATGTGAAGGAGGAGATGTTGACAGGTCGCGTTCCGCTTGACTTGACAATTTTCTCACCAGCAGGTCTTTGAACCCCAGCAGACTTGTGTGTGCCGGAAAGAGAGATCCAAGGTAGGTTTTAAATCTAGGATCGAGCACGGTGGCCAAAATGTAGTGCTCTGATTTCAACAGATTGACCACCCGTGAATCCTTGTTAAGCGAATTAAGGGCTCCATCCACAAGTCCCACATGCCTAGCGGAATCGCTCTGTGTTAGCTCCTCCTTCAATGTCTCCAGCTTCTTCTGCAAAAGCCTGATGAGGGGAATGACCTGACTCAGGCTGGCAGTGTCTGAACTGACTTCACGTGTGGCAAGTTCAAAAGGTTGCAGAACCTTGCACAACGTTGAAATCATTCTCCACTGCGCTTGAGACAGGTGCATTCCACCTCCTATATCGTGCTCAATTGTATAGGCTTGAATGGCCTTTTGCTGCTCCTCCAACCTCTGAAGCATATATAGGGTTGAATTCCACCTCGTTACCACTTCTTGCTTCAGATGATGGCAGGGCAGGTTCAGGCGTTTTTGGTGGTGCTCCAGTCTTCTGTACGTGGTGCCTGTACGCCGAAAGTGTCCCGCAATTCTTCTGGCCACCGACAGCATCTCTTGCACGCCCCTCTCGTTTTTTTTTTAAATTCTGCACCACCAAATTCAAGGTATGTGCAAAACATGGGACGTGCTGGAATTTGCCCATATTTAATGCACACACAATATTGCTGGCATTGTCCGATGCCACAAATCCACAGGAGAGTCCAATTGGGGTAAGCCATTCCACGATGATCTTCCTCAGTTGCCGTAAGAGGTTTTCAGCTGTGTGTGTATTCTGGAAACCGGTGATACAAAGCGTAGCCTGCCTAGGAAAGAGTTGGCGTTTGCGAGATGCTGCTACTGGTGCCGCCGCTGCTGTTCTTGCGGCGGGAGTCCATACATCTACCCAGTGGGCTGTCACAGTCATATAGTCCTGACCCTGCCCTGCTCCACTTGTCCACATGTCCGTGGTTAAGTGGACATTGGGTACAACTGCGTTTTTTAGGACACTGGTGAGTCTTTTTCTGACGTCCGTGTACATTCTCGGTATCGCCTGCCTAGAGAAGTGGAACCTAGATGGTATTTGGTAACGGGGGCACACTACCTCAAGAAATTGTCTAGTTCCCTGTGAACTAACGGCGGATACCGGACGCACGTCTAACACCAACATAGTTGTCAAGGCCTCAGTTATCCGCTTTGCAACAGGATGACTGCTGTGATATTTCATCTTCCTCGCAGAGGACTGTTGGACAGTCAATTGCTTGGTGGAAGTAGTACAAGTGGGCTTACGACTTCCCCTCTGGGATGACCATCGACTCCCAGCAGCAACAACAGCAGCGCCAGCAGCAGTAGGCGTTACACGCAAGGATGCATCGGAGGAATCCCAGGCAGGAGAGGACTCGTCAGAATTGCCAGTGACATGGCATGCAGGACTATTGGCATTCCTGGGGAAGGAGGAAATTGACACTGAGGGAGTTGGTGGGGTGGTTTGCGTGAGCTTGGTTACAAGAGGAAGGGATTTACTGGTCAGTGGACTGCTTCCGCTGTCGCCCAAAGTTTTTGAACTTGTCACTGACCTATTATGAATGCGCTGCAGGTGACGTATAAGGGAGGATGTTCCGAGGTGGTTAACGTCCTTACCCCTACTTATTACAGCTTGACAAAGGCAACACACGGCTTGACAAATGTTGTCCGCATTTCTGGTGAAATACTTCCACACCGAAGAGCTGATTTTTTTGGTATTTTCACCAGGCATGTCAATGGCCATATTCCTCCCACGGACAACAGGTGTCTCCCCGGGTGCCTGACTTAAACAAACCACCTCACCATCAAAATCCTCCTTGTCAAATTCCTCCCCAGCGCCAGGAACACCCATATCCTCCTCATCCTGGTGTACTTCAACACTGACATCTTCAATCTGACTATCAGGAACTGGACTGCCGGTGCTCCTTCCAGCACTTGCAGGGGGCGTGCAAATGGTGGAAGGCGCATGCTCTTCACGTCCAGTGTTGGGAAGGTCAGGCATCGCAACCGACACAATTGGACTCTCCTTGTGGATTTGGGATTTCGAAGAACGCACAGTTCTTTGCTGTGCTTTTGCCAGCTTGAGTCTTTTCATTTTTCTAGCGAGAGGCTGAGTGCTTCCATCCTCATGTGAAGCTGAACCACTAGCCATGAACATAGGCCAGGGCCTCAGCCGTTCCTTGCCACTCCGTGTGGTAAATGGCATATTGGCAAGTTTACGCTTCTCCTCCGACAATTTTATTTTAGATTTTTGAGTCCTTTTTTTACTGATATTTGGTGTTTTGGATTTTACATGCTCTGTACTATGACATTGGGCATCGGCCTTGGCAGACGACGTTGCTGGCATTTCATCGTCTCGGCCATGACTAGTGGCAGCAGCTTCAGCACGAGGTGGAAGTGGATCTTGATCTTTCCCTATTTTTGGAACCTCAACATTTTTGTTCTCCATATTTTAATAGGCACAACTAAAAGGCACCTCAGGTAAACAATGGAGATGGATGGATACTAGTATACTTATGGATGGACGAGCGACTGCCGACACAGAGGTAGCTACAGCCGTGGACTACCGTACTGTGTCTGCTGCTAATATAGACTGGATGATAATGAGATAAAAATAAAATATATATATATATATCACACTAGTACTGCAGCCGGACAGGTATATATATATTATGTAATGACGGACCAGCTGGACACTGTCTGTCAGCACTGCAGACTCCTAAAGTAAGCTACTAGTATCAAGAAGATAGAAAAAAAAACCACGGGTAGGTGGTATACAATTATGGATGGACCAGCGACTGCCGACACAGAGGTAGCTACAGCCGTGGACTACCGTACTGTGTCTGCTGCTAATATAGACTGGATGATAATGAGATAAAAATAAAATATATATATATATCACACTAGTACTGCAGCCGGACAGGTATATATATATTATGTAATGACGGACCTGCTGGACACTGTCTGTCAGCACTGCAGACTCCTAAAGTAAGCTATTAGTATCAAGAAGATAGAAAAAAAAACCACGGGTAGGTGGTATACAATTATGGATGGACCAGCGACTGCCGACACAGAGGTAGCTACAGCCGTGGACTACCGTACTGTGTCTGCTGCTAATATAGACTGGATGATAATGAGATAAAAATAAAATATATATATATATATCACACTAGTACTGCAGCCGGACAGGTATATATATATTATGTAAAGACGGACCTGCTGGACACTGTCTGTCAGCACTGCAGACTCCTAAAGTAAGCTACTAGTATCAAGAAGATAGAAAAAAAAACCACGGGTAGGTGGTATACAATTATGGATGGACCAGCGACTGCCGACACAGAGGTAGCTACAGCCGTGGACTACCGTACTGTGTCTGCTGCTAATATAGACTGGATGATAATGAGATAAAAATAATATATATATATATATATCACACTAGTACTGCAGCCGGACAGGTATATATATATTATGTAATGACGGACCTGCTGGACACTGTCTGTCAGCACTGCAGACTCCTAAAGTAAGCTACTAGTATCAAGAAGATAGAAAAAAAAACCACGGGTAGGTGGTATACAATTATGGATGGACCAGCGACTGCCGACACAGAGGTAGCTACAGCCGTGGACTACCGTACTGTGTCTGCTGCTAATATAGACTGGATGATAATGAGATAAAAATAATATATATATATATATATCACACTAGTACTGCAGCCGGACAGGTATATATATATTATGTAATGACGGACCTGCTGGACACTGTCTGTCAGCACTGCAGACTCCTAAAGTAAGCTACTAGTATCAAGAAGATAGAAAAAAAAACCACGGGTAGGTGGTATACAATTATGGATGGACCAGCGACTGCCGACACAGAGGTAGCTACAGCCGTGGACTACCGTACTGTGTCTGCTGCTAATATAGACTGGATGATAATGAGATAAAAATAAAATATATATATATATCACACTAGTACTGCAGCCGGACAGGTATATATATATTATGTAATGACGGACCTGCTGGACACTGTCTGTCAGCACTGCAGACTCCTAAAGTAAGCTACTAGTATCAAGAAGATAGAAAAAAAAACACGGGTAGGTGGTATACAATTATGGATGGACCAGCGACTGCCGACACAGAGGTAGCTACAGCCGTGGACTACCGTACTGTGTCTGCTGCTAATATAGACTGGATGATAATGAGATAAAAATAAAATATATATATATATATATATCACACTAGTACTGCAGCCGGACAGGTATATATATATTATGTAATGACGGACCTGCTGGACACTGTCTGTCAGCACTGCAGACTCCTAAAGTAAGCTACTAGTATCAAGAAGATAAAAAAAAAAACCACGGGTAGGTGGTATACAATTATGGATGGACCAGCGACTGCCGACACAGAGGTAGCTACAGCCGTGGACTACCGTACTGTGTCTGCTGCTAATATAGACTGGATGATAATGAGATAAAATTAAAATATATATATATATCACACTAGTACTGCAGCCGGACAGGTATATATTATGTAATGACGGACCTGCTGGACACTGTCTGCAGAATGCGTTTATAAAAAAAAACACCACACGACGAGTGTTTAACTTTTTCAGGCAGACAATCACAATATACTGCTGGTCAGCAGACAATCACAATACTGGTGGTCAGTGGTCACTGGTCAGTCACACTGGCAGTGGCACTCTGGCAGCAAAAGTGTGCACTGTACTTAAAATATGTACTCCTGCTATAACTGCTCCCCAGTCTCCCCCACAATTAAGCTGTGTGAGCAGTGAGCACTCAGCACAGTCAGATAATGATGTACAGTATTACATATGATGCAGCACACTGGGCTGAGCACAGATATGGTATGTGACTGTGTCACACTGTGTATCGTTTTTTTTCAGGCAGAGAACGGATTAATTAAACTGGTGGTCACTGGTCACACTATCAGCAGCAAGTAGTACTCCTCCTAATAATATGCTCCCCAAAATTTGTGTCTCTCTCTAGTACTCTAGTCTAAACGGAGAGGACGCCAGCCACGTCCTCTCCCTATCAATCTCAATGCACGTGTGAAAATGGCGGCGACGCGCGGCTCCTTATATAGAATCCGAGTCTCGCGATAGAATACGAGCCTCGCGAGAATCCGACAGCGGGATGATGACGTTCGGGCGCGCTCGGGTTAACAGAGCAAGGCGGGAAGATCCGAGTCGCTCGGCCCCGTGTAAAAAAACCTGAAGTTCGGGCGGGTTCGGATTCCGAGGAACCGAACCCTCTCATCTCTACAATTAGCGGAAAATCGCTGCGATGCGAAGAAAATTACCGAGAGAACAACTCGGAATGAGGGCCAGTGGGCGATCAGGTCCAACTGCGCATGCGTATGTACCGCAATGCGCAGGCGCGTTACACGGGTGCAAAGCAGATCATGGTCAGCGATGGGCTTGTGCAAAGAATCCATTCGCACGGGTGATCGCAAGGAGATTGACAGGAAGAAGGCGTTTGTGGGTGGCAACTGACCGTTTTCAGGGAGTGTCTGGAAAAACGCAGGTGGGACCAAGCGTTTGCAGGGAGGGTGTCTGACGTCAATTCCGGTCCCGGACAGGCTGAAGTGATCGCAGCAGCTGAGTAAGTCCTGGGCTGCACAGAGACTGCACAAAATCTGTTTGTACCGCTCTGCTCAGGGCCGTATTTTCGTATGGGCTCAATGGGCTCTTGCCCAAGGGCCCCAAGAGAATAAGGGCCCTAGGCTGATAGCTGAGGGTCCCCTCTTTCCAGGGGTACCAGATTTTTGAAAATCGGCCCTGGGGAACCGGAGATATCCGACTTGAAAGCAGTG
Organism: Pseudophryne corroboree; assembly: GCF_028390025.1. Taxonomy (NCBI): domain Eukaryota; kingdom Metazoa; phylum Chordata; class Amphibia; order Anura; family Myobatrachidae; genus Pseudophryne; species Pseudophryne corroboree. Next base: position 465,640,627 of record NC_086451.1, on the reverse strand, counting down.
GTCCCCATCCAAGCCTGTTAATTGCTTTTCCCAGCCAGATATTTTGGGTTCTGTCTGACTTTGGGTAATTCTAAGGGTATAAGCCAAAAGCTGTGACTCTTCCGTTTTAGTGGACACTGGCAGATTGTCTCTACTATGCCCAGAACCAGAGATATCAGCCTTCAAGCAGCTGGTCCCTGCTCCAGCTCCACACGCCTAATATGCAGTTTTAGATTTTTGTTGGTGAATTGCTCTGGCTCCAGAACTCTGATCCCCAAGTCCCCAGTATCTTCTGAAAGGTGGGACTCTCTAGTATTTTATCCGATTCAAAGCTAAGAAATATATTTTCAGGAACTTGAGATATCTGCAGTCAAGCAAGCTGCCCTCCCACTGTAAAATGATAAATATTAAGCCCACTCCACTAGCCGGGTGGTCTTCTGTATGCCGACTGACGGGGTCCCGGCGCACAGTATACCGGCGCCGGGATCCCGACAGCCGGCATACCGACACTTATTCTCCCTCGTGGGGGTCCACGACCCCCCTGGAGGGAGAATAAAATAGTGTGGCGCGCGTAGCTCATTTGCGCTCGCCACACTGTCGGTAAGCCGGCGGCCGGGCTCCCGGCGCCGGTATGCTGGTCGCCGGGAGCCCGACCGCCGGCATATCGTAGTGAACCCCACTAGCCACCCCTCCCCTACATATTAAACACCCCCTACCACCCTGGAAGTCATGTACCAGGGCTTCTTCATTCAGCCCAATGCCCCCTTCTACAGTTTAGCCCCATCTGTGCAGTAAAGGAGTAATTAGCAGAAATCACTGCTTCAGGTCCTACATGCTGGGCAGAAGATAGAACACTCCCTACCGCCCACGGGACATCAAAGCTGCTGCTGATAGCTCCTCCCACCTCTACTGCTGGAGCATGGGTAGGGGGCCCAGTGCATTGCTGTGCCCAGGGGCCTACACTGCTGTTAAGACGGCTCTGGCTCTGCTACACATGCGTTCGCACACTTGGACAGCTAAAATACACTCCCCTGTGCGGGGCGACTATCTGATCGCAGCAGTGCAAAAATTACTTGCTAGCAATCAGGTCTGAATTAGGCCCCTTATCCGCAGCACCGGAACTGCCCCCCTTGTGTGTACACATGTGCCAAAGTCACGCCTGACTTATTATGCAAAAGATATTCTGCAGATTGAACCCTGAATTCCTAAAAGCTTTATTTTAAGACAAAAGGGAAAATATTCAGGATTAAATTAGTACAGCAAATGACATGGGACCGCTTAATCATGTTCTTTCAGTTAATTAATTATATAGATTAATTTTTAAGCAAGTAAAATATTGTAATCAGTCAGAAAATGCACCAGTATTTATGACGGCAAATATTAATTATCATATGTCTATTTGGGGAAAGTTAATAGACTGTTACAAATCCAAATGTGTAACAAGTGTTGTAGCCAATGGGATACTGTTCTGAAGACTTTTAGTGAAACAACAGGGATCAAACATTAAGTAACACAATGATTTTAGCAGTAGAGAGAAGGCAATAAAATACAATTTGCTTAATTGCATAAATTCATTTTGAAACTTTATTTTAGTTGTATATTCACTGAGGTTTCATATTATGTCAATGGTCGGTTTTAATTACTTTCACTTGCAGCTTCCCCCCGTTTTGAAGACCAGCATCTCCTGACATCCCCTGTGTCCTACCCTGACACCTTCTGTCGCTAATACCTATACAACATTCATGAACTCAACTTGAGATTTCTTTGTTCAGTCACACTCTCCTTTATTACATTTCAAGATGCGGGATTCAAACCCATTGCCTGTGGCTTTGCAGTCAGACAATCTATTCATTGAGCTTTCTGCCCATACATAGAAAGGTAGATAATTCTAAGCTAGAGAATTCTAACTATTTGAAGCAATTTGTAAAAAAAATGATCAGCATTGCGGCTGAGCAGATCTATGTAGTGTGTGGCTGCAAGGGATTGGATGGGTGGCTGCACACTACATAGATCTGCTCGGTTGCAATGCTGATTATTTTTTTTACAAAGTATCAATGGCTTCATATAGTGGAGGACAGAGAAAACATGGATGGAGCTCTTTAAATTTGTCTGGTGGCCTTGCTTTCCTGACCACCACCACCATCACCGGCCTGCGCACTTGGCGGCCTGGGAAACTGGCAGCCCCACATAGATACTAGGAGGAAATGTATTACACCTAAAAAGGACAAGCAACTAATCCGTTTAAAGCTATAATTTATCAATTGCATTCTAGAAAATGAAAGGTAGAAACCGATTATTTGCTAAGGCATCGTCACCTATTGGCCACTTCTCCGCTCTTTAGAAGGCTTGAGACATCTCCCCCCACAGTCACATCTCTCACTGCTTATTATCTATTCACACCCATCTGTTGCTGAGATGACCCTAGTAACACCTCCTAAATGTCTCTCCCCGTCAGTGTCACTATGTCGTCTGTGAACAATAACAGACAAGGGAGCGAAAGGCTCAACAAACACAAGATATCTTCCTTATACGTGTGCCAGAATCAGCAGAAGGAATATTGTATTAACTGTTTGACCGGTAAACAAAGAAAGGACAATATAATTCAAAACACATGTTCCTTCCCGAGTGCTGAAATAAGGGGCACAGGCATTTCTCTCTGGATCTTCTGTAGAATATCGCTACTTCAGAATATTACAAATGTTGCAATTATTTAAACCTTTTAGAAATATTCTCAAAATCAAAGTAAATATAAAAAGTATCAAATAAAATTGGTCTATACAGTAGGCGGTGCAGTTGTCAGAGGCAGGGCTTCCATTGGAAATTGTGGGTCTGGGACTGACAAACTAGACTCCCTGTGCATCAGCCTGCTCTCAGTCTCTAGGTTTCAGAGGTAGGAGCCAGGGGTGGGCCCCCCTCTCTGTAAGGGCCCAGGATTCCAGTCCCCACAGTCCCCCCCTGATGTCGACCCTGGGCAGATGTCCATTCAATAGTATGAACCAGACCTACGCACAGAGGTGTAGCGTGTAGTCACGGCGCCGGGAGCATATGCGTGCTATGCCCCCCCCCCAAGTGTGCATGTGGGGTTAAATTAAAGGGGTGTCTCCCCATGGCTGCCCCCCCGTATCTCCCTAAAACTGCCTCCCTCCTGTATCACCCCAAGACTGCCTCCCCCCCCGTGTATCCCCATGGCTGCCTCCCCCCCTTTATGTCCCCAAGGCTGCCTCCCCCCTGTCTCCCCATGGCTGCCTCCCCCACTTAAGGACCCCAAGGCTGCCTCCCCCCTGTGTATCCCCATGTCTCCCTTCCCCCTGTGTATCCTCATGGCTGCCTCTCCCCCTTAATGTCCCCAAGGCTGCCTCCCCCTTGTGTATTCCCAAGGCTGTCTCCCCATGTGCATTCCCAAGGCTACCTTCCCTGTGTCTCCGCATGGCTGCTCCCTTTCCCCACCGTGTCTCCTCATGGCTGCCCCCCCTGAGTCTCCGCATGGCTTTCTCCCCTCTCTGTGTCTCTCCCGTTGCTACGTTTACCTGACCTCTTCCTGGATCACTGCTGGGGTCGCCAGGGAAAGTGTTCAGTCATCCTTCCCGTCCCATAGTGCAGCCGCTGTGGCTTAGTGACATGCGCAGTATGTAGTATCGGCCGGTGGGACTGTGGCGCCCTTGCCACAGACAGGCGCCTGGAGCATGAGCTCCACTTGCGCCGCCCTTGCTACACCCCTGCCTACGCAAACGAAGACGAGAGATTTGGTTTGTGCATGACCAATGGAGCACTGCCGCCAAGTCTTGTGTTGTCACTTCACATCGGAGGAGCGCACATCATTGTTAAACAGCGATTGTGGCAATCCTGGAATCCAATGGCAAAACCATCAATGTTGGATCGGAAACATCTGTGGTTTAGAACCTTTGCTGACTAATGACCATCTCTATTGTCTGTTGCTGCCTGGGAACAGGGACTTAGGGGTCTATGTACTAAGCCTTCAAGAGAGATAAAATTGGTGGAGATAAAGTACCAACCAACCAGCTCCTAACCGCCATGTTACAGGCTGTGTTTAAAAAGTGACAAATAGGATCTGGTTGATTGGTACCTTATCTCCGTTCACTTTATCTCTCTCCAAAGCTTAGTAAATAGACCTCTTGTGTTGCAGACACATTTTTCGACCGTGAAAGAAAAATTGAAGCGGTACAATTACTACTCACTACAACGTACCTACACATTGTGCCTTGTGGTAATGCTAGACCATGGCCCGGCTGTTTTTCAAGTTTAGATTCCAAGGTTATATTACTGTTATACATAAAACAGGTTCAGCTGTTTTAATTAACCTTTACAACGAACAATATTTCACAGAGCATATTTCCTTATTTCTTTTTGAATTTTTGTATCTTAGCTTATTTATCGTAATGCCGTGCATAAACTCCACACCTCTTCCCGTCTCGTTAATATTGCTCCTAATGCATTTTCCATGTATAAAGAGAAACAAACGAGATGAATAGTTGTGTTAGAAGGTCACAAAAAATACCGGATTTCTACAAACTGATTTCAGTGATCTCGCTTAAAAGAATAGGCTACTTCAACTATGTTCCTCGGAGAACGAGGCAGGACATATATAATGAATGGCGCACTATAATTATATATGGTGATGGACTTTAGCGGGGTATTCTACCATCCTGTTATTATGAGAGATGTGCCCGCGTTTTGGTTCTGGCTCTAAATCATCCTCATGTTTTGGTGTTTGCAAAAAGACCCGAAGTGTTTTGGTTTTGGTTTTGGATCTGGGTTTTGATTACAATTGATAAAAACAGCTAAAATTATGTAACATGGAGCTATTTTTGTTATTTACATCAATAACATCAATTTCCAGTAAATTTTGTCTGTCCTCACCATAAAGGCTCCTGAGTGAAATCACAAGGAAGGGGTGTACAGTACACGCAAGCCAAAACCCCAGATTCGGTTTTTAAATCCGAGTTCCGAACTTGAGGGACGACCCGACTCTGGACTCGAGCCGGAAGTCCAAAGTTCAGGTGCGTTCGGTTTCTAAAAAACTGAACCACTCATCTCTAATTAATATTAGTTTAAGATTATATTTTTCATTCTTGTGTTCCTTATAGCATATATATGGGCAGATTTATCAAAGTTTGGAGAGAGATACAGTGACAAGGGATAAAGTTACAACCAATCAGTTCCTACGGAACTGTCATTTTTCAGACAACCTGTAACATGGTAGTTAGGAGCTGATTGGCTGGTACTTTATCTCTCTCTTTCACTTGGACCTAATTCATGTGCGGTCGCAAAGTTGCTAAATCTCAATGTTTTCTTATTGTGCATGCAGCTCATCCGCAGTGCACAGGTGCAGCATTTGACCTGGAGAGAGAAAGAACCAACCAATCAGCTTCTAGGTAGTCAGGAGCTGATTGGTTGGTACTTTGGGTGGGACCCATCAATCATCGCAGCATCCCGCTACTCACTGCATTCATATCGGTGTTTACTAATGCTGTATGTATGAAGAAAATCACAGAGAATAGCTCTTGCTGTAAGAACTGTCCTTTGCGATGATAGGATTTGCGGGTTTAGGACCCGGAGTTCTATCTACGCATTCGTCGAGGGAGGAGTCCTCCGCTGGGGCTGCTGGGAGTGTTCCGATTGGATAGAATATTGCGCTAGAAGGCAATAGGCTTCTATTGGGCAACACCATCTGCACATTGCAACACCAACCTCATCCGGGCCCTGGAATCTATCGCATTCCGGGGTTTGGGTGGTCATTCCGAGTTGTTCGCTTGTTGCCGATTTTCGCTATGCTGCGATTTGTTTCTTAATGTGCATGCGCATGGTACGCAACGCGCATGCGCTTAGTTATTTAACTAAAACTTAGCAGTTTTGCTGGTGTTCGAGCGACGCTTTTCAGTCGCACTGCTGATCGGTGAATGATTGACAGGAAAGGGGCGTTTCTGGGTGGTAACTGAGCGTTTTCTGTGAGTGTGCTAAAAAAACGCAGGCGAATCAGGTAAAAACGCAGGAGTGTCTGGAGAAATGGGGGAGTGGCTGGCTGAACGCAGGGCGTGTTTGTGACGTCAAACCAGGAACTAAACGGACTGAGGTGATCGCAATCTAGGAGTAGGTCTGGAGCTGCTCAGAAACTGCAAGGAATTATTTAGTAGTGATGTGCACCGGAAATTTTTCGCGTTTTGGTTTTGGGTTCGGTTCCGCGGCCGTGTTTTGGATTCGGACGCGTTTTGGCAAAACCTCACCGAAATTTTTTTGTCGGATTCGGGTGTGTTTTGGATTCGGGTGTTTTTTTTCAAAAAACCCTAAAAAACAGCTTAAATCATAGAATTTGGGGGTCATTTTGATCCCATAGTATTATTAACCTCAATAACCATAATTTCCACTCATTTCCAGTCTATTCTGAACACCTCACAATATTATTTTTAGTCCTAAAATTTGCACCGAGGTCGCTGGATGGCTAAGCTAAGCGACACAAGTGGCCGACACAAACACCTGGCCCATCTAGGAGTGGCACTGCAGTGTCAGGCAGGATGGCCCTTCAAAAAAATAGTCCCCAAACAGCACATGATGCAAAGAAAAAAAGAGGCGCACCAAGGTGGCTGTGTGACTAAGCTAAGCGACACAAGTGGCCGACACAAACACCTGGCCCATCTAGGAGTGGCACTGCAGTGTCAGGCAGGATGGCCCTTCCAAAAAACACTCCCCAAACAGCACATGATGCAAAGAAAAAAAGAGGCGCACCAAGGTGGCTGTGTGACTAAGCTAAGCGACACAAGTGGCCGACACAAACACCTGGCCCATCTAGGAGTGGCACTGCAGTGTCAGGCAGGATGTCCCTTCCAAAAAATTGTCCCCAAACAGCACATGATGCAAAGAAAAAAAGAGGCGCACCAAGGTGGCTGTGTGACTAAGCTAAGCGACACAAGTGGCCGACACAAACACCTGGCCCATCTAGGAGTGGCACTGCAGTGTCAGGCAGGATGGCCCTTCAAAAAAATAGTCCCCAAACAGCACATGATGCAAAGAAAAAAAGAGGCGCACCAAGGTGGCTGTGTGACTAAGCTAAGCGACACAAGTGGCCGACACAAACACCTGGCCCATCTAGGAGTGGCACTGCAGTGTCAGGCAGGATGGCCCTTCAAAAAAATAGTCCCCAAACAGCACATGATGCAAAGAAAAAAAGAGGCGCACCAAGGTGGCTGTGTGACTAAGCTAAGCGACACAAGTGGCCGACACAAACACCTGGCCCATCTAGGAGTGGCACTGCAGTGTCAATCAAGACAGGATGGCCCTTCCAAAAAATTGTCCCCAAACAGCACATGATGCAAAGAAAAAAAGAGGCGCACCAAGGTCGCTGTGTGACTAAGCTAAGCAACACAAGTGGCCGACACAAACACCTGGCCCATCTAGGAGTGGCACTGCAGTGTCAGGCAGGATGGCCCTTCCAAAAAATTGTCCCCAAACAGCACATGATGCAAAGAAAAAAAGAGGTGCACCAAGGTGGCTGTGTGACTAAGCTAAGCGACACAAGTGGCCGACACAAACACCTGGCCCATCTAGGAGTGGCACTGCAGTGTCAGGCAGGATGGCCCTTCCAAAAAATTGTCCCCGAACAGCACATGATGCAAAGAAAAAAAGAGGCGCACCAAGGTGGCTGTGTGACTAAGCTAAGCGACACAAGTGGCCGACACAAACACCTGGCCCATCTAGGAGTGGCACTGCAGTGTCAGGCAGGATGGCCCTTCAAAAAAATAGTCCCCAAACAGTACATGATGCAAAGAAAAAAAGTGGCGCACCAAGGTGGCTGTGTGACTAAGCTAAGCGACACAAGTGGCCGACACAAACACCGTGCCCATCTAGGAGTGGCACTGCAGTGTCAGGCAGGATGGCCCTTCCAAAAAATTGTCCCCAAACAGCACATGATGCAAAGAAAAAAAGAGGCGCACCAAGGTGGCTTTGTGACTAAGCTAAGCGACACAAGTGGCCGACACAAACACCTGGCCCATCTAGGAGTGGCACTGCAGTGTCAGGCAGGATGGCCCTTCAAAAAAATAGTCCCCAAACAGCACATGATGCAAAGAAAAAAAGAGGCGCACCAAGGTGGCTGTGTGACTAAGCTAAGCGACACAAGTGGCCGACACAAACACCTGGCCCATCTAGGAGTGGCACTGCAGTGTCAATCAAGACAGGATGGCCCTTCCAAAAAATTGTCCCCAAACAGCACATGATGCAAAGAAAAAAAGTGGCGCACCAAGGTGGCTGTGTGACTAAGCTAAGCGACACAAGAGGCCGACACAAACACCTGGCCCATCTAGGAGTGGCACTGCAGTGTCAGGCAGGATGGCCCTTCAAAAAAATAGTCCCCAAACAGCACTTAATGCAAAGAAAAAAAGAGGCGCACCAAGGTGGCTGTGTGACTACGCTAAGCGACACAAGTGGCCGACATAAACACCTGGCCTATCTAGGAGTGGCACTGCAGTGTGAGGCAGGATGGCCCTTCCAAAAAATTGTCCCCAAACAGCACATGATGCAAAGAAAAAAAGAGGCTCACCAAGGTGGCTGTGTGACTAAGCTAAGCGACACAAGTGGCCGACATAAACACCTGGCCCATCTAGGAGTGGCACTGCAGTGTCAATCAAGACAGGATGGCACTTCCAAAAAATTGTCCCCAAACAGCACATGATGCAAAGAAAAAAAGAGGCGCACCAAGGTGGCTGTGTGACTAAGCTAAGCGACACAAGTGGCCGACACAAACACCTTGCCCATCTAGGAGTGGCACTGCAGTGTCAGGCAGGATGGCCCTTCCAAAAAATTGTCCCCAAACAGCACATGATGCAAAGAAAAAAAGAGGCGCACCAAGGTGGCTTTGTGACTAAGCTAAGCGACACAAGTGGCCGACACAAACACCTGGCCCATCTAGGAGTGGCACTGCAGTGTCAGGCAGGATGGCCCTTCAAAAAAATAGTCCCCAAACAGCACATGATGCAAAGAAAAAAAGAGGCGCACCAAGGTGGCTGTGTGACTAAGCTAAGCGACACAAGTGGCCGACACAAACACCTGGCCCATCTAGGAGTGGCACTGCAGTGTCAATCAAGACAGGATGGCACTTCCAAAAAATTGTCCCCAAACAGCACATGATGCAAAGAAAAAAAGAGGCGCACCAAGGTCGCTGTGTGACTAAGCTAAGCGACACAAGTGGCCGACACAAACACCTGGCCCATCTAGGAGTGGCACTGCAGTGTCAGGCAGGATGGCCCTTCCAAAAAATTGTCCCCAAACAGCACATGATGCAAAGAAAAAAAGAGGCGCACCAAGGTGGCTGTGTGACTAAGCTAAGCGACACAAGTGGCCGACACAAACACCTGGCCCATCTAGGAGTGGCACTGCAGTGTCAGGCAGGATGGCCCTTCCAAAAAATTGTCCCCAAACAGCACATTATGCAAAGAAAAAAAGAGGCGCACCAAGGTGGCTGTGTGACTAAGCTAAGCGACACAAGTGGCCGACACAAACACCTGGCCCATCTAGGAGTGGCACTGCAGTGTCAGGCAGGATGGCCCTTCAAAAAAATAGTCCCCAAACAGCACATGATGCAAAGAAAAAAAGAGGCGCACCAAGGTGGCTGTGTGACTAAGCTAAGCGACACAAGTGGCCGACATAAACACCTGGCCTATCTAGGAGTGGCACTGCAGTGTGAGGCAGGATGGCCCTTCCAAAAAATTGTCCCCAAACAGCACATGATGCAAAGAAAAAAAGAGGTGCACCAAGGTGGCTGTGTGACTAAGCTAAGCGACACAAGTGGCCGACACAAACACCTGGCCCATCTAGGAGTGGCACTGCAGTGTCAGGCAGGATGGCCCTTCCAAAAAATTGTCCCCGAACAGCACATGATGCAAAGAAAAAAAGAGGCGCACCAAGGTGGCTGTGTGACTAAGCTAAGCGACACAAGTGGCCGACACAAACACCTGGCCCATCTAGGAGTGGCACTGCAGTGTCAGGCAGGATGGCCCTTCAAAAAAATAGTCCCCAAACAGTACATGATGCAAAGAAAAAAAGTGGCGCACCAAGGTGGCTGTGTGACTAAGCTAAGCGACACAAGTGGCCGACACAAACACCGTGCCCATCTAGGAGTGGCACTGCAGTGTCAGGCAGGATGGCCCTTCCAAAAAATTGTCCCCAAACAGCACATGATGCAAAGAAAAAAAGAGGCGCACCAAGGTGGCTTTGTGACTAAGCTAAGCGACACAAGTGGCCGACACAAACACCTGGCCCATCTAGGAGTGGCACTGCAGTGTCAGGCAGGATGGCCCTTCAAAAAAATAGTCCCCAAACAGCACATGATGCAAAGAAAAAAAGAGGCGCACCAAGGTGGCTGTGTGACTAAGCTAAGCGACACAAGTGGCCGACACAAACACCTGGCCCATCTAGGAGTGGCACTGCAGTGTCAATCAAGACAGGATGGCCCTTCCAAAAAATTGTCCCCAAACAGCACATGATGCAAAGAAAAAAAGTGGCGCACCAAGGTGGCTGTGTGACTAAGCTAAGCGACACAAGAGGCCGACACAAACACCTGGCCCATCTAGGAGTGGCACTGCAGTGTCAGGCAGGATGGCCCTTCAAAAAAATAGTCCCCAAACAGCACTTAATGCAAAGAAAAAAAGAGGCGCACCAAGGTGGCTGTGTGACTACGCTAAGCGACACAAGTGGCCGACATAAACACCTGGCCTATCTAGGAGTGGCACTGCAGTGTGAGGCAGGATGGCCCTTCCAAAAAATTGTCCCCAAACAGCACATGATGCAAAGAAAAAAAGAGGCTCACCAAGGTGGCTGTGTGACTAAGCTAAGCGACACAAGTGGCCGACATAAACACCTGGCCCATCTAGGAGTGGCACTGCAGTGTCAATCAAGACAGGATGGCACTTCCAAAAAATTGTCCCCAAACAGCACATGATGCAAAGAAAAAAAGAGGCGCACCAAGGTGGCTGTGTGACTAAGCTAAGCGACACAAGTGGCCGACACAAACACCTTGCCCATCTAGGAGTGGCACTGCAGTGTCAGGCAGGATGGCCCTTCCAAAAAATTGTCCCCAAACAGCACATGATGCAAAGAAAAAAAGAGGCGCACCAAGGTGGCTTTGTGACTAAGCTAAGCGACACAAGTGGCCGACACAAACACCTGGCCCATCTAGGAGTGGCACTGCAGTGTCAGGCAGGATGGCCCTTCAAAAAAATAGTCCCCAAACAGCACATGATGCAAAGAAAAAAAGAGGCGCACCAAGGTGGCTGTGTGACTAAGCTAAGCGACACAAGTGGCCGACACAAACACCTGGCCCATCTAGGAGTGGCACTGCAGTGTCAATCAAGACAGGATGGCACTTCCAAAAAATTGTCCCCAAACAGCACATGATGCAAAGAAAAAAAGAGGCGCACCAAGGTCGCTGTGTGACTAAGCTAAGCGACACAAGTGGCCGACACAAACACCTGGCCCATCTAGGAGTGGCACTGCAGTGTCAGGCAGGATGGCCCTTCCAAAAAATTGTCCCCAAACAGCACATGATGCAAAGAAAAAAAGAGGCGCACCAAGGTGGCTGTGTGACTAAGCTAAGCGACACAAGTGGCCGACACAAACACCTGGCCCATCTAGGAGTGGCACTGCAGTGTCAGGCAGGATGGCCCTTCCAAAAAATTGTCCCCAAACAGCACATTATGCAAAGAAAAAAAGAGGCGCACCAAGGTGGCTGTGTGACTAAGCTAAGCGACACAAGTGGCCGACACAAACACCTGGCCCATCTAGGAGTGGCACTGCAGTGTCAGGCAGGATGGCCCTTCCAAAAAACACTCCCCAAACAGCACATGATGCAAAGAAAAAAAGAGGCGCACCAAGGTGGCTGTGTGACTAAGCTAAGCGACACAAGTGGCCGACATAAACACCTGGCCTATCTAGGAGTGGCACTGCAGTGTGAGGCAGGATGGCCCTTCCAAAAAATTGTCCCCAAACAGCACATGATGCAAAGAAAAAAAGAGGCGCACCAAGGTGGCTGTGTGACTAAGCTAAGCGACACAAGTGGCCGACACAAACACCTGGCCCATCTAGGAGTGGCACTGCAGTATCAATCAAGACAGGATGGCACTTCCAAAAAATTGTCCCCAAACAGCACATGACGCAAAGAAAAAAAGAGGCGCACCAAGGTCGCTGTGTGACTAAGCTAAGCGACACAAGTGGCCGACACAAACACCTGGCCCATCTAGGAGTGGCACTGCAGTGTCAGGCAGGATGGCCCTTGCAAAAATTGTCCCCAAACAGCACATGATGCAAAGAAAAATGAAAGAAAAAAGAGGTGCAAGATGGAATTGTCCTTGGGCCCTCCCACCCACCCTTATGTTGTATAAACAGGACATGCACACTTTAACGAACCCATCATTTCAGCGACAGGGTCTGCCACACGACTGTGACTGAAATGACTGGTTGGTTTGGGCCCCCACCAAAAAAGAAGCAATCAATCTCTCCTTGCTCAAACTGGCTCTACAGAGGCAAGATGTCCACCTCATCATCATCCTCCGATTCCTCACCCCTTTCACTGTGTACATCCCCCTCCTCACAGATTATTAATTCGTCCCCACTGGAATCCACCATCTCAGGTCCCCGTGTACTTTCTGGAGGCAATTGCTGCTGGTGAATGTCTCCACGGAGGAATTGATTATAATTCATTTTGATGAACATCATCTTCTCCACATTTTCTGGAAGTAACCTCGTACGCCGATTGCTGACAAGGTGAGCGGCTGCACTAAACACTTTTTCGGGGTACACACTGGAGGGAGGGCAACTTAGGTAGAATAAAGCCAGTTTGTGCAAGGGCCTCCAAATTGCCTCTTTTTCCTGCCAGTATACGTACGGACTGTCTGACGTGCCTACTTGGATGCGGTCACTCATATGATCCTCCACCATTCTTTCCATGGTGAGAGAATCATATGCAGTGACAGTAGACGACATGTCAGTAATCATTGGCAGGTCCTTCAGTCCGGACCAGATGTCAGCACTCGCTCCAGACTGCCCTGCATCACCGCCAGCGGGTGGGCTAGGAATTCTTAGCCTTTTCCTCGCACCCCCAGTTGCGGGAGAATGTGAAGGAGGAGATGTTGACAGGTCACGTTCCGCTTGACTTGACAATTTTCTCACCAGCAGGTCTTTGAACCTCTGCAGACTTGTGTCTGCCGGAAAGAGAGATACAACGTAGGTTTTAAATCTAGGATCGAGCACGGTGGCCAAAATGTAGTGCTCTGATTTCAACAGATTGACCACCCGTGAATCCTGGTTAAGCGAATTAAGGGCTCCATCCACAAGTCCCACATGCCTAGCGGAATCGCTCTGATTTAGCTCCTCCTTCAATGTCTCCAGCTTCTTCTGCAAAAGCCTGATGAGGGGAATGACCTGACTCAGGCTGGCAGTGTCTGAACTGACTTCACGTGTGGCAAGTTCAAAGGGTTGCAGAACCTTGCACAACGTTGAAATCATTCTCCACTGCGCTTGAGTCAGGTGCATTCCCCCTCCTTTGCCTATATCGTGGGCAGATGTATAGGCTTGAATGGCCTTTTGCTGCTCCTCCATCCTCTGAAGCATATAGAGGGTTGAATTCCACCTCGTTACCAGCTCTTGCTTCAGATGATGGCAGGGCAGGTTCAGGAATGTTTGGTGGTGCTCCAGTCTTCTGTACGCGGTGCCTGAATGCCGAAAGTGGCCCGCAATTCTTCGGGCCACCGACAGCATCTCTTGCACGCCCCTGTCGTTTTTTAAATAATTCTGCACCACCAAATTCAATGTATGTGCAAAACATGGGACGTGCTGGAATTTGCCCAGATGTAATGCACGCACAATATTGCTGGCGTTGTCCGACGTCACAAATCCCCAGGAGAGTCCAATTGGGGTAAGCCATTCTGCGATGATCTTCCTCAGTTGCCGTAAGAGGTTGTCAGCTGTGTGCCTATTCTGGAAAGCGGTGATACAAAGCGTAGCCTGCCTAGGAACGAGTTGGCGTTTGCGAGATGCTGCTACTGGTGCCGCCGCTGCTGTTCTTGCTGCGGGAGGCAATACATCTACCCAATGGGCTGTCACAGTCATATAGTCCTGAGTCTGCCCTGCTCCACTTGTCCACATGTCCGTGGACAAGGGGACATTGGGTACAACTGCATTTTTTAGGACACTGGTGAGTCTTTTTCTGAGGTCTGTGTACATTTTCGGTATCGCCTGCCCAGAGAAATGGAACCTAGATGGTATTTGGTACCGGGGACACAGTACCTCAATCAAGTCTATAGTGGCCTCTAAATTAACGATGGATACCGGAACCACGTTTCTCACCGCCCAGGCTGCCAAGGCCTGAGTTATCTGTTTTGCAGCAGGATGACTGCTGTGATATTTCATCTTCCTCGCAAAGGACAAGTGGTCTTCCGACTTCCCCTCTTGGATGACGATCGACTCCCAGCAGCAACAACAGCAGCGCCAGCAGCAGTAGGCGTTACACTCAAGGATGCATCGGAGGAATCCCAGGCAGGAGAGGACTCGTCAGACTTGACAGTGACATGGCCTGCAGGACTATTGGCTTTCCTGGGTAAGGAGGAAATTGACACTGAGGGAGTTGGTGGTGTGGTTTGCAGGAGCTTGGTTACAAGAGGAAGGGATTTAGTGGTCAGTGGACTGCTTCCGCTGTCACCCAAAGTTTTTGAACTTGTCACTGACTTATGATGAATGCGCTGCAGGTGACGTATAAGGGAGGATGTTCCGAGGTGGTTAACGTCCTTACCCCTACTTATTACAGCTTGACAAAGGCAACACACGGCTTGACACCTGTTGTCCGCATTTGTGTTGAAATAATTCCACACCGAAGAGCTGACTTTTTTTGTATTTTGACCAGGCATGTCAATGGCCATATTCCTCCCATGGACAACAGGTGTCTCCCCGGGTGCCTGACTTAAACAAACCACCTCACCATCAGAATCCCCCTTGTCAATTTTCTCCCCAGCGCCAGCAACACCCATATCCTCATCCTGGTGTACTTCAACAGTGACATCTTCAATTTGACTATCAGGAACTGGACTGCGGGTGCTCCTTCCAGCACTTGCCGGGGGCGTGCAAATGGTGGAAGGCGCAAGCTCTTCCCGTCCAGTGTTGGGAAGGTCAGGCATCGCAATTGACACAATTGGACTCTCCTTGGGGATTTGTGATTTTGAAGAATGCACAGTTCTTTGCTGTGCTTTTGCCAGCTTAAGTCTTTTCTTTTTTCTAGCGAGAGGATGAGTGCTTCCATCCTCATGTGAAGCTGAACCACTAGCCATGAACATAGGCCAGGGCCTTAGCCGTTCCTTGCCACTCCGTGTCGTAAATGGCATATTGGCAAGTTTACGCTTCTCCTCAGACGCTTTTAATTTTGATTTTTGGGTCATTTTACTGAACTTTTGTGTTTTGGATTTTACATGCTCTCTACTATGACATTGGGCATCGGCCTTGGCAGACGACGTTGATGGCATTTCATCGTCTCGGCCATGACTAGTGGCAGCAGCTTCAGCACGAGGTGGAAGTGGATCTTGATCTTTCCCTTTAACCTCCACATTTTTGTTCTCCATTTTTTAATGTGTGGAATTATAAGCCAGTATCAATAGCAATGGCCTACTACTATATTTACTGCGCAAAACTAAAATGAACCACAGGTATAGAATGTAGATGGATAGTATACTTAATGGATGACGAGTGACGACACAGAGGTAGGTACAGCAGTGGCCTACCGTACTGCTATAAGTATATATATAATAAACTGGTGGACACTGTCAGCAAACTGCAAAACTGTCTAAAATGCACCACAGGTATAGAATGTAGATGGATAGTATACTTAATGGATGACGAGTGATGAGACAGAGGTAGGTACAGCAGTGGCCTAACGTACTGCTATAAGTATATATATAGTATACTGGTGGACACTGTCAGCAAACTGCAAAACTGTCTAAAATGCACCACAGGTATAGAATGTAGATGGATAGTATACTTAATGGATGATGAGTGACGACACAGAGGTAGGTACAGCAGTGGCCTACCGTACTGCTATAAGTATATATATAGTATACTGGTGGACACTGTCAGCAAACTGCAAAACTGTCTAAAATGCACCACAGGTATAGAATGTAGATGGATAGTATACTTAATGGATGACGAGTGACGACACAGAGGTAGGTACAGCAGTGGCCTACCGTACTGCTATAAGTATATATATAATAAACTGGTGGACACTGTCAGAAAACTGCAAAACTGTCTAAAATGCACCACAGGTATAGAATGTAGATGTATAGTATACTTAATGGATGACGAGTGACGACACAGAGGTAGGTACAGCAGTGGCCTACCGTACTGCTATAAGTATATATAAAGTATACTGGTGGACACTGTCAGCAAACTGCAAAACTGTCTAAAATGCACCACAGATTTAGAATGTAGATGGATAGTATACTTAATGGATGACGAGTGACGACACAGAGGTAGGTACTACAGTGGCCTACCGTACTGCTCTAAGTATATATATAGTATACTGGTGGACACTGTCAGCAAACTGCAAAACTGTCTAAAATGCACCACAGGTATAGAATGTAGATGGATAGTATACTTAATGGATGACGAGTGATGACACAGAGGTAGGTACAGCAGTGGCCTACCGTACTGCTATAAGTATATATATAGTATACTGGTGGACACTGTCAGCAAACTGCAAAACTGTCTACAATGCACCACAGGTATAGAATGTAGATGGATAGTATACTTAATGGATGACGAGTGACGACACAGAGGTAGGTACTGCAGTGGCCTACCGTACTGCTCTAAGTATATATATAGTATACTGGTGGATACTGTCAGCAAACTGCAAAACTGTCCAAAATGCACCACAGGTATAGAATGTAGATGGATAGTATACTTAATGGATTACGAGTGACGACACAGAGGTAGGTACAGCAGTGGCCTACCGTACTGCTATAAGTATAGATAAAGTATACTGGTGGACACTGTCAGCAAACTGCAAAACTGTCTAAAATGCACCACAGATTTAGAATGTAGATGGATAGTATACTTA
Organism: Pseudophryne corroboree; assembly: GCF_028390025.1. Lineage (NCBI taxonomy): Eukaryota > Metazoa > Chordata > Amphibia > Anura > Myobatrachidae > Pseudophryne > Pseudophryne corroboree. The sequence continues at coordinate 465,623,547 of NC_086451.1, read as the reverse complement.
ATGGATGACGAGTGACGACACAGAGGTAGGTACTGCAGTGGCCTACCGTACTGCTCTAAGTATATATATAGTATACTGGTGGATACTGTCAGCAAACTGCAAAACTGTCCAAAATGCACCACAGGTATAGAATGTAGATGGATAGTATACTTAATGGATGACGAGTGACGACACAGAGGTAGGTACAGCAGTGGCCTACCGTACTGCTATAAGTATAGATAAAGTATACTGGTGGACACTGTCAGCAAACTGCAAAACTGTCTAAAATGCACCACAGGTATAGAATGTAGATGGATAGTATACTTAATGGATGACGAGTGACGACACAGAGGTAGGTACAGCAGTGGCCTACCGTACTGCTATAAGTATATATATAGTATACTGGTGGACACTGTCAGCAAACTGCAAAACTGTCTAAAATGCACCACAGGTATAGAATGTAGATGGATAGTATACTTAATGGATGACAAGTGACGACACAGAGGTAGGTACAGCAGTGGCCTACCGTACTGCTATATATAGTATACTGGTGGACACTGTCAGCAAACTGCAAAACTAAAATGCACCACAGGTATAGAATGTAGATGGATAGTATACTTAATGGATGACGAGTGACGACACAGAGGTAGGTACAGCAGTGGCCTTCCGTACTGCTATATATAGTATACTGCTGGACACTGTCAGCAAACTGCAAAACTAAAATGCACCACAGGTATAGAATGTAGATGGATAGTATACTTTATGGATGACGACACAGAGGTAGGTACAGCAGTGCACTCTGCACTGTACTCCTCCTATATAATATTAATTATACTGTGGTCCCCAGTCCCCACAATAAAGCAGCACACTGAGCACAGATATGGAGTGTTTTTCAGGCAGACAACGTATACTGGTGGTCACTGTCAGCAAAACTCTGCACTGTACTCCTGCTATAGTTGCTCCCCAGTCCCCACAATTAAGCAGTGTTAGCACTCAGCACAGATATATTATGCAGCACACTGAGCACAGATATGGTATGGAGCGTTTTTTTCAGGCAGAGAACGGATAAAAACTGGTGGTCACTTATCAGCAAAACTCTGCACTGTACTCCTCCTCCTAACAGCTGCTCCCCAATCCTCCCCACAATTAAGCAAAAGCAATAAACCAATCAACTTCTCTAGTTCTACAATAAACGGAGAGGACGCCAGCCACGTCCTCTCCCTATCATCTCCAATCCACGAGTGAGAAAATGGCAGCGACGCGCGGCTGCTTATATAGAATCCGAATCTCGCGAGAATCCGACAGCGGGATGATGACGTTCGGGCGCGCTCGGGTTAGCCGAGCAAGGCGGGAAGGTTCTAACCTGCCTCGGACCCGTGTAAACAAGGTGAAGTTCGGGGGGGTTCGGTTTCCGAGAAACCGAACCCGCTCATCACTATTATTTAGTAGCAATTCTGCTAATCTTTCGTTCGCTATTCTGCTAAGCTAAGATACACTCCCAGAGGGCGGCGGCCTAGCGTGTGCAATGCTGCTAAAAGCAGCTAGCGAGTGAACAACTCGGAATGAGGGTCTTGGTGCATACAAGGTAAGTGTCGAAACCTCCGGAACCAGCAATTTCATAGATTTGACCACATTTTTAGGTTTGCTGCATCCCACCCTTTATCTATCTCCACTTTATCTTTCTCCAAACTTCGACCAAATCTGCCCTGCAGATCAGTGGTTGACTTGTTAGCTACAGGGTAAATGTGATAGACTGCTGACCCTTGCATTGTGAACTTGAATATACATATTCCCAGCACTGACCATAGTGATACCTGGGATGGTGACAACAATGAGAGATGTCATATGAGAAGCGTAGGACTTACATGGTGAAGGTTGTTCAAATCCAAAATCCAGATACCTTTAAATACAGTGCACGGTATCACTTTACTAGTAAAACCGATATGACACATGCATATATACACTAAATCATAGGTTCTCAAACTCTGTCCTAATGACCCCACACAGTGCATGTTTTGCAGGTCTCCTCACAGAATCACAAATGAAATAATTAGCTCAACCTGTGAACCTTTTACAATGTGCCAGTGAGTAATTAATACACTTGTGCACCTGCTGGGTTACCTGCAAAACATGCCCTGTGTGGGGTCCTGAGGACCGAGTTTGAGAACCTGTGCACTAAATCACTGCTTGCAAGCTCTGTGATAAGATGGAGAACTTACGTTTTACTAGAACTGAGGAAGGTTAAACATCAAGGCTGTAGGCAGGATTAAGTGCAGGACACCTGTTTCCATTTAGCCTATAGCTGTCTGGTTGGTTTGTCAATTTGTTATATATTTAAGGCATGGCCTGGTAGGTCAAAGCCTCATTCCCACCCATCTTTGTTTTGTTGACTGGTGTTATTTTGGGCAAGGAAAGAACTGTAGCCCAACAATCCAGGCGCAATACCATGAATTTATGGTGTGCTCATCTCGGGTAGTTTGCTGTATCACCCTAAAGGGGGCAGCGTCACCACCCTGATGGTTGAGTAGTCAATGTAGAAGGTTGAGTTGGGTACCTTTGTTTTGTTGTTGTTGGCTTTAGGCACCCTTAAGCGGTATCTGTCTGCAATGCATATTGTGGTTGATGTTTGTGCATTGATGGATTTCTCTAGTTTCTGGCCATACTTTTCATTGACACCATAAAGGTTCCCTTTTATTGTTTTAAGTAAATAGCTAACCTTTTCTGCCAAAATGTGCATCTCCGATTCTTTATTTATAAGTTAACGTAGTATTGGTGTACCTTGGCAACACACATTTCACATATCAGCCAATGGAAGGTTTAATATACGTTAAGCCAAATTTTGTAGCTCAGGCAGCAAACAATTAACCCTTACTTTACCATAAAATAAAAAATCACTGGGGAATTAGTGCAGCATCAATGACGGAACACGTCTTATTTGGCCTTTCCAAGTATTTAGCAAACAGATATCCGGGATGAGGAGAATTTGCGCTAGTGGTATTGACAACATCCGCTGTGTGCAGACCTAATTTCTTAAACAAATCTGACACTTTCAGTAAATTCTCCATCCTCAAGTAGAAGCCCTCAAAATCAATAAATAACTCAACATTAAAAATTTGTGCTTTAGGATTCTTCCCACATTAATTAAATCGGTCAGCAAACCTAAAAAGGGAGTTTTATCCAAGTATGAAAACACATCACACGTTTACACATTCTACTGGTCACACGGGGGGGGGGGGGGATTTAATTTTCAGCGATGTCCGCAAAGTGGTGTCAGGTTTCTGAAAGCTGGTGGACAGAATCCTAGACTATTTTTCCTTGCACCTTGTAGGAGCAAGGGCCCTCATTCCGAGTTGTTCGCTCAGTAATTTTCTTCGCATCGCAGCAATTTTCCGCTAATTGCGCATGCGCAATGTTCGCACTGCGACTGCGCCAAGTAAATTTGCTAGGAAGTTTGGTATTTTACTCATGGCATTACGAGGTTTTTTCTTCGTTCTGGTGATCGGAGTGTGATTGACAGGAAGTGGGTGTTTCTGGGCGGAAACTGGCCGTTTTCTGGGAGTGTGTGGAAAAACGCTGCCGTTTCTGGGAAAAACGCGGGAGTGGCTGGAGAAACGGAGGAGTGTCTGGGTAAACGCTGGGTGTGTTTGTGACGTCAAACCAGGAACGACAAGCACTGAACTGATCGCACTGGAAGAGTAAGTCTCGAGGTACTCAGAAACTGCACAGAAAAATCTTTTCGCAATATTGCGAATACTTTGTTCGCAATTCTGCTAAGCTAAGATACACTCCCAGAGGGCGGCGGCTTAGCGTGTGTACTGCTGCGAAAAGCGGCTAGCGAGCGAACAACTCGGAATGAGGGCCAATGTTGGGCTATGTTATCGAGCATGTGAGTGTGAGGGGGACAATTTGCCATTTTGACAGTGTGTAAACGCCAGCAATGGCACTGGAACTCTCCCCCCTTGCCGCCTTTCTTGTCCCAGATTGGCAGATTTTTGTATGCACCTCTATGGGGTTGTTAACAAAAATCAGTTGAATCTAACGATGCCGTAAGTGCAGAATATAGCGAGTAAATCTACCGTAATTCCAACATATAGCGAGTAAACCGTGGCTAATAGAACTATGGGCCTAATTCAGAAAGGATTGCAAATTCTGCTACAGTAATTAGCAGAATTTGCAATCCTTTTGATTTCCTGCTTGGGGCCGCCTATTGCTGGGCAAGTCCACCCAGCATGCTGACCGGTGCCTCCCCCAGTTTCACGAACGCATTGCAATTTCTGCTTGTTGGCAGAAACTAAGGAAGGCTGCTTCAAGCGCAACTTAGCTGCACCCGCAGGAGTCCCACCGTCAAGCTCTTGTTCACGGCAGCTGCGTGTGACATCACGTAGCTGCCGTGATCATGCCCCCGACGCACCCCCGTTTGCCCGCCTCCGCCCCCTGTTTGCGCCGCGCCGTCCCTGCAAAGCTCCGTCTCCTCCCTGCCCCGCAATCGCCTCTGCCTGATTGACAGGCAGAGGCGATTGCATTTTCTGCGGCACTACTGAGATAATGTGGGCGCATGCGCCCGCATATTTTTGTCAAAATTTACGGATGGATTGCACATTGTGATCCAACCTAAATTAGGCCCAGAGTCCATTATATAGTGAGTAATATTTCAGTAATATGCCCAGAACTAGTAATGTGTTGTTAATTTAACCACCAAAATGATATACTTGCTTTACACGTGATCACTAGTATTCTATTAAAATCTTTTCAATAAAAAAATTCTGGTAAATATACTTATCATGTTCTCAATAAGTGCAATGGATAAGGCCATAACTATATAAATATTTGTTAATAAATTGTGATGATACGGGGTAATTAGCTAGGTAGAGGGGTGTATTGGTGCAGCGTCTAAGTGCTAAATCAGGATCCAAAGGCAGCCTTTCCCGGTGAATAAATGAAATAATAAAACTTTACTGGTAGCATTCAACAGAAATGAACAGAAAATAACAAAAAGCCTAGCCCCCATTCAGGGCACTGACTCACTTCTTCACCCCTGACTATCCTTGGGCAGCTAGTCTGCAAACTAAGATCTATTTCCTAAGCCTTCGATGGAGATAAAAACGCTGGAGGTAAAATACCAGCCAATCGGCTTCTAACTGCCATGACCCAGGCTGTGTTTGAAAAATGACAGTTAGGAGAAGATTGGCTGGTACTTTACCTCCAGCGACTTTATCTTCATCCAAGTCTTAGTAAATAGACCCCAAAGTCTCTAAAAGTCTTTCCAGTCTTGTCTCTCACAGGTATATCGCATGGCTCCAGTGTGGCTTGGCTTGGTTGCCACAGCTACTTACATATTCAGTCTCCTAGGCTGGCCTGCTTCCTTACAGGTAACACATAGGCTCCTGCCTGGCTTTGCTTCATGCCACAAACTCTAGAAGTAAAGTTTATCCACATTGCTTGGAACATGCAGGTTTGGACTGGCCTCCTGGCCCTCAGTAGCCTCCAAGCATAATGAGAACAAACTGACTGTAGTCCCAATTGGACTTTGGGGGTCATTCCGAGTTGTTCGCTAAGTGTTTTAGTTCGCAGCGCAGCGATTAGGTAAAAAAGCGGCACTTCTGCGCATGCGTATGGGACGCAATGCGCACGCGCGACGTACTTTCACAACAGCCGATGCAGTTTCACACAAGGTCTAGCGACGCTTTTCAATCGCACTGCTGGCCGCAGAGTGATTGACAGGAAGTGGGTGTTTCTGGGTGTCAACTGACCGTTTTCAGGGAGTGTGTGTAAAAAAGCAGGTGTGTCAGATACAAATGCAGGCGTGCCTGGGGAAACGCAGGCATGGCTGACCGAACGCAGGGCGTGTTCGTGACCTCAAAACAGGAACTAAATAGTCTGAAGTGTTCGCTAGCTAGGAGTAGGTCTGGAGCAACTCAGAAATTGCACAATCTTTTTTTGCAGCAGCGCTGCGATCCTTTCGTTCCCACTTCTGCTAAGCTAAGATACACTCACAGACGGCGGCGGCTTAGCGTTTGCACAGCTGCTAAAAGCAGCTAGCGAGCGAACAACTCGGAATGAGGGCCTTTGTGTCTGCGCCAGCCCCACCTGGGCTCTGTCTCAACAGAACAACCTCTAGGTGCGGTCAAACCTGCCTTTTATTCCTTGTATCAGCGGATTCCTCCTGCTCCACACGGAACCTGTGGCTCACTATCGCCACCTAGCATCATTCTACAAAAAAAAACATCTTTAGTAATAGAAGACTGATATTTTTATCAATACTATTGTCCAGTAATATTTCTATGAATAGAACAGTTATATTTTGGCACCATGGGTGTATTTATAACGGGTGCAGGATGTGTGGGGTATTTATGTGCCCCTACCCCCATCCCTCCCCACTGGTCCCACGGGGCATACCCTGCGTCCACTTACTGGTGCCACAGATATCACTGGGAACATGCTTACGGAGATCGTTTTGTGCACAGTAGACTGACATAGTGGTCTTTCAGATCTGATCGCACGCTAGATTTTTTCGCTGTGCTGCGATCTGGTCAGAACTGCGCATACATATGCACCGCAATGCACAGGCACGTCATACGGGTACAAAGTAGAGATGAGCGCCTGAAATTTTTCGGGTTTTGTGTTTTGGTTTTGGGTTCGGTTCCGCGGCCGTGTTTTGGGTTCGAACGCGTTTTGGCAAAACCTCACCGAATTTTTTTTGTCGGATTCGGGTGTGTTTTGGATTCGGGTGTTTTTTTCAAAAAACCCTAAAAAACAGCTTAAATCATAGAATTTGGGGGTAATTTTGATCCCAAAGTATTATTAACCTCAAAAAACATAATTTACACTCATTTTCAGCCTATTCTGAACACATCACACCTCACAATATTATTTTTAGTCCTAAAATTTGCACCGAGGTCGCTGTGTGAGTAAGATAAGCGACCCTAGTGGCCGACACAAACACCGGGCCCATCTAGGAGTGGCACTGCAGTGTCACGCAGGATGTCCCTTCCAAAAAACCCTCCCCAAACAGCACATGACGCAAAGAAAAAAAGAGGCGCAATGAGGTAGCTGACTGTGTGAGAAAGATAAGCGACCCTAGTGGCCGACACAAACACCGGGCCCATCTAGGAGTGGCACTGCAGTGTCACGCAGGATGTCCCTTCCAAAAAACCCTCCCCAAACAGCACATGACGCAAAGAAAAAAAGAGGCGCAATGAGGTAGCTGTGTGAGAAAGATAAGCGACCCTAGTGGCCGACACAAACACCGGGCCCATCTAGGAGTGGCACTGCAGTGTCACGCAGGATGTCCCTTCCAAAAAACCCTCCCCAAACAGCACATGACGCAAAGAAAAAAAGAGGCGCAATGAGGTAGCTGTGTGAGTAAGATTAGCGACCCTAGTGGCCGACACAAACACCGGGCCCATCTAGGAGTGGCACTGCAGTGTCACGCAGGATGGCCCTTCCAAAAAACCCTCCCCAAACAGCACATGACGCAAAGAAAAAAGAGGCGCAATGAGGTAGCTGACTGTGTGAGTAAGATTAGCGACCCTAGTGGCCGACACAAACACCGGGCACATCTAGGAGTGGCACTGCAGTGTCACGCAGGATGTCCCTTCCAAAAAACCCTCCCCAAACAGCACATGACGCAAAGAAAAAAAGAGGCGCAATGAGGTAGCTGTGTGAGTAAGATTAGCGACCCTAGTGGCCGACACAAACACCGGGCCCATCTAGGAGTGGCACTGCAGTGTCACGCAGGATGTCCCTTCCAAAAAACCCTCCCCAATCAGCACATGATGCAAAGAAAAAGAAAAGAAAAAAGAGGTGCAAGATGGAATTATCCTTGGGCCCTCCCACCCACCCTTATGTTGTATAAACAAAACAGGACATGCACACTTTAACCAACCCATCATTTCAGTGACAGGGTCTGCCACACGACTGTGACTGATATGACGGGTTGGTTTGGACCCCCCCCAAAAAAGAAGCAATTAATCTCTCCTTGCACAAACTGGCTCTACAGAGGCAAGATGTCCACCTCATCTTCACCCTCCGATATATCACCGTGTACATCCCCCTCCTCACAGATTATCAATTCGTCCCCACTGGAATCCACCATCTCAGCTCCCTGTGTACTTTGTGGAGGCAATTGCTGCTGGTCAATGTCTCCGCGGAGGAATTGATTATAATTCATTTTAATGAACATCATCTTCTCCACATTTTCTGGATGTAACCTCGTACGCCGATTGCTGACAAGGTGAGCGGCGGCACTAAACACTCTTTCGGAGTACACACTTGTGGGAGGGCAACTTAGGTAGAATAAAGCCAGTTTGTGCAAGGGCCTCCAAATTGCCTCTTTTTCCTGCCAGTATAAGTACGGACTGTGTGACGTGCCTACTTGGATGCGGTCACTCATATAATCCTCCACCATTCTATCAATGTTGAGAGAATCATATGCAGTGACAGTAGACGACATGTCCGTAATCGTTGTCAGGTCCTTCAGTCCGGACCAGATGTCAGCATCAGCAGTCGCTCCAGACTGCCCTGCATCACCGCCAGCGGGTGGGCTCGGAATTCTGAGCCTTTTCCTCGCACCCCCAGTTGCGGGAGAATGTGAAGGAGGAGATGTTGACAGGTCGCGTTCCGCTTGACTTGACAATTTTGTCACCAGCAGGTCTTTCAACCCCAGCAGACCTGTGTCTGCCGGAAAGAGAGATCCAAGGTAGGCTTTAAATCTAGGATCGAGCACGGTGGCCAAAATGTAGTGCTCTGATTTCAACAGATTGACTACCCGTGAATCCTTGTTAAGCGAATTAAGGGCTGCATCCACAAGTCCCACATGCCTAGCGGAATCGCTCCGTGTTAGCTCCTTCTTCAATGCCTCCAGCTTCTTCTGCAAAAGCCTGATGAGGGGAATGACCTGACTCAGGCTGGCAGTGTCTGAACTGACTTCACGTGTGGCAAGTTCAAAGGGCATCAGAACCTTGCACAACGTTGAAATCATTCTCCACTGCACTTGAGACAGGTGCATTCCATCTCCTATATCGTGCTCAATTGTATAGGCTTGAATGGCCTTTTGCTGCTCCTCCAACCTCTGAAGCATATAGAGGGTTGAATTCCACCTCGTTACCACTTCTTGCTTCAGATGATGGCAGGGCAGGTTCAGTAGTTTTTGGTGGTGCTCCAGTCTTCTGTACGTGGTGCCTGTACGCCGAAAGTGTCCCGCAATTTTTCTGGCCACCGACAGCATCTCTTGCACGCCCCTGTCGTTTTTTAAAAAATTCTGCACCACCAAATTCAAGGTATGTGCAAAACATGGGACGTGCTGGAATTTGCCCATATTTAATGCACACACAATATTGCTGGCGTTGTCCGATGCCACAAATCCACAGGAGAGTCCAATTGGGGTAAGCCATTCCGCGATGATCTTCCTCAGTTGCCGTAAGAGGTTTTCAGCTGTGTGCGTATTCTGGAAAGCGGTGATACAAAGCGTAGCCTGCCTAGGAAAGAGTTGGCGTTTGCGAGATGCTGCTACTGGTGCCGCCGCTGCTGTTCTTGCGGCGGGAGTCCATACATCTACCCAGTGGGCTGTCACAGTCATATAGTCCTGACCCTGCCCTGCTCCACTTGTCCACATGTCCGTGGTTAAGTGGACATTGGGTACAACTGCATTTTTTAGGACACTGGTGAGTCTTTTTCTGACGTCCGTGTACATTCTCGGTATCGCCTGCCTAGAGAAGTGGAACCTAGATGGTATTTGGTAACGGGGGCACACTGCCTCAATAAATTGTCTAGTTCCCTGTGAACTAACGGCGGATACCGGACGCACGTCTAACACCAACATAGTTGTCAAGGACTCAGTTATCCGCTTTGCAGTAGGATGACTGCTGTGATATTTCATCTTCCTCGCAAAGGACTGTTGAACAGTCAATTGCTTACTGGAAGTAGTACAAGTGGGCTTAAGACTTCCCCTCTGGGATGACCATCGACTCCCAGCGGCAACAACAGCAGCGCCAGCAGCAGTAGGCGTTACACGCAAGGATGCATCGGAGGAATCCCAGGCAGGAGAGGACTCGTCAGACTTGCCAGTGACATGGCCTGCAGGACTATTGGCATTCCTGGGGAAGGAGGAAATTGACACTGAGGGAGTTGGTGGGGTGGTTTGCGTGAGCTTGGTTACAAGAGGAAGGGATTTACTGGTCAGTGGACTGCTTCCGCTGTCACCCAAAGTTTTTGAACTTGTCACTGACTTATTATGAATGCGCTGCAGGTGACGTATAAGGGAGGATGTTCCGAGGTGGTTAACGTCCTTACCCCTACTTATTACAGCTTGACAAAGGGAACACACGGCTTGACACCTGTTGTCCGCATTTCTGGTGAAATACCTCCACACCGAAGAGCTGATTTTTTTGGTATTTTCACCTGGCATGTCAACGGCCATATTCCTCCCACGGACAACAGGTGTCTCCCCGGGTGCCTGACTTAAACAAACCACCTCACCATCAGAATCCTCCTGGTCAATTTCCTCCCCAGCGCCAGCAACACCCATATCCTCCTCATCCTGGTGTACTTAAACACTGACATCTTCAATCTGACTATCAGGAACTGGACTGCGGGTGCTCCTTCCAGCACTTGCAGGGGGCATGCAAATAGTGGAAGGCGCATGCTCTTCACGTCCAGTGTTGGGAAGGTCAGGCATCGCAAACGACACAATTGGACTCTCCTTGTGGATTTGGGATTTCAAAGAACGCACAGTTCTTTGCGGTGCTTTTGCCAGCTTGAGTCTTTTCAGTTTTCTAGCGAGAGGCTGAGTGCTTCCATCCTCATGTGAAGCTGAACCACTAGCCATGAACATAGGCCAGGGCCTCAGCCGTTCCTTGCCACTCCGTGTGGTAAATGGCATATTGGCAAGTTTACGCTTCTCCTCCGACAATTTTATTTTAGGTTTTGGAGTCCTTTTTTTTCTGATATTTGGTGTTTTGGATTTGACATGCTCTGTACTATGACATTGGGCATCGGCCTTGGCAGACGACGTTGCTGGCATTTCATCGTCTCGGCCATGACTAGTGGCAGCAGCTTCAGCACGAGGTGGAAGTGGATCTTGATCTTTCCCTAATTTTGGAACCTCAACTTTTTTGTTCTCCATATTTTATAGGCAGAACTAAAAGGCACCTCAGGTAAACAATGGAGATGGATGGATTGGATACTAGTATACAATTATGGACGGACTGCCACGGTTAGGTGGTATAAAAAAACCACGGTTAGGTGGTATATATTATAATAATAATACAATTATGGATGGACGGACTGCCTGCCGACTGCCGACACAGAGGTAGCCACAGCCGTGAACTACCGCACTGTACACTGGTTGATAAAGAGATAGTAGTATACTCGTAACAACTAGTATGACACTATGACGACGGTATAAAGAATGAAAAAAAAACCACGGTTAGGTGGTATATATTATAATAATAATACAATTATGGATGGACGGACTGCCTGCCGACTGCCGACACAGAGGTAGCCACAGCCGTGAACTACCGCACTGTACACTGGTTGATAAAGAGATAGTAGTATACTCGTAACAACTAGTATGACACTATGACGACGGTATAAAGAATGAAATAAAAACCACGGTTAGGTGGTATATATTATAATAATAATACAATTATGGATGGACGGACTGCCTGCCGACTGCCGACACAGAGGTAGCCACAGCCGTGAACTACCGCACTGTACACTGGTTGATAAAGAGATAGTAGTATACTCGTAACAACTAGTATGACACTATGACGACGGTATAAAGAATGAAAAAAAAACCACGGTTAGGTGGTATATATTATAATAATAATACAATTATGGATGGACGGACTGCCTGCCGACTGCCGACACAGAGGTAGCCACAGCCGTGAACTACCGCACTGTACACTGGTTGATAAAGAGATAGTAGTATACTCGTAACAACTAGTATGACACTATGACGACGGTATAAAGAAAGAAAAAAAAAATACCACGGTTAGGTGGTATATATTGTAATACAATTATGGATGGACGGACTGCCTGCCGAGTTCCGACTGCCGACACAGAGGTAGCCACAGCCGTGAACTACCGCACTGTACTGTGTCTGCTGCTAATATAGACTGGTTGATAAAGAGATAGTATACAATACTATAATAATGCACTGTATTATTTTATTTCCATTGTAAGACAGTCAATGGAAGGATGCACACAGGTTTCACATAAATCAAAGTACATCTGCAGGAGCGATTCTTTACGCTAAATGCACCCAAACAGCGTGAATGAAATGAGTGTATTCTGGCGCTACCAACTAAGCAAAACAGTACTGTAGATCTTCAGCGTTTGTGCATTGCACAGGACCTGAATTTCCTCCCTGTGCAGGCCCCCAGGGGGGAAGGGCGATGGGGGTAGGGGGGAGACGATGGAAAATACTGTGCCTTTGAAATGCAATTACTGTACATGAGCGTCCGAGTACACTACGGCATACTGTAAACCAACACCAATGGGAAGGAAGTGCCAACCTTATTTTTAATGTGTTCCCGTGACATTCACTTTAACATTTTTTTTTTTCTCTCCAATACAGTACATCCAATGGAAGGATGCACACAGGTTTCACATAAATCAAAGTACATCTGCAGGAGCGATTCTTTACGCTAAATGCAACCTACAGTACGGTACTGTAAGTGAGCAAAATACAGTAGTACTACAGTGGGCGTTTGTGTATTGCACATGACCTGCATTCCCTCCCTGTCTACTGCATGATCTGTGCAGGCTCCCATGGGGGAAGGGCAACAGGCTAGCAGGAGGCGGAGGAAAACACCGTGCTTTACAAATGCGAGCGTCCGAGTCCTCTAAGGCATAAACCAACAGCAATGGGGCGAGGGCCGGGCGCTGTTTGCAGTACTTTCACACATGAAATTAGAAATCTCTCATGAGGCGTCGTGGGCTAGGGGTGAAGGCTCCCACCTCCCTCACTGGGGGTCCAGGGTTCGAGACATGATGTGCTTTCTTTCTTTTTTTTTTTTTTTTTTTTCTGTAATAATGCACTGTATTATTTTATTTCCATTGTAAGACAGTCAATGGAAGGATGCACACAGGTTTCACATAAATCAAAGTACATCTGCAGGAGCGATTCTTTACGCTAAATGCACCCAAACAGCGTGAATGAAATGAGTGTATTCTGGCGCTACCAACTAAGCAAAACAGTACTGTAGATCTTCAGCGTTTGTGCATTGCACAGGACCTGAATTTCCTCCCTGTGCAGGCCCCCAGGGGGGAAGGGCGATGGGGGTAGGGGGGAGACGATGGAAAATACTGTGCCTTTGAAATGCAATTACTGTACATGAGCGTCCGAGTACACTACGGCATACTGTAAACCAACACCAATGGGAAGGAAGTGCCAACCTTATTTTTAATGTGTTCCCGTGACATTCACTTTAACATTTTTTTTTTTCTCTCCAATACAGTACATCCAATGGAAGGATGCACACAGGTTTCACATAAATCAAAGTACATCTGCAGGAGCGATTCTTTACGCTAAATGCAACCTACAGTACGGTACTGTAAGTGAGCAAAATACAGTAGTAGTACTACAGTGGGCGTTTGTGTATTGCACATGACCTGCATTCCCTCCCTGTCTACTGCATGATCTGTGCAGGCTCCCATGGGGGAAGGGCAACAGGCTAGCAGGAGGCGGAGGAAAACACCGTGCTTTACAAATGCGAGCGTCCGAGTCCTCTAAGGCATAAACCAACAGCAATGGGGCGAGGGCCGGGCGCTGTTTGCAGTACTTTCACACATGAAATTAGAAATCTCTCATGAGGCGTCGTGGGCTAGGGGTGAAGGCTCCCACCTCCCTCACTGGGGGTCCAGGGTTCGAGACATGATGTGCTTTCTTTCTTTTTTTTTTTTTTTTTTCTGTAATAATGCACTGTATTATTTTATTTCCATTGTAAGACAGTCAATGGAAGGATGCACACAGGTTTCACATAAATCAAAGTACATCTGCAGGAGCGATTCTTTACGCTAAATGCACCCAAACAGCGTGAATGAAATGAGTGTATTCTGGCGCTACCAACTAAGCAAAACAGTACTGTAGATCTTCAGCGTTTGTGCATTGCACAGGACCTGAATTTCCTCCCTGTGCAGGCCCCCAGGGGGGAAGGGCGATGGGGGTAGGGGGGAGACGATGGAAAATACTGTGCCTTTGAAATGCAATTACTGTACATGAGCGTCCGAGTACACTACGGCATACTGTAAACCAACACCAATGGGAAGGAAGTGCCAACCTTATTTTTAATGTGTTCCCGTGACATTCACTTTAACATTTTTTTTTTTCTCTCCAATACAGTACATCCAATGGAAGGATGCACACAGGTTTCACATAAATCAAAGTACATCTGCAGGAGCGATTCTTTACGCTAAATGCAACCTACAGTACGGTACTGTAAGTGAGCAAAATACAGTAGTACTACAGTGGGCGTTTGTGTATTGCACATGACCTGCATTCCCTCCCTGTCTACTGCATGATCTGTGCAGGCTCCCATGGGGGAAGGGCAACAGGCTAGCAGGAGGCGGAGGAAAACACCGTGCTTTACAAATGCGAGCGTCCGAGTCCTCTAAGGCATAAACCAACAGCAATGGGGCGAGGGCCGGGCGCTGTTTGCAGTACTTTCACACATGAAATTAGAAATCTCTCATGAGGCGTCGTGGGCTAGGGGTGAAGGCTCCCACCTCCCTCACTGGGGGTCCAGGGTTCGAGACATGATGTGCTTTCTTTCTTTTTTTTTTTTTTTTTTTCTGTAATAATGCACTGTATTATTTTATTTCCATTGTAAGACAGTCAATGGAAGGATGCACACAGGTTTCACATAAATCAAAGTACATCTGCAGGAGCGATTCTTTACGCTAAATGCACCCAAACAGCGTGAATGAAATGAGTGTATTCTGACGGACTGTGCATCTTCGGTATTTGTGTATAGCATAAGACCTGTGAAGGCTCCCAGGAGGGAAGGGCGTAGGGCAAGACAGTGGAAAATACTGTGGTCAAAGAAAGGGCATATGTAAAACTAAGGGAAACTGTCACAAAGTACAGTAACTACAGTACTGTACGTTGAATGCCTGGAACGCACGACGCCTGAGACGCACGACGTCTGAGACGCACGACGCCTGAGACGCACGACGTCTGAGACGCACGACGTCTGGATCGCTCATTGAGCATAAGCATGGCTGCTGTACCTGTAGTACCTGTACGTGACCGTCCCTATGCTATGGGTGAGCTGCGTCTCCTCGTTCGCTGGCGGGACAGAACTCTCGCCAGCAACGAGGAGAAAGTAAGGGCATATAGGAGGGCCAGCAGGGATATCCTCCGGACCTACAACCGGAGGAGAACGGTGAGGTCTCTCCAGAGGAGGTGGAGTGACCTCGTGAGGCGGACCCCACGACGCCTGCAGGCCATAAGGGATTGTAAGTACAGTACATTACTGTAGATTACTGTACTTTAAGTTACTGTAGTTACAGGTACAGTACATTATAGCAGGGGCTGCTGTAGCAGCAGGTATCCGGTCTATACAGCACTGTACAGTATTTGTGGTAAACAAATGGTTAAACAAGGACCAAACGTTAACCCGGGTCAAAAGGTCAATTTGTTTTTTTGCGTCGACCTAGATGGTGCGGCTTTTGAAATTGGTTGACACCAGTTACTGTAGGTTGACATGGTCGTTAAGTTGACATGGAAAAAGATCGACATGCGTTTTACAAAAACAATTGTTATTTTTTTAAACTTGTGTATATACAGTAGTTCTTTACAATCCAGGTGGTCTACGATTGTGCAGTGTACAGTATCATGCAGTGTACAGTATATGCAATGTATCACAGTGTATCGTGCTGCGTAATTGCAGCGTGTCATGCAGTGTACATTCAGAATATGGTATTGTGCAGTGAGTGTAATACATAGTGAATCACATCGTGCAGCAGAGCCGGCCTTAGGCATAGGCAAACTACAGTAGGCAAATGCCTAGGGCATTTGCTATGCTTAGGGGCACCAGCAGCTTCTGCTGATTAAAATGATATGCGGCATGCCTATATTTTGCGTGACTGCGGCTGTATCTGTACCTGGCTAGGGCCAGCACTGTCGTGCAGTGTACTGTATACACATGTGGTAATTGCAGTTTTTTGTGTAGTGTACATTGTATCATATTTTGCAGGGAAATGTGCAGTTTGTCATATCACGCAGTCGTGCAGTGCATCGTGTGGTTTAATTGCAGTGTGCCGAAATTTGTGTTTCAGATAGTACAGTGTTCTAAGGGATGTTACTTTGGCAGAAATTATTCTAAGGGATGTTACAGTGGCCTAATGTGTTCTGACGTGCATTACTCTTGCATAAGGTTCATGACTGGCAGATCTCTACTTTGTGACGTAATGTGGATATACTACTGCACTACTGTGACGTACAGTAACGTGAATAAGGTGCTCTACTGTGTGACACAACGTGAATCAAGGACAGTACTGTGACGTGAATACGGTGCTCTACTGTGTGACACAACGTGAATCAAGGACAGTACTGTGACGTGAATAAGGTGCTCTACTGTGTGACACAACGTGAATCAAGGACAGTACTGTGACGTGAATACGGTGCTCTACTGTGTGACACAACGTGAATCAAGGACAGTACTGTGACGTGAATACGGTGCTCTACTGTGTGACACAACGTGAATCAAGGACAATACTGTGACGTGAATACGGTGCTCTACTGTGTGACACAACGTGAATCAAGGACAGTACTGTGACGTGAATAAACTGCACTACTGTGACATGACGTGAATAAGATGAATTCAGGTGAGTACTGCATCATCTGTCATGAAATCAATTTGTAATGTAATGAACAGTACTGAGATGGTTAAGGGTGGGAGGGCTGCATGCTGATGTGTGTCATAATGTTTATAAGGGCAATGCTTATGTGTGTTACAATGTCTATAAAGGTAGTGTTCTGTCTAATACCCTGGACCTACTGTACTGTAGCGATACTGTAAGTGTACTGTATGTCACATTTAGAAATGTGCCCCTTAAGTTTTGAAGACAGTACAGTACACTATGCCCTCCTGAGTGATTAGGTGCAGGGTACTAGAATGAACAATTCCATTTATTGTGATGTCATAAAGATGCTGTCAATGTTGAATTTCATTGGCTGTACAGTATGCTGCCATTATACTGTATATATATTTTTACAGGGCTGGTAGCACGACGTCACAGGAGGCGGGACAGGCGCCGCCAAGCTGGTAAGTATTGTCAAATACAGTAGTGTACAGTACATAGTGATTTCTATAGTCCCAACCCCCTGTCCTGACCATCACAGATAACTCGCTGCAATCCGTTAATGTTAAGAATGTCTGTTTACAAAACTAAATGTAAATATTAAACACAAAGTATAAATAACATTGTAGATAGCTGAATACCCGTGCTTCGCTACGGGATGAGGATGGTAAATTCCAGTGATAGTTGTTTGTTAATTTACGTTTGTTGGCGATCTAGTATATAGTACTGTATACTTTAAGCATACTGTATCTTGCTTCTCTGATGCAGATTGTTTATTGGCCGGACCCCTTTTTGGTCCTGGATACTGTGCAGTACATGTTTCAAATTGACAGCTTCACTTACAGTACTGTTATTTTTTTTCCCACAGTACCACCACCACCACCACCTGCTGCGCTGCCAGGTATTGTGTAACGAGAATTCTGGTGCTACTGTCATCGTTGTTACACTACTGTACATGTGTCCTGGATACTGTACAGTACATGTTTCAAATTGACAGCTTCACTTACAGTACTGTTATTTTTTTTCCCACAGTACCACCACCACCACCACCACCACCTGCTGCGCTGCCAGGTATTGTGTAACGAGAATTCTGGTGCTACTGTCATCGTTGTTACACTACTGTACATGTGTCCTGGATACTGTGCAGTACATGTTTCCAATTGACAGCTTCACTTACAGTACTGTTATTTTTTTTCCCACAGTACCACCACCACCACCACCTGCTGCGCTGCCAGGTATTGTGTAACGAGAATTCTGGTGCTACTGTCATCGTTGTTACACTACTGTACATGTGTCTTGGATACTGTGCAGTACATGTTTCAAATTGACAGCTTCACTTACAGTACTGTTATTTTTTTTCCCACAGTACCACCACCACCACCACCACCACCACCACCTGCTGCGCTGCCAGGTATTGTGTAACGAGAATTCTGGTGTGACTGTCATCGTTACACTACTGTACATGTGTCCTGGATACTGTACAGTACATGTTTCAAATTGACAGCTTCACTTACAGTACTGTTATTTTTTTTCCCACAGTACCACCACCACCACCACCACCACCACCACCACCACCTGCTGCGCTGCCAGGTATTGTGTAACGAGAATTCTGGTGCTACTGTCATCGTTGTTACACTACTGTACATGTGTCCTGGATACTGTGCAGTACATGTTTCCAATTGACAGCTTCACTTACAGTACTGTTATTTTTTTTCCCACAGTACCACCACCACCACCACCACCACCTGCTGCGCTGCCAGGTATTGTGTAACGAGAATTCTGGTGCTACTGTCATCGTTGTTACACTACTGTACATGTGTCCTGGATACTGTACAGTACATGTTTCCAATTGACAGCTTCACTTACAGTACTGTTATTTTTTTTCCCACAGTACCACCACCACCACCACCACCACCACCACCTGCTGCGCTGCCAGGTATTGTGTAACGAGAATTCTGGTGCTACTGTCATCGTTGTTACACTACTGTACATGTGTCCTGGATACTGTACAGTACATGTTTCCAATTGACAGCTTCACTTACAGTACTGTTATTTTTTTTCCCACAGTACCACCACCACCACCACCACCACCTGCTGCGCTGCCAGGTATTGTGTAACGAGAATTCTGGTGCTACTGTCATCGTTGTTACACTACTGTACATGTGTCCTGGATACTGTACAGTACATGTTTCCAATTGACAGCTTCACTTACAGTACTGTTATTTTTTTTCCCACAGTACCACCACCACCACCACCACCACCACCACCACCTGCTGCGCTGCCAGGTATTGTGTAACGAGAATTCTGGTGCTACTGTCATCGTTGTTACACTACTGTACATGTGTCCTGGATACTGTACAGTACATGTTTCCAATTGACAGCTTCACTTACAGTACTGTTATTTTTTTTCCCACAGTACCACCACCACCACCACCACCACCTGCTGCGCTGCCAGGTATTGTGTAACGAGAATTCTGGTGCTACTGTCATCGTTGTTACACTACTGTACATGTGTCCTGGATACTGTACAGTACATGTTTCCAATTGACAGCTTCACTTACAGTACTGTTATTTTTTTTCCCACAGTACCACCACCACCACCACCACCACCACCTGCTGCGCTGCCAGGTATTGTGTAACGAGAATTCTGGTGCTACTGTCATCGTTGTTACACTACTGTACATGTGTCCTGGATACTGTACAGTACATGTTTCAAATTGACAGCTTCACTTACAGTACTGTTATTTTTTTTCCCACAGTACCAACACCACCACCACCACCACCTGCTGCATCCGAGAGCTCCGGAAGTGGTAATAATTACTTTTTGTTACAGACACACTAGTTTCCTACAGTATTACTGTAATTTTTGTATTTTACAATACTTGTCATCTTTTACACACAGACCGCCTCGTAATTGATACAGAGGAGGAGCTCATTCCCATTGATTCGGGGGAGGAAGAGGAGCCAGATTATAGTAAGTACAGTAGGATTTTCTCAAGCCCATTCTTAAAAGTATTGACCAAGTCCACTTTTATTACTTTTCAGGCAGGGAATTCCAAACATGTACTGTACAGTATTTCCCTCACTGTGAAGACCCCTTTTCGCCTCTGTGCGAAATCGCCTCTACTTCAACAAGAGTTACTGTGCACGTGTCCTCTGTGTCCATCTTATCAAAAACCGTTCCTGTGTATTGTCCCCTTACTGTATACAGTATATTTGTAAAGGTTAATCATGTCCCCTCTTAATCTCCTCTTTTCCAATGTAAACATGCCTAGCCTGCCTTTCCTTGTATTCCATCTTCTCAATCCACTTCATCACTTTGGTAGCCCGCCTCTAAACCTTTTGTAGTTCCACGATATCCATTTTGTATTATGGTGCCCAAAATTGTGCATCCGACCCACCCTCCACTAGCCTAACCCTCCAATCATACTCTGAATCCACACTCTGCATTCTGAATGTCGGGATCCAGACAGCAGGTCTTTTAAATACAGTACTGTATGTCCCCTACCGCTGGACAGTCATTCTGCTCCTACTGTATTATGAATATATCTCTGCCTCCTGTAGCACTGTACTACTGTGCAATTTTGTAGTAACTGTACTCTACTGTATTTTGTTTATAATATTTTTTATTTTCAACTCAGTAATTATTGACAGTGAGGATGAAAAACCCTCTCCCCAACTTGGTAAGTAAACTGCAGTATTGTACTGTACTGTACATTGTGTTAAACCAATGGGTTGGGTTTGCGTGACCAGCAGTCAGGATTCTAGCGGTCAGGTGACCGACAGTGGCATCCTGATTGCAGCAATCCCAACAGGGTGAGGTACGGTATCCTAACCCTCCTCCACTACCCCCTGATTCTGGCCTCGACATTCTCGTCTCTGTGTGCGAAATTTACTCTCCTCCTCCAATTCCTGACTGAATTTTTGCTTTACTGTATTCAACACAGAATACAAAAGTATATTTCATGGATTTTTTGCTTTCACAGGCCCTACACTGTCACAGGCGGTGGCGGAGGAGGAGGACCAGGACTCTACCTCTATGTCCATCACCTCACTGCACCCATTAAGTAAGTCCAGTCCGGTACATCGTGCCTCTGTAGAGCCAGTTTGAGCAAGGAGAGATTGATTGCTTCTTTTTTTGGTGGGGGCCCAAACCAACCAGTCATTTCAGCCACAGTCGTGTGGCAGACCCTGTTTATATAACATAAGGGTGGTTGGGAGGGCCCAATCACAATTCCATCTTGCACCTCTTTTTTTATTTATTTTTTTATTTATTTATCTTTGCATCATGTGATGTTTGGGGAAAATTGTTATAAGGTTTGATGTAAAAAAAAGGTTAAAAAAAAGAGGCAGATTAGATGGGCAAAGTGGTTCTTACAGTATTTGTCATCAAATTCTATGTTTCTGTATGCAGACCCTCCAACATGACCCGCCGCACTGCTCTGTTTCTAGACTTCCCTCTTAATTTATGATTTCCATCACCTGTGTTGAACTAGTTATATGATAAGAAAGCTGTTTCTTCACAGGTGATGGCAATAATAAATTAAGAGGGAAGTCCAGAACCAGAGCATTTTGTACCATGTTGGAGGGTATGTGTATTTCCTGGAATTAACCTTTTTTTTTTTTCACATTAATGTTTTTTTTCACAGGCCCTACACTGGAACAGGCCACGGAGGAGGAGGAGGAGGATGATGATGATGCTGCTGCATTTAGTGGTAAGAATTATTACTGACATTGATCTGATGCCATCAGAGTAGCACTTTTCATCAGATTTTTCTGGCAAATGCGTAGAAATCGGATGAAAATTGTTTTTGTTTGAACTGGTGATATTGCCCATACAGTAGCAACCGATCACATCCCACATTAACATTTACAGTATCTAGTTACACTTACAGACGATAATACAGTACAGTAGGTAATATTTGATTGGTTGCTACTGTATGGACAACATCCTGTTCTAAAAAAAACACCCATCTTACTCAATTTCTCTCTCTCTCTCTCTCACCCCTTGTCACTGTCTCTCCATTCATCTCTCTAGATACTGTCAGTGATGAATTTCCCATTAGGCACGAGAGGCACGTACTGTACCTAGTGGCGGCATCTGTTTGGGGGCCTCAGTTGGATGCTTACAGTATGCTAATACTGTCATCCCAAAAATTACCACTACAGTAACTGCTAAATATTTTAAGTGTACTGTACAATATGCACATACAGTACTGTACAGTATACATAATTCAAAAGAAAAAAGAGTTGCTACTGTACCTTATTCTAGTCATAATCACCGGCATACGGGTCACTCACAAATTTTCTGATGGTCTCGGTGGGGTCCCTTGGAATCACCATGCCTGTCACAAGCATACCTTTTTTTACCCACCTGACACTGGGCCTGGACACTAGTGTACTATTACTATACTTTTTACTGTATACTGTATCTTATAATATTCTTCTCTTTTACCCACAGACGACGAGCCAGAATACATTTTTGGTAAATACAGTATACTGTACAGTAGCAATAGTTGGTACTGTAATTACAGTATTTTTTTTTCTCCAACATTATTTTAAGTCAAACTGATATGACTAACTGTACTGTATTATCTTTTTACAGTCCGTCGCCAACCAGTGGAGGAGACACCTGGTAATAAAATAGAAATACATAATGCACTGTACTGTATTCTAACTTACTGTAACATGTATAACACTGAGCTGATCATCTTCACACCCTCTGACATAACCTTACAGTACAAACTGTACTTTCTCTCCTTTTTCACCCTCTTCACTCCACAAATGCATGCTGCGTTTCCTGACTACTGATATAATAGTGTGTAGAGCGTAGCGAGGCACCGTGCCCACCGCGTGGCGAGCGAAGCAAGCATGCAAGGGGCTGCTTTCCGCTCGCCGCCCCTGTCGGGATTGTGTGGTCGGGATTCCGGCGTCTGTATTTTGACTGCCGGGATCCCGTCCAGCGGGATTACGTACTGATCTCCAGTCTGAGCCTGCCCTAGGCATAGGCATACTTGCCAAATGCCCAGGGGCACAAGCAGCTTCTGCTGATTAATATGATATGCAGCATGCCTACAGTATATTCTGTGCATACAAAATGCATTACTAATGTGCAGCATTATGTGTATACAGTACTTTGTTGTGTAACATATACTGTAGCAAGGGCACTACTGTGTGGTCTAATGTGAACAAAGAGCAATATGATGTGATGCAATGTGAATAAGTGGGAATACTTTGAGGAGTAATGTGGTACTATCATATGATGTAACGAGAAAAAGAGACACTATTGCATGATATGTTGTGAATAAAGTTGCAGTACTGTGTGGCGTCATTTCAGATTGGGGAATAATGTGAATAAAAGAGCGTCTCAGTCACCGCCCCGCTACCCACTTTGCAAAGCTGTTTCCTCGTAGGCAGACTTGCTGTGTGGATCTTCTCCGACCTTTCAGAAATCTCCTGATAATTTGCTCTCCGTTTCTGCCTTCGATAACTTCTTCACAGGCCATACTGTTCCAGCTCATTGACACAGTTTCGTCATACAGTATTTGACCGGTAATTCTTTCATTTACGGTTTACAATTATTTATATACTGTACGTAAATGATGAATGTCCCTGTGCATTGCTCCATGGCCTGTACAACTTATCCCGGTGTATTTTAAAATGTATACCATCTCTCACTACATATCCGAGCGCTGCCACGTGCTGGGAGTTCACGGTCGGCGGCCATGTTGTCAGGTTGCTAAGCGATCCAGCTCGGTATACCGTAATGTGCATAGACCTCGCTTATCCCAATGTAATTGAGCTAGGGGATTGTGACGCTCCTTCAGCATTGCCCCCTGAACTGTGAAATGTATGCCATATTGTATCTCACTACATATCCGAGCGCTGCCACGTGCTGGGAGTTCACGGTCGGCGGCCATTTTGTCAGGTTGCTAAGCGATCCAGCTCGGTATACCGTAATGTGCATACAGTAGACCTCGCTTATCCCAATGTAATTGAGCTAGGGGATTGTGACGCTCCTTCAGCATTGCCCCCTGAACTGTGAAATGTATGCCATATTGTATCTCACTACATATCCGAGCGCTGCCACGTGCTGGGAGTTCACGGTCGGCGGCCATTTTGTCAGGTTGCTAAGCGATCCAGCTCGGTATACCGTAATGTGCATAGACCTCGCTTATCCCAATGTAATTGAGCTAGGGGATTGTGACGCTCCTTCAGCATTGCCCCCTGAACTGTGAAATGTATGCCATACTGTATCTCACTACATATCCGAGCGCTGCCACGTGCTGGGGGTTCACGGTCGGTGGCCATTTTTTGTGTGCATAGAACTCGCTTATCCACATAGGCCCCTGTGTTTTTAACTACTATATTGAGATGCACATTTCTAGGCCTACAGTATTTAATATACAGTAAGCAGCATTGTTGTTAGGCAATAATTGAAGAATTTACATACAGTACTGACATGTACTGTATGTAATGCTTGTACATCATGTCAGTCGACCCTTATGCTGTACACTACTGTAAGTCTCACAGGGCCCATGCACTTCCAAGGAGGGTTATTTACTGTACTGTATCTGTTTCATACAGGAAACTAATTGCAGTCCATAACACTGAAGTTGTATTTTCAGTACTGTACAGTATACAATACTTAAATTTGAACATCAGGTACTGGATAGTAAACATGTACAGTATTAACTTCTATCATAAAACTCTTATGCATTTTCAGATGTGTAAATTTTAGACTACAGTATTCACAAATGTTTTCTCTCCATACAGGAATTATAGTTGGACAACATGCCAGTAACTATCAACAAAACGATGAGCAAGATAATCGCCAACATGAAAAAAGAAAATAAAACCATCAAAGAGATCCATGCATGGCTCAAGGAAAGTGGCATTATAGTCACTTTAGAAACGGTGCGCTATCATGCATTCGAGAGAACAACGCCCAGATTTGTATTTCCTACAAAATGCACATGGTACGTACTGTACACTACTGTAATGTTTAAATGACTTGCTTTATACCATAAACAATTTTTTTGAAATAAAATAAAAACTTCATCAATTGTAACTGTGATTGTGCTGTTCATGAATTCATATTTTTCATACTGTATTGTACTGTAGGAGAGTGCAACAAATTGTGGAGGAACTAACTCGTGAGGATGATGAGCGTACTGCTCTGCAAATAAAACGAATTCTCCATTCCAAGTATGACCTGGACATATCGGCCACCAGCATCAGAAGGATGCGACGGAAAATGGGATGGACCTTTGGCGCAACAAGGTAAAATACTGAAAGCAGTATAAACCATACAGTAAATGCACTGTTAATAATCCCTTGATACGTGATATAATAATGCCATAAATCATTATACAGAGTGTGTACTTTATACTATATACAGTATGTGTGTGTGTATATACTGTATATACAGTATTCTATCCCAAAAGAGATACCTACTGTATAGGCACTCAGAGACAGCAATGAAGCATTGCCGGCTTATTGTGATGATTACATACTGTATACTGTGTGTGTGTGTTTGTGTGTATGTACAGTATGTATATATATATTACTCTGTATGTAACTTAATGTACTGTATGTACAGTTTAATGTATACAGTAGGTATATAATACAGTATACTGCACATACAGTCTACTGTATATACAGTAATCTGTAAATCTGTAATTTCATAACTGTATCTGATTTCATTATTTTTGGCTCTTCACAGGATATCTCCAATGATAAGAGATGTGAATAAAGAAAAGAGAGTGGAACAGGCACGGCGATGGATTGAGAGTGGTGAAACATTTGATGATGTCATTTTCACAGATGAATCGTCTGTTGCCCTTGAGCGGTTCTCCAGAATGTCATTCAGGAAACGTAACCATATCTCTTTAAAACCACGCCCAAAGCATCCATTGAAAATCCATGTATGGGGAGGCATATCACGATTAGGAGCTGGTCCCCTATTATTTTTCGAAGGTACAGTACAGTACTATACTTTATTCTGTGCCTGTGTTCTGTAAAAATACATGTTGTACTGTAGAGTACGTGTAACTGCACAATAAAAGGAGTTGCTTATTAATGAACAACATTTTTTGATTTCTGTAGGAATCATGGATAAGAAATATTTCCAAGAAACAATAGTAGAGAAATGTATGGTGCCATTTGTGAATAAATATTACCCAACTCACCATAGGATATTCCAAGACAATGATCCTAAACACTCCGCCTCAGCCAAATTTATGGAAGAGAAAGGTATGAATTGGGAACGCACACCACCAGAGTGAGTATTCTTTCAACAGTGTACAAGTAAAATTTTGGATAGCACTCTAGTACTGTAAAAAAAATTTTTGTTTAATAAACAGTACAATATTGTATGTTTAATTTTCTCTATTTACTGTAATGTACTGTAATTAATTTTTTCTATACGCTTTTTTTTTTTTTTAATTAGATCACCAGACATGAACCCAATCGAATTAGTGTGGGCTCAATTGAAGAGGTACGTTAGGAGTGTTGCAAAGCCAACAACAAAACAGCAACTGGTGGATGGGATAAAGAAATTTTGGCTAGAAGTACTCACACCTGAACATTGTAATAATTATATAAATCACCTGTATAAAGTATTACCTGTTGTAGTTGAAAGAAATGGTCAAGCCACAAATATGTAGTTCTGTATTTTCTGTTTAAAATTTTAAATTGGTGCATTATTAAAAAAAATGATAAAATTGCCTTTGTCTGATTATTGCATAAACTAATGTAGAATATTATACAGTAGTAATGTTATTGATGTGTACTGTATGAACAGTTATTTTCAGTTTTATAAGTCCTGAATAAGAGTACTGTACATTTTGATCAGTGCAGTACATGGAATCGGATGTTGTAATACTTTATTTTTACATTAATATTGATGTTTTTCCAATAAATATTCAATTTTACAGTATGGTACGGTACAGTACATGAGGGTACCTGTACAGTATGATACGTCATTATGGGGGAGAAATACTGTATCCACTAAATGTACAGTAAAATGTTTTTTTCTTATTACAAACACACAAATGCATCTCAGATGGAAATATGCTATACACAGCAGACAGCTTATGGTGACAGAACTTCCCTACTGTATCCCCACCCATAGTCGTGGTATATTTTAGATTGCCTAATGAGACACTCCTGCAGCATTGCCAATGATTCATGTAAAACCTGTGTGCAAACAGTATCTGTATTGAATGCAAAGTACAGTAAGAGTACAGTATACAGTATTATCAGAGCCAAACCTGACCAACATGATGCCCTAGGCTAGATTTTGGCTGATGCCCTCTTGCACAGATGCTACGTAGTTCCGCCTCTAACCCTGCACCCCTTTCCCAGCACCATCACCCATTTTGGCGCTCCTACCCCCTATAATCTAAATAAGAACAATGTGCACATTTAGTGCCAGCCCAAAACAGTGTACAGTATGTTCTTGCTGGGAAGGGGCATGGTAACACAATAATACCCGAAGATGAAATGACACAACACAGTACTGCAACTTTATTCACATTATATCATGCAGTGGTGTCTCTTATTCTCATGACATCATATCATAGTACCACATTACTCCTAACAGTAATGCCCCTTATTCACATTACACCCCACCACATTCATCTTTATTTACATTAGACCACAGGTTCTCAAACTCAGTCCTCAGGACCCCACACAGTGCAGGTTTTGCAGGTCTCACAGAATCACAAGTGAAAAAATTAGCTCCACCTACTGTATGGACCTTCTAAAATGTGTCAGTTAGTAATGAATACATCTGTGCACTTGCTGGTTTACCTGCAAAACATGCACTGTGTGGGGTCCTGAGGACCAAGTTTGAGAACCACTGCATTAGACCATGCAGTAGTGCCCTTTCCTTATGTTACACCAGAAAATATTGTAGTACACCTTATACACATACAGTACAGTAATGCCACACATTAGTAATGCATTTCATATTTAAATTTTCTGATTTAATTTCATAGAGCCGCAGTCACTCACAGAATATAGGCATGTACTGTAGCATCTCATTTTATTCTGCAGAAGCTGATTATTCCCGTTTGGCTAGTTTGCCGCCTCTGTACAGTATATCACAATAGAAAAAAGTTATAGTGTCAGTGAAAAAAGCACCTCATGACAGATACTGTACACAAGCTCATGTCTAAATACTGTATACTGTAAGCAGTGACATTAAGGGGTACAGTACTGTATATGCAATTGCAGTCGAATTCCGGAAGGAATACGGAAAAAATGGACACGGGATCCCCCATCTTTTTAGAACCAGCACCGGGCTCTGCGCCTGGTCCTGGTGCAAAAAATAAGGGGGACAAAAAAAGCGTAGGGGTTCCCCATATTTTTTGAATCAGCACTGGGCTCCACTAGCTGGACAGATAATGCACAGCCGGGGGAGACTTTTATACAGGTCCCTGCGGCCATGGAATTAAATACCCAACTAGTCACACCTGGCCGGAGTACCCTGGAGGAGTGGGGGCCCCTTAAATCAAGGGGACCCCCCTCCAGCCACTCGATTATCTCTATCACCCCTGTGTATTGTAGCTAGGGGATTGTGACGCTCCTTCAGCATTGCCCCGTAGCCTGCAAAATCTGTGCTGTTATTTGCTCCATAGCTGAGTGCCTCCTAGGAGCTACTGTAGGAGTCACAGGCGGTAGCCATTTCAATTGAGTCTGCCCTGCTATAGAATTGTACAGGTATGTGTACATTACCGTACGGTGCATAGAACCTTTACAGTAGAAACTCTCCTGCAGCTTTGGCCTGCTTTACTGTATGTACTGTAAAACTTGTGTTTTGTCAGTTTGCTATGCGACCGAGCCCGGTGTAACGTACAGTACTGTAATGTGCATAGACCTCGCTTACAGTATCTCTGTGTATTTTGGCTAGGGGATTGTGACGCTCCTTCAGCATCGCCCCGTAGCCTGCACAGCTTATGCCATTTCTCATTCCATACCCAACTGCTGCCTGCCACGAGGTGGGGGTTCAGGAGGTGGGGGTTCATGGGTAGTGGTCGTTTTGACAGTGTGCTATGCGATTGAGTCCGGTGTACCGTAATACTGTATGCAATCCTACAGTAGCTTATCCCTCCCCTGTGTATTTTGGCTAGGGGATTGTGACGCTCCTTCAGCATTGCCCCATAACCTGCACAAGGGTTCAGGGGCGGCGGCCATTTTGCCAGTGTGCTACAGTACTGTATGTCATCGAGTCCGGTGTACCATAATATGCATACTGTGTATTTTAGCTAGGGGATTGTGACGCTCATTCAGCATTGCCCCAAAGTCTGTACAATCTGGACTATTACTTGCTCCGTAGCCTAGGGCCTCTGTGGGGCAAGGAGTCATAGGTGGTAGCCATTTCTATTCAGTCTGCCCAGCTACAGAATTGTATGTGTACTGTGTACGGAGCATAGTACCTTAACCTGCATAGAACCTGCACATTATGGTACACCGGACTCGATCGCATAGAACCGCTCATGCAGCTACTGTATGCCCTGGTTTGCAGTATGTGAATAAAAAAAATAATAAAGTGTCTGAAAAAAACTACAGTAACATGCATTCGTACAGTACTTAAGGAATCGAACCCTGGACTCTGAGTATAGGAAGCGAAACACTTCACCACTTCGCCGCAGACAAATGTATAAATCCGTTGGTTTTGATTATGCTGTAATGGCTACGGGATTAGGACGATAACACTGTAGAAAATTCCTAATCTTGAGAGGCAATAGTGAACTTGTAACACACATCCATTTGCGACAGTGTACACTACTGGTTTTACAGTACTGTGTTTTGTCTGCGGGACTTGCACGCTCACATACAGTATTCATAAAGTATTGTAGATGGATCATATACTGTATGCTGTACTACTGTATTTGCGTCGGTGTCGTACTGTATATACTGTACAGTACTGTATTAAATAATGCAGCGTAATGAGTACAGTATTTGCTGTATGCAGCGTAATGAGACGCCTTAGTAAAGTAGTCCTTATTATGTATGTCAGTATTGTATTTTACGGGAGACCACACGCATGCGCAGTGGTGATTGTAAAAAGCGACATCTGGTGGCTGATCGCAGGTATTACACGTAAAGGTAACGCCAAACGTCAAATGTCTGTCTCCGTGCGATTAGATAGCCTCTCTGTGGCTAGGCGCGCCTCGCTACGCCACAGTACGCTGCGTATGGTCGAACGGGACAACCGCCGCGGCCACTCAAGATAAAGGTGGCTACATCTGTACAACAATATACTACTATACTGGTGGTCAGGCACTGGTCACCACTAGTCACACGGGCAGTGGCACTCCTGCAGCAAAAGTGTGCACTGTTTAATTTTAAATTAATATAATATTATGTACTCCTGGGGGCTCCTGCTATAACAACCTGCAGTGCTCCCCAGTCTCCCCCACAATTATTATAAGCTTTGCCTTTTATACATTGATGTGCAGCACACTGGGCTGAGCTGAGTGCACACAGACTGAGTCACACTGTGTGACTGGCTGCTGCTGTGTATCGTTTTTTTTCAGGCAGAGAACGGATATAGCAGAGAACGGATATATTATATTAAAATAAATAAAAGTTAACTAACAACAACTGCACTGGTCACTGTGGTAAACTCTGTCTGACTCTGCACAATCTCTCTCTCTCTTCTAATCTAATTTCTAATGGAGAGGACGCCAGCCACGTCCTCTCCCTATCAATCTCAATGCACGTGTGAAAATGGCGGCGACGCGCGGCTCCTTATATAGAATCCGAGTCTCGCGAGAATCCGACAGCGTCATGATGACGTTCGGGCGCGCTCGGGTTAACCGAGCAAGGCGGGAGGATCCGAGTCTGCTCGGACCCGTGAAAAAAACATGAAGTTCGTGCGGGTTCGGTTTCAGAGAAACCGAACCCGCTCATCTCTAGTACAAAGCGGATCATTGCTGTGCGATGGATTTAATGAAGAATCCATTCGCACAGCCGATCGCAAGGAGATTGACAGGAAGAGGGTGTTTGTGGGTGTCAACTGACCGTTTTCTGGGAGTGTTTGGAAAAACGCAGGCATGTACAAGCGTTTTCAGGGCGGGTGTATGACGTCAATTCTGGGACCGGACAGGCTGAAGTGATCGCAGCGGCTGAGTAAGTTCAAACCTACTCAGAAACTGCACAAAACTTTTTTGTACCGCTCAGCTGCACATGCGATCGCACATTTGCAAAGCAAAAATACAGTCCTCCATAGGCGGCGACTACCTGATCGCAGCGCTGCAAAAAATAGCTAGCCAGCGATCAGTTCTGAATGACCCCCATAGTGCCAGAGTCTGCTGAGCACAAGCGTCGGCAAGGAGGGGGGGGGGGGTTGCACATGGGGGCTTCACAAGGGCCATTCCGAGTTGATCGCTGCGCAAGCGTATGCCCCGCAATGTGCACGTGCGACGTACGGGTACAAAGCCCTTTGTGGTTGTGCTCAGGTTCTAGCAAAGTTTTTCTTCACACTGACGGCTGCAAGAAGATTGACAGTAAGTGGGCGTTTCTGGGTGTCAACTGACAATTTTCAGGGATTGTTTGCAAAAACAAAGGCGTGTCTGAAAAAACGCAGGCGTGGCTGGGCGTTCGCTAGGCAGGTGTATGACGTCAAATCCGGACAGGAATAGGCTGAAGTGATCGCAAGCGCTGAGTAGGTCCAGAGCTACTCAGAAACTGCACAAACTGTTTTTGTAGAGCTCGGCTGCACATGCGTTCACACTTCTGCTAAGCTAAAATACACTCCTCAGTGGGTGGCGGCATAGCGTTTGCACGGCTGCTAAAACTAGCTAGCGAGCGATCAACTTGGAATGACCCCCTATATAAATAAAGATTAACAATAGTAATTATCAGTTTCATCATAATCTGTAATTAATGGTTCCCTCACTAATAAGATACAGGGAACACGTACACCAGTAGTAACATTTACTAGTAATACACAGTAACATTTTATAGCATTGTGTAATCTTTTTTCATGTGCACAGATACTGTAGCAATACTGTGTTTCCAGTTTATGTTCCAGTCTGTTCACCTTGCTCAAATCTTCTAGTTTTTAGTTTTTTTTAGTTTGAGGGTTGGTCGCAAATTTTCAAACCTCAGAACTGATACAACAAACTGTTTCGGGAACAATTCTGTGCAGCTCTCCCCGTAGCGGCGTTTATAGGCCGTCGCACTTCTAAACAAATCCCGCTTTCCATCATCAACAAGTCAGCAGTGTATCACTTTTACTTTGGCAGTATTTACATTTTGTTAACAGAAAAAAAACAATATAAAAAAAACCTCTGTAGGATAAGACTTTGCTCTCAAGTTTCCCAAACTATTCGCTTGTGATGTTTTCCCTCTGTGAGCTCACTGTGCGCCCGGATCGCAGAACGCCGCTTCATCCACATGTTGGCTGCTCTCCAAAAGCTGGGAGCGTAATCTCTCTAACTATATTTATGTGTTCAGCTCGCAATATTCATATTGTGCTTGACATGGCTTCTGTCAGGCATTTTCATATTACATTTTGAAGTCCTGGAAGTGGTAGATAAAACTGCACATGGAAATTTAGCAGGGGGGAATATGTGTGTCAAATTTAGAGAAAAGTCTTGAGACAGAGAATTGGGAGCAGTTGTAGGAAAAAGGGAATGATTTGTGATTGCAGCGAAGAAGACTGATGCGTCTTACAGCGTTTCCGCCAATACAGCTAGTGATAGTTTGCATTTATTAAATATAAGCATTATTTATTTATTTGCTAATTATTACCAGTTATTTATATAGTGCACACATATTCCGCAGCGCTTTACAGAGAATATTTATCACATCAATCCCTGCCCCAGTGGAGCTTACACTCTATATTCCCTATCACATGTACACACACACACATTCACGCTAGGGTTATTTTTTGTTGGGAACCAATTAGCCTACCAGTATATTTTTGGATTGTGGGAGAAAACCCACGCAAGCACAGGGAGAATATACAAACTCCACACAGTTAGGGCCATGGTGGGAATCGAACCCATGACCTCAGTGCTATGAGGCAGTAATGCTAACCGTTACACTGTCCGTGCTGCACTGAGTACACAATAAAGAACAAATATTACAGTGATCAATTATTATAATTTTAAAAGAGAATTATAATCACATTGCAGGTTAAAGAATTATAACCACCCACTGGCCGGAGGGTTTTCACCTCCTCATGGCTAGAACTAATGTAACTTTTTTGGAAATCGTCGCTGTAATGGGTATACTTCCTTTAACGTTTTCAGTCTACAAGAAGTAGAAAACAAGATGCATCACAGTATATTGCATTTTCAGTAACGGTTTTGTTTCTGTTTTTGCTGATAGTGAATTGGAACAAATATTGTTTAGTTTTAAAATGCTAACCTACGGGATAGCAGATGAAATAGGAAAAGTAGTTTACCATGATTGTATTTCTACCTCTAGAGTATTTACTTTAATATACTACTGCAGTCCCAGATCCTTACCCCAGAATATAACCTGTTTCATTGCTTTAGTACAACAATACTAAGATTATGTATTTTTGAAGATGTAACCCAAATAGAGCAAGATCAAACTAGACATGTGTGGGTTTGGTTCCCTGAGTATTGAACCCTACTGAACTTCACTACCCGAGCTCGGGTTTTCCCGCCTAACTCCGAAACAAGAACGAGGCAAAATGTCATCATCCCGCTGTCAAGATTCTTGTGGTTTTTGGATTCCATATAAGGAGCCGTGCGTTGCGGCCATTTTCACTCCGGCATTGGAGAGTGTAGAGAGAGGACGTGTCTCCGTCCTCAGTGTCCTGCATCAGTACAGTGGTGGTGTCTTGTGCTGCATCAGTCCAGTCACAGTGGTGGTGTCCTCTGCTGCCATATGTCCAGTGCTGCTGTATAAGTCCAGTACAGTGGTGCTGTGTTGTGCTGCATCAGTCCAGTGGTGGTGTCTTGTGCTGCATCAGTCCAGTCACAGTGGTGGTGTCCTCTGCTGCCATATATCCAATGCTGCTGTATAAGTCCAGTCCAGTGGTGCTGTGTTGTCCTGCATCAGTCCAGTGGTAGTGTCTTGTGCTGCATCAGTCCAGTCACAGTGGTGGTTTCCTCTGCTGCCATATATCCAGTGCTGCTGTATAAGTCCAGTCCATTGCAGTGGTGCTGTGTTGATCTGCATCAGTACAGTGGTAGTGTCCCTGTGCTGCTGTATATGTCCAGTGGTACAGCCGTATATATGTCCAGTGCAGAGGCGGAACTACCGCCAGTGCAACCAGTGCGTTACACTGGGGCCCACCTCTGTCCAGGGGCCCATAGCATATAATGAGTCAAACTGACTCATTACATGCCGCTGTGCGCTGCGGGCAACCGCTGCCCGCAGCGCACAGCCACCCAGAGAGGAGAGGAGCAGCGGTACGGGGGAAGGAGGAGGAGGGAGGTGGAGGAGGGAGCCGCAGCAGCGCTTTGTTACTGGTTGAGGCGCTGCTGCTGCCCCTCTGCTTCACTATAGGCTGTCTGCCGAGAACAGCCTATAGTGAAGTAGAGGGGCAGCAGCAGCAGCGCCTCCACCAATAACACAGCGCTGCTGCGGCTCCCTCCTCCACCTCCCTCCTCCTCCTTCTCTCCTGCCCGGGAATCGTGAGTGACCAGAAGCTGCACCGAGGAGCCTGAGCCAGCGGAGAGGGTAAGTATAATTCTTCTTTCTTTCTTTCTTTCTTTCTTTCTTTCTTTCTTTCTTACTTTCTTTCTTTCTGTCTTTCTTGGGACTGTCTGCCGCAATGTGTAAAAAGGGGGAATCTGCCTGCCGCAATGTGTAAAAAGGGGGAATCTGCCTGCCGCAATGTGTAAAAAGGGGGAATCTGCTTGCCGCAATGTGTAAAAATGGGGAATCTGCTTGCCGCAATGTGTAAAAATGGGGAATCTGCTTGCCACAATGTGTAAAAAGGGGAAATCTGCCTGCCGCAATGTGTAAAAATGGGGAATCTGCCTGCCGCAATGTGTAAAAAGGGGGAATCTGCCTGCCGTAATGTGTAAAAAGGGGGACGCTGTCTGCCGTTATGTGTAACAAGGCCACGCTGTCTGCCATAATGTGTAAAAAGGGCACGCTGTCTGCCGTTATGTGTAAAAAGTGTACGCTGTCTGCCACTATGTGTAACAAGGGCACGCTGTCTGCCGTTATGTGTAAAAAGTGTACGCTGTCTGCCACTATGTGTAACAAGGGCACGCTGTCTGCCGTAATGTGTAAAAAGGGCACGCTATCTGCCGTTATGTGTAAAAAGTGTACGCTGTCTGCCACTATGTGTAACAAGGGCACGCTGTCTGCCGCTATGTGTAACAAGGGCACGCTGTCTGCCGTTATGTGTAAAAAGGGGACGCTGTCTGCCGTTATGTAAAAAAAATGCACGCTGTCTGCCGTAATGTGTAAAAAGGGGGACGTTGTCTGCCGTAATGTGTAAAAAGGGGACGCTGTCTGCCGCTATGTGTAACAAGGGCATGCTGTCTGCCGTTATGTGTAAAAAGGGGACGCTGTCTGCCGTTATATGTAAAAAGTGCACGCTGTCTGCCGTAATGTGTAAAAAGGGGGACGTCTGCCGTAATGTGTAAAAAGGGGACGCTGTCTGCCGTAATGTGTAAAAAGAGGAATCTGTCCGCCGTAAGGTGTAAAGGGGTCTCTACCTGGTGTAGTGGTGCTACTGTGCGGCGTATTTTGAATAATGGAGACTACTGTGCACCGTTTTATGAATTGGTATTATTTTGTGGCCACACCCCTTCCCCACGAAGCCACACCACTATGTATTTTTGCGCGCGCCTACGGTGCGCACTGCCCCTGTTTTGCATGCAGGGGTGGGGCTCCGATGCCGTTTCTTGCACACAGTGCTAAAATGTCTAGTTACGACACTGTTGCTAGGTATCTATTTCTCTCGCCCTGAGCAGGTCCCCCTCACCAGATCCTCTCCAGGGGTGAGGGGGTGGACATGGGGGGGCCCAAAGCATTTTGTCGCACCTGGGCCCACCGCTGGCTAGTTCCGCCACTGGTCCAGTGATACTGCCGTATATGTGCAGCGGTACTGCCATATAAATCCACTGATACTGCTGTATATGTCCAGTGGTACTGCCATAAAAATCTAGTGATACTGGCGTATAAATCCAGTCCAGTGATACTGCCGTATACAGTATTTCCAGTGATACTTCTGTATAAATCCAGTGGTACTGGTGTATAAATCCAGTCCAGTGATACTGCTGTATATGTCCAGTGATACTGCCGTATATATCCTTTGGTACTGCCGTATAAATCCAGTGGCACTGGCGTATAAATCCAGTCCAGTGATACTGCTGTATATGTCCAGTGATACTGCCGTATATGTCCAATGGTACTGGCATATATATATAGTCCAGTGATACTGCCGTATATGTCTAGTGGTAATGCTGTATAAATCCAGTGGTACTGGCATATAAATCCAGTACAGTGATACTGCCTTATATGTCCAGTGGTACTGCTGTATAAATTTAGTGGTACTGGCGTATATTTCCATTCCAGTGATACTGCCGTATATGTCCAGTGGTACTGCCATATAAATCCAGTGGTACTGGCGTATAAATCCAGTCCAGTGATACTGCCAGATATTTCCAGTGGTACTGCCGTATAAATCCAGTGGTACTGGTGTATAAATACAGTCCAGTGATACTGCCATATAATTCCAGTGGTACTGGCATATAATTCCAGTGATACTGCCGTATGAATCCATTCCAGTGGTACTGCCGTATAAATCCAGTGGTACTGACGAATAATTCCAGTGATACTGCCATAAACAGTATGTCCAGTGGTACTGCCATATAATTCCAGTAAAACTGCCGTATATATATACCCTGTTGCAAAGCAGATTACTGAGGCCATAACAACTATGATGGTGTTAGACGTGCATCCGGTATCTGCCATTAGTGCAGTGGGACTGCAGTGCCACTCCTAGATGGGCCAAGTGTTTGTGCCACACACTGTGTTGCTTAGCTTAGTCATCACAGCTACCTCATTGCTCCTCTTTTTCTTCTTTGCATCATGTGCTGTTTGGGGCCTAATTTTAAATATCTCTTCCTGTCTGACACTGCAGTGCCACTCCTAGATGGGCCAGGTGTTTGTGCCGCCCACTTGTGTCGCTTAGCTTAGTCATACAGCCACCTTGGTGCCACATTTTGGCATAAACACAATATTGTGAGGTGTTCAATGTTCAGAATGGACTGGAAATGAGTGGAAATGAATGTTATTGAGGTTAATCATGCCGTAGGATCAAAGTTACCCCCAAATTCTGTGACTTTAGCTGTTTTTATGTTTAAAAAAAATATCATGCAGATCCAAAACCAAAACCAAAACACAAAAGGGTGGTTTTGGCAAAACCAATGCAGATCCAAAATACGAGCGTGGGACCAGAACCAAAACCAAAACAGAAAACACGAAAACTGCCCGGCGCACATCTCTATATCAAACATATGAAGTTAATCCCCCACCGCCCCTCCTTCAATCCTGGTGGTTTACCATACCAGGTGCAAAGCAATCTTTAGGGTTCGAGTAAGGGTAGACGTATAAAAAACATTTCAGGACCACCGTTTGGTAGTAACTACTTAAGGTAAACTTTTATCGTTGTAATAGATGTTACCTTGACAAAAGGACATAGGCCCTCATTCCGAGTTGTGCGCTCGCTAGCTGCTTTTAGCAGCATTGCACACACTAAGCCGCCGCCCTCTGGGAGTGTATCTTAGCTTAGCAGAATTGCGAACGAAAGATTCGCAAAATTGCGAATAGAAATTTCTTAGCAGTGTAACCCTATATTGGAGTATCACTATGGACGGATTACAATAAACGTGCCTCCACCCAAGCTATATCTCTGTGTATGTAGGCTTGCTTGGGTAAGCCTAATGAACACATGTAAAGTATATGGATTCAATAACACACAGTTTATCCTCTTTTACCTGTTCTCTCTTTTAGTTTTCAAATCTCCTCCGATCAATCACCCGACACAGGATATATGGTAAGTATATAGACTTTAATAGTATAACTTTAATATGCATTATATATTACATCAATAATAACCTTGAATATTGTCTATGCTGCTATTGCATTTCCATTCAACAGGCCTATACAATATATATCATTGCATGCATCACAAAAAAAAGTCGCAATAATGACACTAAAAATATAAGAGGGACCCGGGTACTCTGGAATCTATAATGAGCTCGTTGGGGCCCTTAAACTCACAGAATGTTGCTATTGTAGCAATATTGAACAGATATCACAGACCTTTTCCGAATTCGCTCTAGTAGGTGTCTTTTGCCTTCACTGACTAGTCCAATCCTCTATTTATCTTTCACAATGAGCTGTATAACTACCTCCCCACAATTCCTTTTTTATAATCCATAGAGGTTTTCAATGTAGCAGCAAAGAATGTCAAGTCCACACTCTTCCACTAGTCTCCCTTGGTCTGACTATTTCTTATAAATAATTAAATTATGCATGCACAAGCAAAGACTCCCGGTTTGAAGTTGGCTTCAGATAGGTATCCCTCTGTTACTTGCTTGGGTCAAATCTCATCTAAACAGATTAAATGTTTCAGGGTCTCTTTCTCCCTGCCGTCTCGGGATAGATCTGACCCTTTCAATGCTCGTTGGGATTATGATTATTAGTTGAGTAGTAAGCCAAGGTGTTCTTCTACTCTGACCAATTTATTTGCTGTCTGTCAGAGATTTCTGATGCCGATCAGTGCTGGGAATTAGTTACAGCAATATTAGGAGTACACATATTCCGATTCTGCCAAATGTATACTATTGTGAGGCGGCTCCCAACTTGTAGTATTCCTCAATGTCTAGTATCAACCTCCTCCTTTCTTAATATTAAGTATGTCTACTCAGGGTAAGTAACACGATAACTATGACCCTGGTCCATTACTGCCTGGTTAGGTTGCAGATTCGTCTGACTAGTCCAGCAATAGGATAACGGTAGAGCCTCGGCGGTTGCTCCCAGTGTGCTTACAGATTCACTTACTACCATACTAATCACTCGCATACTATGGCACACTCCTTGGACCTCTCCGGCGGGTATCTCGATCCACTCCTCATATTCTGTTTCTCCCACCAATTGTCCAGGTATTCAAGCCGATATTTCAAGGAGAAATCGTAAAGCGCCAGTGCCGCTAACCAACAGTGCCCAGTTGCATCCAATTTTGCCGTGGTCTGTACATAAGTCAATGGATTATAGTCAGTGTGTATTTCAAATTTCACTCCATACAAATAGCCATGGAATTTATCCACTACACACCACTTTAAGGCTAGGAACTCTAATTTGTGTGTGGGATATCTTCTCTTGCTTTCGGATACACCCCTACTGGCAAATGATACTGGTCGTAGCCCTTCTGAATGTTGCTGGTATAGCACTCCCCCTAATCCACTAATAGATGCGTCTATGTGAAGGACATATGGTAGACTGGGATCAGCATATGCTAAAACTGGTGCATTGGTCAGACTTTCTTTCAACATTAAAAATGCAGTTTCACACTCGTTAGTCCATCGTTCCCCAAATGGCTCATTAGGCTGGTGATACTCCCCATTCATGGTGCGTTTTGGGGATTTTCCTTTTCCCGCATTGGAGTATCCCTTGGTCAGGTCAGTCAAGGGTTTTGCCAGAGCAGAGTAATTCGGTACAAATCGACGGTAGTACCCGCAGAATCCCAGGAAAGATCGTAATTCCTTCAGTTTGGTAGGTCGAGGCCAGTTCATCACAGCTTGTACTTTTTCTGTATCTGTTGATACCCCATATCTACTAACGATATGCCCTAGGTATATAACCCTTGACTGACATAAATGACACTTATCCACTGACAGCTTCAGGCCTCCTTCCATCAGCCTATCTAGGACTTTGACAAGTTGACGATTATGTTCTTCAAGAGTAGCCCCAAATACTATGATGTCATCTAAATAGACTATCACTTCCCGGTAATTCATATCCCCGATTATCTTTTCCATAGCACGTTGGAAGGTGGCCGGTGCTCCTTTTACTCTTTGGGGCATTTGTAGGAACTCGAAGAATCCTAGCGGACATATGAACGCTGTTTTCTCTCTGTCCTCAGGCCGCATCGGTATTTGGTAGTACCCATTTCTCAAGTCTAATACCGTAAACAACACACTTCCTTGTAGGCAATCTAAGGCCTCGTCTATTCTGGGCACAGTGTATTGATCGGTCACTGTCCTGTGGTTCTGTGTCCGGTAATCAATGCACATTCGGATATTTCCATTTTTTTTCGTGCTATCACAATCGGGGAGGCGTACGGACTCTTGGATTCCATTATTACTTGGTTTTCCAATAAACCCTTTAGAAGTTTCCTCACGTCTTCAAAGTCCGCCGGGGCTATTCTCCGAGAACGTTCTCGAAAGGGTGTGTCATCCGTGAGCCTGATACAATGTTCCATCCCTTTTGCTTTTCCTAAATCCCACTCCCCTGTGGAGAAAACCGGCCCTCGGGATTCCAATTCAGCAATTAAACGTGACCTTTCTTCGAGCTCGAGCTCACTTCCCAAGAAACAGACGTCGAATATGCTACTGTCTTCCTTCCGAACTATCTCAGATATACCTTCACATGAATTTGACAGCACATCAGTTCTCTTCTCCTCTTTTTCCAACCATTCCATAAGAAGAGAGTAAATCCTTGTGTTGGTCCCTATAATCATATGGGGCTCACCTCTGCTCTCCGGGACTTCGGGACAGACCAGCGCAATTAAGGGTATCTGCAGCTTCTCCTCCCCTTCTTCCTGATAAATCTCTAGATTAGCCACAATATATCCTAGATACGGATATTTCTCCACGCTCAAACCCCATATCACTAATCCAGATAACGGCTGTAGAGGTACATCAGCGAGGTATTTTCTGTACCAGTCTTCGAATACAATCGATACTTGGGAACCACTATGGACCAGTACTTTACAATGATGTCCGTTTATTTTTGCAGCCATTATCGGGGCCGGTCCCATCAGCCCCTCAGGTAGGACTCCATCCACCATGTGCTCCCCATCGCGCAGCGTCCAACCTCTAGGAGACCTGTGAGGGGTTCACGGGCCTCCCTTGTCCGTTTCCCCGATCTTGATCTTCACTGTCGGTGTTGTGAGAGGGAGCATTATACATCCGGGGCGAGTTCCGATTCAGGTTGCACTCAAAGGCTCGATAACCAATCCTCCCACACTTGAAACAGTCCCTACTATTGAAACTGCCCCTTCTCCCCCCGTTCCGTGTTGAATCACTAGAGAGAGTACTCTGAGGAGGGTTGTTGCTGCTCTGGGTAGCAATAAATTGCTCTATCCTCCTGTTCTGTTCTTCCATTAATTTTAAAATTCTTTCTTCCAACGGGGAAGTCTCAGTTACAGTTTGTACCACCTTGACCTTCTTTACCGTTTTCTTCCTCATCTCAATCAGTACTTCTTCTTGTTTTACTTCTTTTAATATCTCATTGAACCCAGGGGGTGGTTCCCTCCTCTCGGAACACCTCAACTTCTGTGCCACAGGGTCAGTTGTCAATGCACCTCGTAGCACCTGTCTTATGCGACTCTTATCCACTTCTTCTCTGGTTATTCCTTTTTTTTCCACGATCTTATACAGCAATTTATCTATTCTTATGACATAGGCGCTCAGTTTCTCGCTAGGTTCTTGGAAAGTGTGATGCAGTCTGGATATAAGATCCCCTACATCTTCCAAAGTACCGTACGCATAATCCAAAGCTTCCAGGTAGGTCTCCAGATTAGCGTTGGGATTACTTCTCCTGGCCGCTTGTATTATCCCCATAGCAGGGCCTCGTAGACTCTCCACCACTCGTTGCCACTTTATTTTATCAGGGCACTGCCATTCCTCCGCTTGTTGGACTGCGGCTTCCTTCCAAGATTCATAAGGTTCTTCCCTGGTGGGCACGGGTACGATACCAGAGAATATCCTTAACCTCCGATAACTCCCTTCATAATGCCATCTCTCAAGTTGGGAGACCACCCGATCTACCATAGTCTCGAACTGTCCGCCATTCACATTGGTAGTAGTGTGTCCGTTACCACTAGCCTCCCCTCTCTCTCTAAACCATCTGGCGGGGACATCACCGAGATGGGTGCACTGGTGGTATCTTCATCTCTGATACTGGGTCCAATAATAGACCATTTTCTTCCTGTATCCTCATAAGCCATTATCATTAATGGGATTAAATTAACGTCTAATTCCTTTTCAGTTTCGATCAAAACAGCAATCTTCTTTCCTACTTCACCATCCCACTTATCTACTATACTGGGCCTTATTACACCATACAGGGTGCCTACTTTTCTTAACACCGTTTCATCGGAAGCATCCGATAAATCTCCTCCTACTCCAATACACTTTCTAGGATTCACACCCTTCCTCTGACACCAGTTGTAAATGTCTTCCCCAGTTAGCCCCTCCATTGGCTCTGATTAAAGCAATTATTCCTAACAAGACTCATTGGGATCTCAGCAGTGCCTCCATAATGTAACCCTATATTGGAGTATCACTATGGACGGATTACAATAAACGTGCCTCCACCCAAGCTATATCTCTGTGTATGTAGGCTTGCTTGGGTAAGCCTAATGAACACATGTAAAGTATATGGATTCAATAACACACAGTTTATCCTCTTTTACCTTTTCTCTCTTTTAGTTTTCAAGTCTCCTCCGATCAATCACCCGGAACAGGATATATGGTAAGTATATAGACTTTAATAGTATAACTTTAATATGCATTATATATTACATCAATAATAACCTTGAATATTGTCTATGCTGCTATTGCATTTCCATTCAA
This sequence comes from Pseudophryne corroboree, assembly GCF_028390025.1. Lineage (NCBI taxonomy): Eukaryota > Metazoa > Chordata > Amphibia > Anura > Myobatrachidae > Pseudophryne > Pseudophryne corroboree. Next base: position 465,580,942 of record NC_086451.1, on the reverse strand, counting down.
CAGGCCTATACAATATATATCATTGCATGCATCACAAAAAAAAGTCGCAATAATGACACTAAAAATATAAGAGTGACCCGGGTACTCTGGTATCTATAATGAGCTTGTTGGGGCCCTTAAACTCACAGAATGTTGCTATTGTAGCAATATTGAACAGATATCACAGACCTTTTCCGAATTCGCTCTAGTAGGTGTCTTTTGCCTTCACTGACTAGTCCAATCCTCTATTTATCTTTCACAATGAGCTGTATATCTACCTCCCCACAATTCCTTTTTTATAATCCATAGAGGTTTTCAATGTAGCAGCAAAGAATGTCAAGTCCACACTCTTCCACTAGTCTCCCTTGGTCTGACTATTTCTTATGAATAATTAAATTATGTATGCACAAGCAAAGACTCCCGGTTTGGAGTTGGCTTCAGATAGGTATCCCTCTGTTACTTGCTTGGGTCAAATCTCATCTATCATCATGTATTTAATGTGTATTTTTATTAAATATTTTATACTACATGATTGTTAAGCGCCACTTGGTTTTTTTTGGTACTTTCAAATCTCATCTAAACAGATTAAATGTTTCAGGGTCTCTTTCTCCCTGCCGTCTCGGGATAGATCTGACCCTTTCAATTCTCGTTGGGATTATGATTATTAGTTGAGTAGTAAGCCAAGGTGTTCTTCTACTCTGACCAATTTATTTGCTGTCTGTCAGAGATTTCTGATGCCGATCAGTGCTGGGAATTAGTTACAGCAATATTAGGAGTACACATATTCTGATTCTGGCAAATGTATACTATTGTGAGGCGGCTCCCAACTTGTAGTATTCCTCAATGTCTAGTATCAACCTCCTCCTTTCTTAATATTAAGTATGTCTACTCAGGGTAAGTAACACGATAACTATGACCCTGGTCCATTACTGCCTGGTTAGGTTGCAGATTCGTCTGTCATTAATCATTTTAGGGATAACTTGACTTTATAAATCCCTCTCCTCTATCTTACTCCTTTTTATTGCAGACTTAAGGACACACTGCACACCGAGGAGGGGTATTTAGCTTGTTCGTATTAAGCTCAGTCCCGAAACACGACTGCACTCAGTCTCTATTAATTTTAGTATGCAGTGGATGTACTAGAGTCTATCTGGCTTCCTACATCTGTCACTGAGATTAAGCATTTATCATATTCAGAGATTCCACTAGGGGGAGCCTTTAGGTCATCAGTATTGATGCAACGTGTATCATTTCTTTGGAGGATATAGGACTGAAATGTGGGTGTGATTGATGTGTATCTGTAGCAATCCCACCTCATTTACTGCATGGTCACTCCCCCGACTCCTCCTCCGTTATATGCCGCTCCTCCCTGTCTGTCTCTTGGCGGCTGTCCCGGAGCTCCAGCCCCTGCTACGTCTTCTACCTCTCTCACCTCGGACGCACGGTTCCGACGGCGGCTTCCCCACGGGATATCAGTAGCGGTGGCCGGACAATCTGGTAAGGCTACTCACAATACACTTACTCCCGCTGTCTCTGCGACCTTTGCCTCCGCTCACTGCTTAGGTCCTCCCCGCTCTGCTTTGCCACTTAGCCGCGGCTATGTTCTCGTCTCTCCGATGCCTCCTCCCGAGTTGCCGCTGTGCCGGGGAACCCATCTGCACCGTCACCAGGGGAATCGTTTGACCTTCCTAACGGCTGTCGGCTCCCGTATTTTTCCTTGCTCGCGGTGTCTCTTCACTGCGCATGGGGATTCTAGCAAATTCTCTCCCCATTAACCCCCACGAGCCTCTACTATCCATAAACATTGTTCTATTTTATACTACTAATACATATGGATCCGATATATATACATATCTTATTTACATATACATTCATTAAACACCCTTCATATACATATATTGGTTTTATTCAACCAGCGGGTTACAGCAGTTTCTGAGTAGCTCGAGACTTACTCCTACGCTGCGATCGGTTCAGTCAGTTTCGTTCCTGGTTTGACGTCACAAACACACCCAGCGTTCGCCCAGACACTCCCCCGTTTCTTCAGACACTCCCGAGTTTTTCCCAGAAACGCCAGCGTTTTTTCGCACACTCCCATAAAACGGCCTGTTTCCGCCCAGAAACACCCACTTCCTGTCAATCACACTCCGATCACCAGAACGTCGAAAAATCCTCGTTATGCCGTGAGTAAAATATCTAACTTTTGAGTAAAATAACTAAGCGCATGCGCTCTGCGACCCTTGCACATGCGCAGTAAGTGACTAATCGCAATATAGCGAAACTCGTCAACGAGCGAACAACTCGGAATGAGGGCCTTAGAGTATGGTCCTAAAAGGTTGGTGCTTATGGATTATGTTTTAAAGAATTGATTTGCACTACAATGAAGTCCCTTGAGACTGCCTCCTGCTTCATTACATCTTTATTTCGGTATTTGGAGGGCACCATGGAAATAATTATAATACACAACAAGAGTGCCAGACTATGATGGAGCAACTGTTAGTACATGGAGGGTAATTCTGAGTTGATCGCAGCAGCAAATTTGTTAGCAGTTGGGAAAAACCATGGGGGTCATTCAGACCTGATCACACGCTAGGATTTTTCGCTGCGCAGCGATCAGACCTGAACTGCGGATGCGTATGCCCTGCAATGCGCAGGCACGTCGCACGGGTACAAAGCGGATCGTTGCTGTGCGATGGGTTTTACGAAGAATCCATTCGCACACCCGATTGCAAGGAGATTGACAGGAAGAAGGCGTTTGTGGGTGTCAACTGACCGTTCTCTGGGAGTGTTTGGAAAAACGCAGGCGTGTCCGGGCGTTTGCAGGGCGGGTGTCTGACGTCAATTCCGGGATCGGACAGGCTGAAGTGATCGCAGCGGCTGAGTAAGTCCTGGGCAACTCAGAACTGCACAAAACTTTTTTGTACCGCTCGGCTGCACATGCATTCGCACACTTGCACAGCTAAAATACACTCCCCTATAGGCGGCGACTATCTGCTCGCAGCAGTGCAAAAAAAACCTAGCGAGTGATCAAGTCTGAATTAGGCCCCATGTGCAGTGCAGGTGGGGCAGATGTAACATGTGCAGAGAGAGTTAGATTTGGGTGGGTTATTTTGTTTCTGTGCAGGGTAAGTACTGGCTTATTTATTTTTACACTGCAATGTAGATTTCAGTTTGAACACACTCCACCCAAATCTAACTCTCTCTGCACATGCTATATCTGCCCTCCCCTCCCCTGCAATGCACATGGTTTTGGTCAACTGCTAAAAAATTTGCTGCTGCGATCAACTCTGAATTAGGCCCATGGAAGCATCTGTGAAGCTGAGACTTGGAGAGTGATAAAGTGGACAGAGACAAAGTTTGAAAAATGACAGGAGCTATGTTACACAATTGCGGAGCATACAACCCGGACACAAGCACAGATGAAAAACATTGCACAGGACAAAAATAAAACACATTGGAACCCACAGAAAACAACAAAACAAATTGCCCCCCACATGGAAAAAAATGTATAATATATCTTTTGGTATAACAATTTGTTTAAAATTTCTACTGCTAAGAGGTTTTATAAGTCTTGGCTGTAACACCTACTGCATATAATTTATTTATTAACATGTAGCACTAGCATATTCCATTGCACTTTCTTTCAAAGTCAGGCAGGGGTGGATTGGGAACTGAAAGAGCCCTGCAAAAATTTGTAGAAGTGGCTTCACATGGGCAGCACCAGATGTATACCATGTAACCATGGCGGCAGCACCACCCTTCTCATGTAACACACTGTAGTGACATAGGGCCTAATTCAGATCTGAACGCTGGGCTGCATTTTTTGCTGCCATGCGATCAAATAGTCACCGCCTACAGGGGGAGGGTAAAATCGCTGTGCAAGTGTGCGTTCCTATGTGTTGCAGGGCTGCACAAAAATCAGTTTGTGCATTCTCAGGACTTACTTATCCAGTGAGATTGAATCTTGCTGATCAGGGCCGAAGCTGACGTCAGACACCCTCCCTGTAAAATGCTTGTGCCCACCTGCATTATTCCGGACACTCCCTGAAAACTGTCAGTTGCCACCCAACTCTTCCTGTCAATCACCTTGCAAAAACCAGTGCGAAAGGATCCTTCGCACCATCCCGTCGCTGGCCGGTGATACCCATTGTAGCCGCCCGACGCGTCTGCGCATTGCGGTGCATATGCGCGCGCAGTTTGGATTTGATTGTCCGCTGTGTGAAAATGCACAGCAACGATCAGATCTGAAATAGGCCCATAGTAACATAGTTTCTGAGGTTAAAAAAATACAATTTGTCCATCGAGTTCAACCTATTAGTGGTCTCCTACACTGTATTATTTTTAGGACCAATTTTATCTGGGGTGAATGTCAGCCGTTATGTTTATTCCTCTTTTTTTTAACTATAGTGCGTGATCTACCCACCATAACCCTGTATATCCTTATCCATTAGGAATTTATGTAGCCCATTTTTAAAAGTAATGACCGAGTCCGCCATTACTACTCTCTCAGGCAGGGAGTACATATTGTCCTTACTGTGAAGAAACCTTTTCGCCTCTGTGCGGAATCTCGTCTTCTCTAACCTAAGTGGGTGTCCACGTGTCCTCTGTGTTGATCTTACCAAAAACAAATCCCCCACAAGCTCTGTGTATTGTCCCCTTGTATATTTGTAAATGTTAGTCATGTCCCCTCTTAATCTCTTTTCCAGTTTAAACATGCCTAGATTAGCAAGCCTTACCTCGTATTCTAGCGTCTCCATCCACTTAATCAATTTGGTCGCCCGTCTCTGAACCTTTTCTAGTTCTACAGTATTTGAGATGTGGCCTCACAAGGGATTTATATAATGGGAGTATAACACACTCATCCCTTGCGTCAATTCCCCGCTGTCACAACTGAGGGCCTGAGCTGACGGGAGGCAGCCTCAGTTGTAGGGGCTGAGATGTACCGGAACCTGGGAGGTTGTATCAGACCCCTGGACATGTAAGTAACATGAATAATAACTGCCCGAAGGCGTGACCACGACAACTTAGATAAAAGTCAATGATGTTTATTATGACAACTCCGCAACACAGCAGCAGTAAAAGAAAACGTAAAAGTCAGCAAATAATAAATACAGTTCCTGGGTACTACAGGATGGCAGGAGCCACAGGGCACTGGTAGTGTGAGATAGTTCTTATGATCTTCTAGATGGAAAGTCCTTACCAGGCCCGACTGTAGCAATGGAGATAACCCAGGATTGTGCCAGCTGGTGTTCCAGGAAAAGCTGGGTTGCTGAAGGTAAAACAGCTGCTGTGGATACTGGCTGGAACCAGACTGTTGTTAGCACGGAGTGAATACTGGCTGGAACCAGTTAAATAATAAATGAACTTGGGAGCGATGAAATATGAACTGAAATGTAGAACTTGAGAGCGGAGAAATAATAATACCGGTGGAGAGTGGTAAAGTGTAGAAAGGACACCGGCCCTTTAAGGGAAGCTGTACTCTGCTGGAAGCTGAGCTGGAAGCAGGTAATGTTGTAGCTGGAAACAGATGAATCCACAATGGATTGGAGAGTCAGGCTACACCGCAGGTGGAATGCTGGTGCGGGTCTCTATGGTGGAAGTCTTGAGACAGGAGCTGGAACCTGGAAGACAATCACAGGAGAGAGACAAACAGGAACTAGGTTTGACAACCAAAGCACTGACGCCTTCCTTGCTCAGGCACAGTGTATTTATACCTGCAGCAAGGAAGGGATTGGCTAGGCAATTATGCAGATTAACAATACTGACAACAGATTGGAGGAAATGATCAGCTGACAGAATCCAAGATGGCTGCGCCCATGCAGACACTTGGAGGGAAGTTTGGTTTGTAATCCATGTGGTAAGGAAAACAGTAATGGCGGCGCCGGCCACTGGAGACAGGAGACGCCAGGCTGACAAGTGCACATCCAACCACGCGGACACAGCGGAGGCCGCGGCTGACGTAATCGCCACTCTGACACTCTGCATGCAGAAGCTCAGGGACGGCGGCGGAGGCCGCGGGAGACGCCATGCCAGATGTAATAAGGCGTTACTGTGACAGCGTCTCAGAGAGACAGGAGAGGATGCAGGAATGTGAACATTAGGATAACAGATGGGATCCGGTCCTGGAGCGCTGAGCCAGCCTTAGGAGGCATCTGATGGGTAAGAAATGGCGTCCAGATACCCGGATCGTGACAGCACCCCCCCCTTTAGGAGTGGCCCCAGGACACTTTATTTGGCTTTTGAGGAAACTTGGAATGGAATCTCCGGACCAAGGCAGGAGCATGGACATCAGAAGCATTGGTCCATGAACGTTCCTCAGGACCATAACCCTTCCAGTCAATAAGATATTGTAGTTGACCGTAACGGTGACGTGAGTCCAGGATCTTGGCCACTTCATACTCAACGCCTCGTTGAGTTTGGACTTTCGGAGTTGGAGGACGTGAGGAATGAAACCGATTCAAGATCAGCGGTTTCAACAGGGAAACATGGAATGTCCTGGGTATTTTTAAGAAGGGAGGCAACTGGAGTCTGTAAGCAACAGGATTGATGACTTGTTCAATCTTGAAAGGACCGATATAGCGAGGTGCAAACTTCATACTGGGAACTCTTAACCTCAAATTCTTCGTGGATAACCATACCCGATCACCCACCTTGAGAGCAGGAACTGCTCGACGCTTCTTATCCGCAAACTTCTTGTACCTGAACGATGCCTTGAGCAGAGCTGATCGTACGCTCTTCCAGATATTGGCAAACTGATGCAAGGTGATATCCACTGCGGGAACAGAAGTTGCTGGAAGCGGTTGGAACTCAGGAACTTTAGGGTGGAATCCAAAGTTAGTGAAGAATGGTGTTGAAGCAGATGAAGAATGATACTGGTTGTTATGACAGAACTCGGCCCAGGGAAGTAATTGAACCCAGTCATCTTGAGAGGAGGACACATAGATGCGGAGGAAGGCCTCCAAGTCCTGATTCACCCTCTCGGTTTGACCATTGGTCTGAGGATGGTAAGCCGTGGAAAACTTTAGCTTGACTTGGAGGACTTGACATAAACTTCGCCAGAATTTGGCTGTGAATTGAACTCCTCGATCTGAGATAATTTCTTCAGGAAGACCGTGGAGTCAGAAGATCTCTTGTATGAATACTTGAGCCAACTTGGAAGCTGACGGAAGGCCGGTGAGAGGAATGAAGTGTGCCATCTTGGTGAACCGGTCAACTACCACCCAGATGGTATTGAACTTGTTGCACATGGGTAAGTCTGTAATGAAATCCATCGACAAGTGGGTCCATGGTCGACGGGGAACGGATAGTGGAACCAGTTGCCCCGCAGGCGACTGGCGGGATACTTTATGTTGGGCACACTTTGGGCAAGATGCAATAAACTCCAAGACGTCCTTTTTCAGAGTTGGCCACCAATATTACCTAGAGATAAACTCCAGGGTTTTTTGGATACCTGTATGTCCGGCAAAACGGGAAGCATGGGCCCAATGCATGAGCTTCTTCCTTAGCATCGGCTTCACAAAACTTTTCCCTGATGGGGGCGTAGAGTCCATCCCTACCGTGGAGAATGCCAACGGATTTATAATAGGATGCTTGTCTGAAGACTCTGACTCATTTTCTTGCTCCCATGAGCGGGAAAGGGCATCGGCCTTGCGATTCTGAGAGCCCGGACAGAACTGGAGTTTAAAGTCGAACCTGGAAAAGAAAAGTGCCCATCTGGCCTGACGAGGGTTGAGACATTGTGCGCCCTTCAGGTATAAAAGGTTCTTGTGGTCTGTAAGTATGGTGATTAAATGAGAAGCTCCCTCCAACAGATACCTCCACTCTTCTAGAGCGAGCTTGATGGCTAGCAACTCCTGGTCGCCAATGGCATAGTTGCGCTCAGCTGGGGAGAACTTCCGGGAGAAGAAACTGCAAGGATGTAAATGGCCATCTTTAGCCCTCTGAGATAACACTGCTCCTACTCCAACGGAGGAGGCATCCACCTCTAGGATGAAAGGAGAGTCGATGTCAGGCTGTTTCAGGACAGGCGCAGAGATGAACCTCTGTTTTAAAAGATGAAAAGCTTGCATGGCTTCTTCAGACCACTTGGACGGGTTAGCACCCTTCTTGGTGAAAGCAGTAATAGGCGCCACAATGGTGGAAAAGTCTCGTATAAACTTTCGGTAATAATTGGCGAACCCTAAGAACCTCTGGACCCCTGTGAGGGTTAAGGGTACCGGCCAATTCTGAATTGCTTGTAGTTTCTCAGGATCCATCTCTAGTCCGGAACCGGACACAATGTACCCTAGAAACGGAATGGACTTGACTTCAAAGACGCATTTTTCTAATTTGCAATAGAGATGATTGACACGGAGACGGGACAGAACCTCTTTAACCCAAAAACGATGTTCCTCTAAATCGTTGGCAAAAATTAGGATATCGTCTAGATAGACCACGACATGACGGTATAGAATGTCTCTGAAAATCTCATTGACAAAATGCTGGAAGACAGCTGGAGCATTGCTCAATCCGAAGGGCATGACGAGGTACTCATAATGTCCGTCACGGGTGTTAAAGGCGGTCTTCCACTCGTCACCCTCACGGATCCGGATGAGATTGTATGCACCTCGCAAGTCTAGCTTTGTAAAGATGGTAGCTCCGCTAACTCTGTCAAAGAGCTCAGTAATCAAGGGTAAAGGATAACGGTTCTTGATGGTAATGTCGTTCAAACCTCTGTAGTCGATGCACGGCCGCAGACCACCATCTTTCTTTTTTACAAAAAAGAAGCCTGCGCCGGCTGGGGAAGAAGAAGGTCGAATGAACCCCTTTGCTAGGTTCTCTTTAATGTATTCCTCCATAGAATGCGTCTCAGGCAGAGACAACGGATAAGTTCGGCCTCGAGGTGGAACCTTCCCTGGAACGAGATCAATCGGGCAGTCCCATTCTCTATGAGGAGGAAGGATATCAGCAGAAGCTTTACTGAACACATCCGTGAAATCTTGATATGGAGGAGGTGGAACATCAGACGACCTGGGGGAGGAAGAACAGACAGGCAATACTTTAAACAAACATGTCTCTGCACAGGAGGAACCCCATGCCAGGATTTGCGTAGTCGTCCAATCAATTGTAGGATTGTGAAGACGGAGCCATGGAAGGCCCAGGACCACAGGATGTGTGGCTCTTGGAATCACTAAAAGTGAAATAAGTTCGGAATGAAGAACTCCCACTCTCAGACGAACTGGTAGAGTCCTTAGAGCAATAACAGTATCAAAAATTTTACTGCCATCCACGGCAGTTAAGGAAAAGGAGGAAGGAAGTCTCTCGGTGGGTAGGGACCACCGTTTAACATAGGCTTCAGTAATAAAGTTCCCAGCTGCTCCGGAATCAAGGAGAGCAATGACGTTCCGATAACGTTGAGCAACTTGAAGCGAGACTGGGAGATTACAATCATGAGGAGATGGAGAGGAGATCATTACTCCTAGCCGGCCCTCTCCTGGGCGAGCTAGGGTTTGGAGTTTTCCCGGACGTTCGGGACAGGCATTGATGGTGTGAGACGGAGCTGCACAGTAAAGACAAAGAGACTCAGAGAGACGTCTTCGGCGCTCAGCAGGAGTTAAACGGGAACGGCCAATTTGCATGGGCTCATCTTTAGATGGTGACAGTTGACGAGGAGGAGGAGCAGAAGATTTTGGAGCAGATGATCTTCCACGCTCAGTTGCTCTCTCTCTGAAACGTAAATCAACTTTCGTGCAGAGTGAGATTAGCTCATCTAACTTAGAAGGTAAGTCTCTGGTAGCTAACTCATCTTTAATAAGCTCAGATAAGCCATGCCAGAATGCAGCATACAGGGCCTCGTCGTTCCATGCCAGTTCGGATGCCAGGATCTGGAACTGTATCAGATATTGTCCTACAGTACGTGACCCCTGGCGTAAACGGAGAATCTCGGATGAAGTTGAAGTTACCCGGCCTGGCTCGTCGAAGATGCGCCTGAATGTTGACACGAATGCAGTGTAAGAAGATAGCAGGGTGTCGGACCTCTCCCATAACGGTGATGCCCAGTCAAGGGCGGAGCCACTGAGAAGAGAGATGATGTAGGCAATTTTTGTACGGTCACTGGGAAAATTGCCAGGTTGTAGCTCAAACTGAATCTCACACTGGTTGAGAAATCCCCTGCAGAATCTTGGAGATCCGTCAAATTTTGCTGGCGTTGGAAGATGAAGACGTGGAGCAGAAATGGGTAAGGTGGGTGGGGTTATAGCTGGAGTCACTGTGGTTGACGCACCAGATGCGCCTGATCCACGGAGAGTTGTCTGAATCCCATCCAGCCGAGTAGAGAGATCCTGGAGACAGCGGATGATGTGGCCCTGTGCAGCCTCCTGATGTTCTAGTCGGGCTGCCAGTTCTTGCATCGGCCTGGCCGCTTGATCCTGGTCTCCGGCTGGATTCATTAGGTCAGTGCTTACTGTCACAACTGAGGGCCTGAGCTGACGGGAGGCAGCCTCAGTTGTAGGGGCTGAGATGTACCGGAACCTGGGAGGTTGTATCAGACCCCTGGACATGTAAGTAACATGAATAATAACTGCCCGAAGGCGTGACCACGACAACTTAGATAAAAGTCAATGATGTTTATTATGACAACTCCGCAACACAGCAGCAGTAAAAGAAAACGTAAAAGTCAGCAAATAATAAATACAGTTCCTGGGTACTACAGGATGGCAGGAGCCACAGGGCACTGGTAGTGTGAGATAGTTCTTATGATCTTCTAGATGGAAAGTCCTTACCAGGCCCGACTGTAGCAATGGAGATAACCCAGGATTGTGCCAGCTGGTGTTCCAGGAAAAGCTGGGTTGCTGAAGGTAAAACAGCTGCTGTGGATACTGGCTGGAACCAGACTGTTGTTAGCACGGAGTGAATACTGGCTGGAACCAGTTAAATAATAAATGAACTTGGGAGCGATGAAATATGAACTGAAATGTAGAACTTGAGAGCGGAGAAATAATAATACCGGTGGAGAGTGGTAAAGTGTAGAAAGGACACCGGCCCTTTAAGGGAAGCTGTACTCTGCTGGAAGCTGAGCTGGAAGCAGGTAATGTTGTAGCTGGAAACAGATGAATCCACAATGGATTGGAGAGTCAGGCTACACCGCAGGTGGAATGCTGGTGCAGGTCTCTATGGTGGAAGTCTTGAGACAGGAGCTGGAACCTGGAAGACAATCACAGGAGAGAGACAAACAGGAACTAGGTTTGACAACCAAAGCACTGACGCCTTCCTTGCTCAGGCACAGTGTATTTATACCTGCAGCAAGGAAGGGATTGGCTAGGCAATTATGCAGATTAACAATACTGACAACAGATTGGAGGAAATGATCAGCTGACAGAATCCAAGATGGCTGCGCCCATGCAGACACTTGGACGGAAGTTTGGTTTGTAATCCATGTGGTAATGAAAACAGTAATGGCGGCGCCGGCCACTGGAGACAGGAGACGCCAGGCTGACAAGTGCACATCCAACCACGCGGACACAGCGGAGGCCGCGGCTGACGTAATCGCCACTCTGACACTCTGCATGCAGAAGCTCAGGGACGGCGGCGGAGGCCGCGGGAGACGCCATGCCAGATGTAATAAGGCGTTACTGTGACAGCGTCTCAGAGAGACAGGAGAGGATGCAGGAATGTGAACATTAGGATAACAGATGGGATCCGGTCCTGGAGCGCTGAGCCAGCCTTAGGAGGCATCTGATGGGTAAGAAATGGCGTCCAGATACCCGGATCGTGACACCCGCTTTATGCATGCTAATACCTTGTTTGCCTTATTTTCCGTAATCATACTTTGGGTACAAGTTTGTTATCTACAGTATAGCTATCTAAATCTTTTTCCAGTACAGAATCCCCTAGTATTACCCCATTTAGTATGTAGGTCATATTTTTGTTCTTGATACCAAAGTGCATAACCTTAGATTTGTCAATATTAAACCTAATTGTCCATTTTGCAGCCCAGCTTCCAGTTTAAATAAGTCATTCTGAAGAAACTCAGCTCAGCATCTCACCCCCTCCCCAAAATGTATAACCTTACACAGTTTGGTATTGTCTGCAAAAATTGACACCATACTCTCTAGACCTACTGCTAGATCATTTATGAAAATGTTGAAAAATAGTGGTCCAAGTACAGACCCTTGTGGCATGCCACTTAGTACTTCAGTCCAATTCAAAAAAGTTCCATTTACCACAATTTGCTGCTCCCTATTATCTAACCAATTTCTGACCCAAGTGCATATTGTGCTACCTAGCCCTAGTTCTTGTAACTTACAGATAAGTCTCATGTGTGGTACTGAATCAAAAGCTTTAGCAAAGTCTAAAAAGATTACATCCACCTCCTTGACCTGATCTAGGTTTGCACTAACTGTTTAATAAAAGCCTAATAATTGAGTTTGACTTTAGTAACCTTATTGGCTTCAAGGAACTCCTGTATTCTATACCTTGAAATACCTTCCAGTACTTTCCCCACTATAGATGTAAGACTTACTGGTCTATAATTACCCGGGTCAGATTTACTCCCTTTTTTGAATATCGGCACAACTTTTGCTATACGCCAGTCTTTGGGAACCATGCCTGATCTAAGTGGGTCATTGAAAATCAAAAATAGCGGTCTTGCTATCTTGTTTGCTTGTCAACAAACAAGACAGGCCCACATGCACATCGGCTCACCAGGAATCTCCCCTGTTAGCCCTATGGCCAATCCACAGTTGAGCTGATGAGTTATGGGATTGGGTTTAGCCTTTATACATGTTCCCAGACAGGCGCACATTATACAATATCTATTACTGTTCTTCTTTATCTGGCATAACTGCCACCATCGCCGCCAGGTCAAATACAGACAAATAAAATTAACTTAATTTTTTTCTTTATAATGTAATCAACCTCTTTTAGCGATCGCATTGAAATGAAAGCCATTCGTTTACCTGGCTCTGCTAACGATGATCTGTGGAAGCCAAGGAATACATGACTATGAATAATAATTGTCTGCTGCCTCAGACACAGATTGAAAGAAGTGAAGAAAACTAAAAGATACAAAGGTGACATTATAAAGATAATTATTACATACTCACAATGGGATTTTTAGATCGCTGTTGGTTTGCTTTGTGCGCCAACAACAAGAATATAACTTTATACTGTGACCTTTAGCGTGAATTCTGACCTATTCTACAAGGATGTCTTCATTATCTTTATTCTTCTTCATACTCGGTTCTAGGAGTCAGATAAAGAGATATAATTGATATGGTTATTGATAAGATGTAGGATTAGCTATTTCTGAATTATATTTAAAATTGGATTTATTGCCATTTGGAAAAGGAAAAATAATGATGGGTCAATAATCGGGCAAAATAATTTTTGTCATTATTACTTACAGTTTAGGATCAGGAAGATCATGTTTCCACTACGAGGTTACATTGGTGACTAGAATCCTCCCTTTGGGCATTGTTTTGCCTTTCTCTGGATCTAGAAATAAGCAAAGGATGATGGTGGCCTTGATGTAACTTGATGTGAAAGTGCAGCAAACCTTTTCAGCACAAATGTGCCCATTTTACCCTTACTCTGGATCCGCTTTAGGAACTGGGATGCTTCCTGAGATATATTGTAAGACTCAAGTCTTTCTCAGACTTCTGATAAGCTCTCTGTGATTGGCTGATCGGTGTAAGATATCGCTTCTGATTGGATACCTTAGACTCACTGGACAATAAGTTGTATCCGGTTTTGCTTGGAAGAGGTTTGTCATTCCAGTAAGGTTTTTCCCCATTCACAAATAGACTACCTTAGTTCCGATGTGGATTACATCAGACCAAGACAAGATGAAGATGACAGGTAAGCAGGGGCGTAGGGAGGGCGGTTCCGGTGGAGCTCGAGTTCAAGGTGCCGCAGCTCGACTCCGCCGGAACCTCCGCCTGGCTGCAAGCAGCTCGCAGCCGCAGCTGTCAATGACTGACAGCTGGAAGCCTGAGCTGCATCAAATCTCTCCCTCCCCTCCGCTCCCTCGGGTCCATGACTTGCGTGTGACGTCACGCGTCACACGCAGGGACAGGCAGAGACGCGGCCAGCAGCAGTCGGGAAGCAGAAGTGGGGCAGGTGAGTATTTTTTTTTTTTTCTTTTCTTTTGTGTTTGCGGTGCTACCAGGGGGCACAGCTACTGGGGGCACACCTACTGGGGCAAATCTACAGGGGGCACAACTACACCGGGCACATCTACAGGGGGCACATCTACAAGGGGCACAAACCAGGGTGCACAATTACTCTGGGCACAGCTACAGGGGGCACAGCTACAGGGAGCACAACTACTGGGTCCATAACTACTGAGGGCATAACTGTGGCCACACTCCTTCCCTATGAAGCCGCAATCCTATTTTTTGCCGCAAGCCTTCGGCGCGCACTATGTTTGACCTATGGGTGGGGGGCGGGGCACCAAAGAAACTTTCGCCCTGGATGCCACAAGGTCTAAACCGGCCCTGGTGGCCACGCCCCCAATCCAGTACAGGGAAGGGGGGCGCCGAAACATACCTTGCTCCAGGCACCATGACACCTTGCTACACATCTGCAGGTAAGTATTATAGGTGCAGGTTTTACTGTATATTTTATTTTGACTTTCAATGGTGTCCAGAAGGAATTATTATTGATAAGGGCATATTTTACATTCAGATTTATGTATTTAAGATGATTAGTCTTTCTTGATGATCAGGGGCAACAACTGCAGTGCAAATTTGTGGTTCAGCAAGTGCCGGCATGCAGGGACTCGTGAAACTACGGGTTACGGTTATTAGGTCGACACAACTTAGGACGACACTCATTAGGTTGACCACTGAAGGTCGACAATGCCATTAGGTCAACATGCATTAGGTCGGCATGAACGTTAAGTCGACATTAGAAATGTGTGGCTGGCACTTTTGTGTTTTGTGTTTTGGTTCTAATTACACTTCCGTGTTTTGGTTTTGGATCTGGATGATTTTTTAAAAAACATAAAAACAGCTAAAATCACAGAATTTAGGGGTAATTTTGATCCTACTGTATTATTAACCTCAATAACATTTGTTTCCACTAATTTCCAGTCTATTCTGAACACCTCACACCTCACAATATTGTTTTTAGGACAAAAAGTTGCACCAAGGTGGCTGTATGACCAAGCTAAGTGACACAAGTGTGCGGCACAAACACCTGGCCCATCTAGGAGTGGCACTGCAGTTTCAGACAGGACGGCACTTTTCAAAAACTAGACCCACTGGAATTACACGTCCAAATCACTGGAATTAAATGGCAAAATCACTGGAATTATACGTCCAAATCACTGGAATTTAATGGCAAAATCACTGGAATTATACGTCCAAATCACTGGAATTAAATGGCAAAATCAATAGAATTATATGTAAAAATCACTGGACTTATACGTCCAAATCACTGGAATTAAATGGCAAAATTACTGGAATTATACGTCCAAATCACTGGAATTACAGTGCAAAATCACTGTAATAATGCTGCAAAATCACTGTAATTATACATCCAAATCACTAGAATTAAATGGCAAAATCACTAGAATTAAATGTCAAAATTTCGGTATCGCCTGCCTAGTGAAGTGGAATCTAGATGGGATTTGGTACCGGGGACACAATACCTCCATAAATTGTCTAAATCCCATTGCACTAATGGCGGATACCGGACGCACGTCTAACACCAACATAAGTGTCAAGGCCTCAGTTATGAGGGCTTCCATCCTCATGTGAAGCTAACCCACTAGTCATGAACATAGGCCAGGGCCTCAGCCGTTCCTTGCCACTCCGTGCCGTAAATGGCATATTGGCAAGTTTACGTTTCTCCTCAGACCATTTAAAAAAAAAAATTGGGTTCTTTTTACGGAACTTTGGCTTTTTAGATTTTACGTGTCCTCTACTATCACATTGGGCATCGGCCTTGGCAGACGACGTTGATGGCATTTTATCATCTATGTCATGGCTAGTGGCAGCAGCTTCAGCACTAGGAGGAAGTGGTTCTTGATTTTTCCCTATTTTATCCTCCAAATTTTTGTTCTCCTTTATTTTTTTGGAGTTATATAACAAACTATGCGGCACAGGAATGACTGATGGCTGATGGCCAGGACACTACCACTGGTCTGATGCAGCACAACACAGCAACACTGTAAGGGACTTCTTCTTATTATTATAATATGGCAGTAGTGGACATATAGCAGCAGCGTATACCTCTGCCTCGTCACTGGAATGACTGATGAGACAGGACACTACCACTGGTCTAATGCAGAACAACACAACAACACTGTAAGGGACTTGTTGTTGTTGCTTTTATTATAAGGCAGCAGTGGACATATAGCAGCAACGTATATCGTCACTGAAATGACTGATGAGACAGGACACTACCACTGGTCTGATGCAGCACAAACACAGCAACACTGTAAGGGACTTGTGGTTGTTGTTATAATTATTATACGGCAGCAGTGGACATATAGCAGCAGCATATATAGTCACTGGAATGACTGATGAGAAAGGACACTACTACTGGTCTGATGCAGCACAACACAGTCAACAACACTTTCTACAGCTACACTGGCAGGAGAGGACACCAACACTGTGACTGCATGGACTGATGCAGCACAATACACTGTGACTACACTGGACTGGACAGAGCAGCACAACACAGCACAAGACTTACCACCCCACTTTCCGGCCCCCACACAGACACTGGAGGACGGAGACATGTCACTACACTCTCAGAGACTGGAGTGAAAATGGCCGCGATGGGGACGCACGGCTCCTCATATGGAATTCAAATCCCGAGACAATCCGACAGCGGGATGATGACGTTTTTGCCACGTTCGGGTTTCCGAGTCAGGCGGGAAAACCCGAGCCTGACTCGGATCCGGGCTCGGAAGGCAAAGTCCGGTAGGGTTCGGTTCACTAAGAACCGAACCCGCTTATCTCTACTAGTGACCCATTATGCAGTACAGTAAAAGTACTTGTGACCAAAGCACAGTACAGTGAGAGTACCTGTGACCAATATGCAGTACAGTGAGAGTACTAGTCACCAGTATGCAGTTTAGTGAGAGTACTAGTGACCAATATGCAGTACAGAGAGAGTACTAGTGAGCAATATGCAGAACAGTGAGAGTTCTAGTGACCAATATGCAGTACAATGGGAGTACTAGTGTTTAATATGCAGTACAGTGAGAGTACTAGTGATCAATCAATATTCAGTGCAATGACAGTATTAGTGACCAATATACAGTACAGTGAGTTTACTAGTGACCAATGCAGTACACAACACACAACACTGTAAGGGACTTGTTGTTGTTATTATTATTATTATTGTTGTTATTATTATTATAATAATAATAATAATATGGCAGCAGTGGACATATAGCAGCAGAGTATACCACTGTGACTGCCTGGTCACTGGAATGACTGATGGCCAGGACACTACCACTGGTCTGATGCAGCACAACACAGCAACACTGTAAGGTACATGTTGTTGTTTTTATTATTATTATTATTATTATTATTATTATACAACAGCAGTGGACATATAGCAGCAGCATATACCACTGTGACTACCTGGTCACTGGAATGACTGATGGCCAGGACAGTACACTGGTCTGATGCACCACAACACAGCAACACTGAACTGATGCAGCACAACACAGCAGCAATGGACATATGACAGCAAGAGGACACAAACACTGTGACTGCCTGGTCGCTGGAATGACTGATGGTTGATGCACAGGACACTGTCACTGGACTGATGCAGCACAATACACCACCACTGATCTGATGCAGGACAACACAACAGCAATGGACATATGGCAGCAAGAGGACACAAACACTGTGACTGGACAAATACAGCACAAGACACTACCACAGAGGATACTGAGAATGGAGACACGTCCTCTCTACACTCTCCAATGCCGGAGTGAAAATGATGGGGACGCGCGGCTCCTTATATGGGATGCAGACCCCATGAGAATCTGACTGATGATAACGTTTTGTCTCGTTCTGGTTTCCGAGTCAGGCAGGAAAACCCGAGCCTGGCTTGGAATCGAACTTGAATGGTAAAGTTCGGTACAGTTCTGAGAACCGAACCCGCTCATTTCTAATCGAAACATACTAGGTTGACAGGTCAAAAGGTCAACATGAGTTTTTCACATTTTGGAGGGGGCGATTTTTTCATACTTAACAATCCACGTGGACTACGAATGGAACGATAATCTGTGCCAAGCGAAGAGGTAACGGAGCCAGGCACCTTGCCCGAAGCATGGCGAGTGAAGCGAGCCATGCGAGGGGACATGGTGCACGGATATGGGTTCCCCGTCGATTTACGGATAAAACAACACCAAAAACAGTCAAAAACCTCATGTTTCACCTTTTGACTTATCGACCTAGTACATGTCGACCTAACTTCGATGTAGACCAAATGCATGTCAACTTAATGGCAAAGTCGACCTTCAGTGGTCGACCTAATGAGTGTTGACCTAAGTTGGGTCAACCCAACGACCCATACCCAGAACTAGACATACCAGCAAGTTGTATTGCATCTGCTGAATATCTCAAATGAATACCATGATTGCATAGTTTAGGTACGATTCGTGGAACTACACATACCAGCAAGCTGTATTGCATCTGCTGATTATCTCAAATGAATACCATGATTGCATAGTTTAGGTACATTGAAAAAGAGTTTTGTAATGTATTTTTTCCCTTTATAAAGATTTAGTTGTCTGCCTTGTTCGTATGTAATGCTTGTTTGTCTAAGCTAATTTATTGCCTTAGCTTTGACGTGGGATTGTTTTGTGAGGAGTTTGCATTCATTGCATTCACATGGCAATTTTTCCTATTTAAAGTCTAGTATAAGGCTGGTAGCCGTTGGCTGGTAGTGCTTCCATAGAAGTGCGGACATAAAAGTGTTATTATAAAATTAGTGTTATACCTGCATTAAACAGAAGGGAAACATCAACACACCAACACACCACAAATGGACTGCCTTAATGCCTCAAAAGTATGTAATTCATTTTATGCATATTATCTGTCTTTTTAATCTATGAAAAGGCATCCCCAATCTGCTCACTACAGTTCTCTCTTATACAAACTCATGTATGTTTTTTGATGTAATGATTTGCTTGTAATTGTCATTGCATGTGTGGGAAAGTTGCTTAGTTAAACAGTTTATTATTGCATGCTGACTGGTGTTTACCTCCTTTGATCATTTGTCCATTTGTGGTCAGTTGTACTATATCTTTATATTTAGTGAGGTGTAGTCGTGCTGTAAAGGACAGAGTGTGATTACTGATTAGTAAAAGAAAACAAACACCAAACACTGAGCAACATCACCAAACAGGTAATTTCAGCTTTAAACTTGTCATTTTTTTTGTACTTTCTCGACATGGCTACTAGTAACAAATGCACAGGCAAAATTCTTAAAGCTATGTGTTCAAATGCTAGGAGCTTAGGAGACAAAATTCCAGAGCTAAATGCAATAATGACAAGGGATAACCTGGATATTGTGGCAATTACAGAGTCATGGTGCAATGAGAATCATGACTGGAACATAGCTATACCAGGATATAATTTATGTAGGAAGGATAGAATGGGAAGAATAGGAGAAGGGTTAGCAATGTATGTGAAAAAAAGCATAAATGCTACTTTAATACAAAGTTTTGAAGACAACACTGAGGCCCTTTAGGTCACCACAGAAACCGGGGAGAAGGATATTATTCGCATTGGGGTGATCTATAGAACACCAGACCAGGGGCAGGATTTGGACAGGAACCTATTGTTGGACATCAATAAAATGGCTTTAAAGGGAGAAGTCATAATCATGTGACACTTTAATTTACCTGATGTAAATTGGGAGGGGTCTTTTGCAAGTTCAGCTACAAGTGGCACATTTCAATCAAATCGAGGAATAATCGAGGAATAATAAGACTTAAGACAGAGAGTGAGAATTTGGTGGAGGAAGACAAGGCAATACCAGATCACCTGAAGCATTATTTTTGCCTAGTATTTACTACAGAAGGAGAAGGGAAGGGGCCACAGTTAAGCTGCAAGGACATTCTAAAAAAATAAGGTAGATGAAACTACATTTACAGAGGAGAAGGTCCTAACAGAACTTTCAAAACTAAAAGTGGATAAATCAATGGGGCCAGATGGGATACACCCAAAGATACTAAAAGTGCTAAATGATGTGCTGATGGCACCATTAACAGAATTATTTAACCAGTCACTAAATACAGGTGCCATTTCAGAGGACTGGGAAAGAGCAAATGTAGTTCCACTGTACAAAAGTGGAAGCAAGGAAGAAGCAATTAACTACAGACCAGTAAGCCTTACATCAGTAGTAGGGAAAGTAATGGAAAAACTATTAAAATAAAGAGTTGTGGAATATCTTAAATCAAACAACTTACAGGATCCAAATCAGCATGGATTTACAGGTGGAAGATCATGCCAAACAAATCTTACTGACTTTTTTGACTCTGTGATGAAAATAATAGATCAAGGGGGAGCTGTAGATGTAGCATATCTAGACTTTAGTAAGGCATTTGACACAGTCCCACATCGCAGACTGCAAAATAAACTTGAAAGCGTGGGGGTGGATTATAAAACAGTTAAATGGATTGCCTGGTTGGATAAACCTGGTTGCAGGATAGGAAACAGACAGTTGTAAATGGAGTGCAATCTTTGGACGGAAATGTTACCAGTGGAGTACCCCAGGGATCTGTACTTGGACCAGTTCTCTTTAATATCTTTGTTGGTGACATTGCAAATGGTATTAAAGGGAAAGTATGCCTTTTTGCAGATGATACAAAGATTTGCCACAGGGTAGACACACCGGAAGGGTAAAACAAATGATTGATGACCTAGCTATTCTTGAGAAATGGTCAAGAACGTGGCAACTACAGTTTAATGCTAAAAAATGCAAAATCATGCACTTGGGTCTCAAAAACCCAAAGGCTAAATATAGTATCATGGGTACTATAATGGAAACTACTGAGGAGGAAAGGGATTAAGGAGTCACTATTTCAAGTGACTTAAAGGCAGGAAAGCAATGCAACAAAGCAATGAGGAAGGCAAGTCAGATGCTTGGTTACATAGCGAGAGGAATCAGTAGCAGGAAAAAAGAAGTAATAATGCCACTGTATAGGTCATTGGTACGGCCTCATCATTGAATACTGTGTCCAGTTCTGGAGACCATATCTCCAGAAAGATATAAATACATTAGAGAGTGTGCAAAGAAGGGCAACTAAAATGGTGCATGGCCTACATCAAAAAACTTACACAGAAAGGCTAAAAGATCTTAAAATGTATAGTTTGGAGGAGAGAAGGGAAAGGGGGACATGATAGAAACTTTCAAATATACCAAGGGTTTTAACAAAGTTCAAGAGGGAAACATTCTTCAAAGGGGATGCAGTCAGTTTACCTCCAATCAAAATCCTGACGTTCAAAATCCCGACACGCGGTACACTTTATATGGTGTCCATGTTGACATGTCGACATACACACAAAAAACAACAAAAACCGCATGTCGGTATTTTGACCTGTCGGCATTTTACATGTCGGTATTTTGACCTTGTCGGTATTTTAAATGTCGGTATTTTGTCCATGTCGGGATTTTGACCTTGTCGGGATTTTGACCATCGGTCAATTGGTGTCAGGATTTTGAATGTCGGGATTTTGATTGGAGGTATTTCATACCGATCCCCTTCAAAGGAAGAGGAGTATTAGAACACAAGGACATACACTGAACTTGAGGGAGGCAGGTTCAACGGAAATTTAAGGACAAATTACTTCACAGAAAGGGTAGTGAACAAGTGAAATAGCCTCCCATCAGAGGTGGTAGAGGCTAAGACTAGAGCAATTTAAACATGCTTGGGATAGGCATATGAATATCCTTACAAAGAATGAAGGTTCAAAAAGGATTGAGATTACTTAAAGGATAAAAAAGGGGCAGACTAGATGGGCCAAGTGGTTCTTATCTGCCATCAAATTCTATGTTTCTATACGTTGGCAGGGCATGCTGACATTTGTAGTGCCACACGTAATTGCACTATATTTTCACTAGTAACTAATGGGCAAGTGTATGACCAGATCATTGTGTCAGTAATTCTGTAGGTGTGGATGCCCGACCACTTTTTCGGACTCTGCTCAAAGGGCAAGCGTAATGCTGAGGATTTTTTTATTTTTCAAAGTTTATTTAATTGTTTTCACATTCTGATAGGCAGGACAGCGTAAAAAACAGCATGCGGTTTGCGCTATGTCGCCAGTGTGAATCACACGGACTTGGAAAGACTATGTTTTGTCAAACCACTGATACAGAGACAGATCAGTAAATGGAACAAATTTCAGTTTTAAACATGTTGGGTTTTACTTGATGCGTTTTGGGGTGCAGTTTGGTCTTCAGTAAATGACAGGATTTACAAACCGCACAACAAAGCACCGCGAGGCTTTCCAAAAACAAACCTTTAATTTATTGTAAATAAACCACACTTTGAACTGCAGTTATAGTTTAACATTTTGTATTATCAAACGTCAATTAGATAAGGCTTTAAATGAAATTAACTGAATATTATAATTTAATCAGGAAATGTTTTTATGGATAAATTGCATGTTGTAAACCTGACCTGTTCCTCTCCTCTGTCAGTTGTATCACCGTGACTGCACCGACATTTGTTTATCCTCACTAAGCGGATTTCCTCAAATTTTGCTACGGGCAAGGCTTTGCTGTGTCCTGCTCCTGCTTGTTGCCTTAACTATATAACCCCATACTTACCAAATTCCATAGTTTCATATCCAGGAGAATCCCAGAGAGAGGAAGCAGGTTGGCGGTGATGGGGCTGGACTACTTGCGCCATAAGGCCCCACCCTCTCATGGTTGAATGCTGTGTATCGTGCATGTTTGCATAGAGGGTGTGGCTAAAATGACACCATTGCCATAGAATCGCATCATTAGGCACCGTCACTTACCAACGAACCACGGATTTACCATATTTATCTCTTAATTCTGCCCACTTCACTAAGAAGTGGGAAGAATGCAGGAGGGGTGCCCACGGTTCCAGGTGTGCGGGGGTCTACCCATATAATCGGGAGTCTCCTGGAGGTTCCGGGAGAGTAGGTAAGTATGCATAACCCTGCAACCAGATTTGTACAGTTATAGGAACATAGATCAGATCTCCAAAAGTACATTAATTTGGTGCCCCTAAATCTGGATTGTACCACATAAATCTTTCCCACTAAATTATACTGTGATATTGTTATATATATAATGTCTATCCTATATACTTTATGTTGTGCTTCTACTTTGTACATAATTAACTTATAGCCACTGGCCTATCCATAATGAGTGCAGTGTGTGTTGTGCACATGGGCCCCTGGGTTCAGGGGCCAACACCCCACACCCTGCATTCATTTTTTTCTATACGTACCCTACAGAGTCCACCGCCGGCAGCAGCACCGTTGCACAAATCACCAGGAAAATGGTGCAGCTGTTCTTTTTCCTGATGTTTTGCACATGCACCGTAGCACCATCGCCAGGAAAATGCCCGCTACGCCATTTCCCCGGAGACCTGCACATGCACACTAGACTCGGGGACAGTGCTAGGGTTTCCTAGTGACTCTAGTGCTCAGAGTCTCTGCGCTGATGGCTAGTGAGGGAGAGGGGGGTGCAGATGCACACAGGTCCCCTCGTTTGTTTATACGCCCCTGGTTATAGCATTATTTCATGAATATTTCGTACAACCTGTTTTTTGGGGTGAACACTGCTATGTCTGCTCTAGCACCTGTTACCGGATTCACGGTTGTGATAGTAAGCAAATACCAGTATTAGCCTTCCCCTTGTGTACTATAGTGTGCCTGAATGTGCAAGCAATGAATCGCTCACTTTTAGCATCCAAGGACTCGGCTTTAGCATCCAAGCGCGCAGCACCAACACCGGTGGTTCTAGACAGTCCACCATTGGCGTACCATCGTTCAAATGCTAGACACTCAGGATCAGGTCCAGTATGTACAAAAACTAATATCTGTATCTTTAGCCTTCCAAATCATAGCACCTCATAAGCATAGGAACTTTCCAAACATTATACTAAAAATTAATTTAACAAATGATTTTGTTAATTCAGATTTTAAAAAAATTGTCAGATTTTTGTACACATCATGTACTGCCTTTAATAATTTTGTCACTTTAAACGCCACTGCGAAACCGCCAATTGGTGAATAACCGCCTTTGTCTTTAAATCTACCCTATGAGTAATCCCTATTATCTGCAAAGTTTGCAGCGTTAGGTTTTTGCGAGCCGCACATTCCCAGAAACAGACATTTTGATGCTGAAAGACATCCATTCTAATTATTGAAAAAGCTATAAAGTCAATTATGTTATGACACAACAATTAAATTCTGAAAGAAAGTGCTACATGGTTGAACACTTTTACGTTATTGCAGCTGAAATATATTACATTGCTGAGACAGAATGGAGCTGTCACTCAGGGTAAATGATTGTCATGTCGTAGGAAATATACTGCTCTAGTGTCGGGGTTAAAGCTATTCATTCAGACATCTAGAAACATGCGTGCTCCAGTAACAACTGATATAACCTATGTGTGACCTGTGGCTCGGGCGACATCATCGGCAAATGACTCTTTATATTGAAAAAAATAAAATAACAGTAAATTCTTTCACAGAATATTTGTTTTGCCGAAATTTTGCAACAAATATTGGGCCTAATTCAGAGTTGATCGCAGCAGCGAATTTTTTAGCAGTTGGGCAAATCATGGCCATCATTCCGAGTTAATCGCTCGCTAGCTACTTTTAGCAGCCATGCAAACGCATAGTCGCCGCCCATTGGGGAGTGTATTTTTGCTTTGCAGAACGCATGTGCAGCCGCGCGGCAGCAAACACATTTTGTGCAGAACAAGACCAGCCCTGTAGTTACTTATTCTGTGCGATGATTGCTATGACGAGTGACACGGTAATGACGTCAGATACCCGCCCAGCAAACGCCCGGCCACGCCTGCATTCTTCCAAACGCTCCCAGAAAATGGTCAGTTGACACCCAGAAACTCCCACTTCCTGTCAATCTCCTTGCGTTCGGCAGTGCGATTGGAATCGTCGCTAGAACCAATGCAAAACCACAAAGGACTTTGTACCCATACGACAAGCGTGCGCATTGCGGTGCATACACATGCGCAGATTAGCCATTTTTTTTCACTGATCACTACGCAGCGAACAACGGCAGCTAGCTATCAACTCGTAATGAGGGCCCATGTCCACTGCAGGGGCGGGAGGGGGGGCAGATATAACATTTGCAGAGAGAGTTAGATTTGGGTGGGGTATGTTCAGACTGAAATCTAAATTGCAATGTAAAAATAATGCAGCCAGTATTTACCCTGCACAGGGGGGGGTCATTCCGAGTTGATCGCTCGCTAGCAGTTTTTAGCAGCCGTGCAAACGCTATGCCGCCGCCCTCTGGGAGTGTATTTTAGCTTAGCAGAAGTGCGAACGGTTGTATCGCAGAGCGCCTGCAAAATTTTTTTGTGTAGTTTCAGAGTAGCTCAAAACCTACTCAGCGCTTGCAATGACTTCAGACTATTCAGTTCCGGATTTGACGTCACACACCCGCCCAGCGTTCGCCCAGCCATGCCTTCATTTTTCCGAACACTCCCTGAAAACGGTCATTTGTCACCCAGAAGTGCCCACTTCATGTCAATCACTCTGGTGCAACCAGTGCGACTGAAATGCATCGCTAGACCCTGTGCAAGACTGCATCGTTCGTTGTGGCCGTACGTCGCGCGTGCACATTGCGCCACAAACGCACACGCAGAACTGCCATTTTTTAGCCTGAACGCTGCGCTGCGAACAAATGCAGCTAACAATCAACTCGGAATGACCACCAGAAACAATATAATCCCCCCAAATCTAACTCTCTGCAAATGTTATATCTGCCCCACCTGCAGTGCACATGGTTTTGCCCAACTGCTAACAAATTTGCTGCTGCGATCAGGTCTGATTTACCCCCATAGTCCAGTACAGGTATCTGTACTGAGAGAGGAGCAGCTCTAACCCGGCCTGCAATCTGAACAGAAGAAAACATGTTGGTGCAATTTGTTTTATGAAACGATTTAAGCCTCACTCACTGCAGAAATCCTATTCAGCTCAGCTACTTCCCAAGTCACAGACTTATTGGCTGTAAAATGCTATATGGTTCATTTGAACCAGGATTGGGTTGTTATTGAGTAGAAATTAAAGGGGTATGGTTGAATTTACAGTGATTTCGACAACATGTCATGTGTACCTGATAATACGTCGACAAACAATCCCTGGTGGTCTAGTGGTCTCTTATCTTCTTCCAGGAGCTACAGCGCGACCTCAGGGTCCTGGCAGTCATGTGACCATCACTTCTGGGTCAAACATCTGAGGGACCAATGGGTTTTGTCAATTTTTCCCCAGTATCCCTAATCCCTAACTCTCCCCTTAGTGCCTAATCCTATTTCTAAACTTCCTCCCGCAGCCTAACCCTAACCCTCACAGCGGCGCATAACCCTAACCGTCGACATCCCCAAAAGATCGACATGTCACATGGCAACATGGTAACTGTCCTTTGACCTACTGAGAATGTCCACACGGTTCTGTTGACAGTTTGACCTTGTTTACATTCTAATGATGACGTAGTTTCAACATTTCGAATGTCGGTATGATTACTCTCGACCATGTGACTGGATTCCAGTTTAAGCATTTTTGGTGAGGGATTCAGAAAACTAAAGGATAATTGCTCCCAAATCTGAATAATCAGCTTTGGGTGGAATGTCATTGAGCAAACCCTGATCCCCAAAGCTGCTATGTGTCAACTGGGATCTGGTACATCGGGTGTCCTGACAACCGGCATGCTACCCGCAGATTAACTTGGTTCTGCATGCTCTTGTCCGACATAGAGGCAGATGTACAAGGCCTTCTCTGTAATCTTTAGGGGTCTATTTTTCATTGAATATTTGAGACTTACTGTATCCCCCGAAAACCCCCAATTTTTGGGGAAAACCCACAAATATTAAGTATCCCCCAAATGTATGAACAAGGGAGAGAAGCAGCCTCTATAGGCTTCAATGCAAAACTGTTAGATTATCAAGCTCCAGAATGCGAAGCAGTTTGACACACCAAATCGTATATAGTGTCCTGATCAGTGAGACATTGGGGGTCATTCAGAGTTGATCGCTAGCTGCATTTGTTCACAGCGCAGCGATCAGGCTATAAAACGGCAATTCTGCGCATGCGTATGCAGCGCAATGCGCACGCGTGACGTACGGGCACAACGAACGATATAGTTTTGCACAGGGTCTAGAGATGCATTTCAGTCGCACTGGTAGCCGCAGAGTGATTGACATGAAGGGGGCATTTCTGGGTGGCAACTGACCGTTTTCAGGGAGTGTTTGGAAAAACGCAGGCGTGCCAGGGAAAATGCAGGCGTGGCTGGGCAAACTCTGGGCGGGTGTGTGACGTCAAATCCGGAACTGAATAGTCTGAAGTGATCGCAAGCGCTGAGTAGGTTTTGAGCTACTCTGAAACTACACAAACATTTTTTGCAGACGCTCTGTGACACAATCGTTCGCACTTCTGCTAAGCTAAAATACACTCCCAGTGGGTGGCGGCATAGCGTTTGCACGACTTCTAAAAACTGCTTGCGAGCGATCTACTCGTAATGACCCCAATAGAGACATCCATCTCATAGGGTTTGATATCCCCATTGTATTTTATCAGGCATGCAGAAACCTCCAGACACATGATGGACAGTCTAGTGACACTCAGATCATCTCTCCCATAGTGTTAGAACAAGCTCCCTAATCAAACAGGAAGCTTGTTCTAACACTATGGGAGAGATGAAGAAAGAACAGGCAAACCCACTGTGTCAAAGTCTGAGGCCTAAGAACCTTGCCAACCCAGCCAAGCTTCCAAACCTCCTCAGCTGATCTGGCAACTCATTTTAATTATCCAACCCCTCAAGGGTATATTCACCTTTATTGTACCATATTATGCACTGCACCCTGCAAGCTGATTTGTAAAGATCTTTGCCACCAGCGAAAACATTATTGCCAGACAAAACTACTGACTATCAGAACGATGAAGTAAAAAGGTTTTTTCTACTGATAGGAATACGCGCTAATTCATGTGTGTGGTACATATTAACCACTGTCATTAGTTACATTTTGCATGATTATTTCACATTCACTACAGATAATTGCAGCAGTTTAAATTCTTCATTTTGTGAGGAAGAACTCGGCAAAGGGAATCGACACTTTAGAAAATCAAAGATGCCTAAAATATTTCTTCCGCACATCAGTTTCAGAGTACAATCTACAGCTAGAATGAGGCACTTTCTGTAAGTAGAACATAATAATGAACTTGTTGCATACAATTATCTATTATCACACAGTTCTTAAGCAATTCACGCTTAGGATATATCAATACCGTTTTGATTAGTGTGACTGAGTGACGGAAACGATGGCTTCAGATAATCCCTGTAAGAAGTTTCTCCCTTTTTCTTTTATTTGTTGAACTGTTTAAGACTTTTTACTAACTGTCTATTTTTTGAGTTCAAACAGGATTTACACAACTGCGCCTGCTTGCAGAATAAATTGTCAGTTTAAGTGAAAGAACCATGGAATATTGTGTAGTATGAAAAAAAAACTGACGTTTATTTGTATATAAATAGTATAGGGTCAAAATTTTCATTTACCCAAATACATGAAAAAAATGATAGTGATAATCATGAAGTTAGGCAAAGAATGATGATAAAGAAAAATAAAAAATAAAAAAATATAAAAATAAAAAATAATGATAGAAAAAATGTAATATAAAAATGAAAAATAGGAAGTGGAAATGAAAAAAATTGGAAAAAAAAATATATGTCTAAGTCCCAAAATGTCTGGTGTGAGCAGAGTGTGGCGTCCCACCTCTTTTCAACCTTATTGTCGTTTTGTACTATCCGGTATCACAGTATAAGTAATATTTCTGGATTAGCAGGAATGTTGAATTTCACAGTTGGTCACAGTATCGCTGTGGGGTACCCCTATCTGGACAGTGGTGGGATGAGGTGAGCAGGGTGAAGGTAAAATTAAATATCCCCGGACTCCCCGCTAACCTCCTCCGTCCTGTGTGTCTATTTTTTGAAACTTATTAAATTTATTTCAAAGTGTATATAACATACACTCCATGTACAGAAGATATTTCCCTTATATCTTAGTAGTTTTGTCAAGACCGGGTGGTCTTCTGTTTGCCGGCGGCCAGGCTCCCGACGCCCAGCATACTGGCGCCGGAATCCCGATCGCCGGCATACCAACATCTTTTCTCCCTCTTGGGGGTCCATGACCCCCCTGTAGGGAGAATAGATAGCGTGGCGCGCATAGAGCACCACCGTGCCCGCATAGCGCACCACCGTGACCGCAGCATGGCGAGCGCAGCAAGGGGCTCATTTGCATTCGCCCAGCTGTCGGTATGCCAGCTCCAGTATGCTGGTCACCGGGAGCCCAGCCACTGGCATACCCTACTACACCCGTCAAGACCTACTGTGAGTATTACGCTGTATGTTGTATCTTAACAGTATCCGGTCTATAGGTCAAAAGCACTTAGGTTGATACTCATTAGGTTGACCACTATTGGTCGACATGCATTAGGTCAACATTGTTTTTAGATCAACATGGTCACTAGGTTGACATGGCAAAGGTTGACACCTGAAAAGGTCAACATGAGGGTTTTTTTTTTATCCTTTTTTGCTTTTGTAAGATAAATTAGTTATTCAGCGACTGAGAAGCAATTCAAGGTCTTATCGCGATGGTATAGATGTCCACTGACACTTGCTAAAATGTTTCCTGGTGTACCGGATATGTGCTGGCGCTGTAATAAGGAAACGGGTTCTCCGATGCATATCTGGTGGGATTGTTGCATATTTCGCCCCTTTTGGAACAAAGTTATTGCAATCTCGAGGTTGATCACGGGTTCTGAGGTCCCTTCTGAGCCCACTTTCTGGCTTCTTAACTTAGTTACGGGTTTCATGGCAACATACAAACAATCTTTATTAAAGTTTCTTAATAGCGCCGCTAAAGCGGTTATCCCTGTTCGTTGGCGGTGTACTACACCGCCTACTGTGCAGGGGTGGTTTTGTAGAATAGATTTGTATATGTCCATGGAGGAATTGCGAGTGACACCAGATAACCAACAAAGAGTCACGGCTAATTGGTTCCCCTGGTTGGATTTCAAGTCCTCACAGACATACAGTACCTAACGAATGTGACCTGAGTACGAATCCCATATATTGGGCCCTACATCCAGAATCTAACTGTCTTACTGTTTAACAGTATCATGAGATGGTTCTTCTGCTCTTCGGTTCAAATAGACATAGGAAAGACCACACTACCCTTTCCCCCCCCCCTTCCCTCTCTTTGACTCTCTATTTCTTCCTTTCTTGCTTTCTTTTCTTTTCTGTTTTTTTTTTCTTTTATTCGTTTATATGTTATGATTTGATTTGTTTAGACAAGGATTGATATATGACTATTTGGTTGATGGAAGTAATGATATATTAATTTAGGCATTGAGTACATACAGTATCTAAGATTGCTGTGTCCTTGATCAACTGTCAATGCCCATATCTCTTGGATTGTATCTTCCGGTACTACCTGTCAATGTGCTTACACTGTTTCTTTTATTATGTTAAAAATCAATAAACATTTATTGGAAAAAAAACTAAAAAAAAAAACTTTTTTTTAACTTTTTAATACTTTACTATCCAAGTGGACTATGATTGGGAATAGAGCGAGCCATGCGAGGGAACACCGTGCATTAATTGGGGTTCCCTGTCACTTTATGAAGAAAACAACACCAATTGTTTTAAAAAAAACTCATGTTGACCTTTTTCCACCTCAACATTATCCATGTCGACTTAATGACCGTGTCGACCTATCTCAGGTGTCTACCTAGTCACTGTCAACCAATAGTGGTCGACTTAATGACTGTCAACCTAGTTACTGTGGACCCAACGATCCACACCCATCTTGACTGACCAAATATATACATAATGTGGGTTGGGGCTGTGTTAATGGCGGCCAGTATCCCGGCGGTCAACATACTGACGACGGGCTCCCGGACGCAGAAAGCTGGCTGTGGCGCTCACCACAGGTTCTATTCCCACTCTATGGGTGTCGTGGACACCCCTGAGTATGAATAGTGCCTTCTAGTCGGCATGCCGTCTGTCAGTATTTTGAGGGTTCGGGATGCAGGAGGAGATATTGTGACTGTCGGTTTCCTGATCATCGGTCAAATAACTACATCCCTATATGGCAGCTTATTAACTTTTTCTGTTTAAAAACAACTCCCAGATACCCTAGAACCCATTATGTTGGGGAATTAAGCGACATCTTGCATAACTAAGAGATATTAGAAGAAAAACCTATGCATCACTTAAGGTGATAATTAAACCAAAGCCATTGCTTAAAAAAGCCCTACACATACACTAAATACTTATTTATGATGCGCTAGACTCTGACGCTGAATAAATAATCAGTACTGCTACATGTATTGTGTGGTGGTCACTATAATAAAGCAGTTACATGGATGCTCCCTGTATTATATAGCAGTCAGAGGAATGCTCCCTGTATGGGATGGTTGTCAGTAGGAAGAAGACTGTATTTTAAAATACAAAGTTCTCTTTATGGTTTATTGGTCACTAGGATGCTCTCTGTAATGTATGTCATTAGTACACTCTTTAAGTTTTATGGTAGTCACTAGAAATCCCTCTGTTTGTACGACTGTCACTAGGATGCTCTGTGTATTGTATGTCATTAGTACACTCTTTATGTTTTATGGTAGTCACTAGAATTCCCTCTGTTTGTACAATGGTCACTAGGATGCTCTCTGTATTGTATGTCATTAGTACACTCTTTATGTTTTATGGTAGTCACTAGAATTCCCTCTGTTTGTACAATGGTCACTAGGATGCTCTCTGTAGTGTATGTTATTAGTACACTCTTTATGTTTTATGGTAGTCACTAGAAATCCCTCTGTTTGTACGATGGTCACTAGGATGCTCTCTGTATTGTATGTCATTAGTACACTCCATATGATCTGGTGGTCACTAGAATTCCCTTTGATTGTATGATGGCCACTAGGATGCTCTCTGTATTGTATGTCATTAATACACTCTCTAAATGATAAAGTTGTCACTAGAATACCCACTGTGTTGTATCTTGGTCACTAGGATGCTCTCTGTATTGTATGTCATTAATACACTCTCTGAATGATAAAGTTGTCACTAGAATACCCACTGTGTTGTATATTGGTCACTAGGATGCTCTCTGTAGTGTATGTCATTAATACACTCTCTAAATGATAAAGTTGTCACTAGAATACCCACTGTGTTGTATATTGGTCCCTAGGATGCTCTCTGTAGTGTATGTCATTAATACACTCTCTAAATGATAAAGTTGTCATTAGAATACCCACTGTGTTGTATATTGGTCACTAGGATGCTCTCTGAATGGTGCTCATTATGATTGACTAAGTTTTGTGAAGGATGTATAATTAGCATGTAACAAGTTATAGGGCTTAACTCACACCTGATAGCTGCTGTGTGTTTTTGCAGAGGTCTGCAATCAGACAGCCGCCGCCCATAGAGACCGCCCCATGCAAGTGTGCACATGCATGTGTACGCCGCGCGAAAGCTTCGCCAGACAGCGGACATCTGCAAATCCGTTTGCAACTCAGTCACCATCAAATGATTTTTCCAGTCTGTGCAGGCTGTGCGTAGCCCAGGACTTACTCCTACAGTGTGAAAGAATCGGGCTGATCAGGCCAGAGCTGATGTCACACATCCGCCCTGAAAATGCCTGGGAACGCCTGCGCTTTTCCTGACACTCCCAGAAAATGGCCAGTTACCACCCCCAAACGTTCACTTCTTGTCAATTACATTGCATACGCCTAGCGATCTAAATTTTCGCACAATTCTGTCGCTGTTTGGCGTCACGCCTGCAACATTGCGGTGCATACGCATGTGCAGTCATTCGATAATCGCCCGCTTTGTGATTTTGCACAACAACAACAACAACAACAACAACAACAGTGATCAGGTCTGAATTAGGCCCATAGTCTGCCCTAAACAAAGTGCGGTTTATGTAACACAGTACGTCAGACATATGCAGGACCAATGATCACGGTAAACCACTTACCAGATTCTCTCTGGTGCAATGACTGAGCACTCAGATCCACAGACACACACACAGCAGACTTGGTAGGAAAATCTGCTGCCACTGGACGCATGCAGCAGCTCCATTCATCCCTTTATAGTGCATGTAGTGGGCAACTGGAAACCTCCCCTGTGTTTGCCTGTGTCACATATCCTTTTTACTTCGTATGAAGCTGTTTAGGCGCTCCATTATGAGTATTGATTCATGGACTTTCCTATTTTTTGTCACTTTACATAAACATTTGTGCGGAAATTGCTCACATGATTCAAAAATAAAATCAAAAAGTTCCTAGAATGAAACGGAATCATCCCACTCAATTCTGGTTTTACAGAAAAAGGCGCCCAGCACACATTCAGTGATCTAAAATGTCTAAATAGCGACATTTCATTGTTATATTGTAACTGCTCTATAAATGTATCTAGATTCCCTACCCTAAGAATAACTATCATCCTTATAGTTTTTATTTTTTTGTTTTTACATCCCAAGGTGAAGGTCTACATTGTCATCACTCTGAACTCGATAAACATATTTTCTCTAATAATTCTTTGACCCAGGTCATATAGCTTTCAGGACGCTACATAAATATGGAGTAATCCACAAACCCTCTACCGATCAATATTTTCCATTAGCAAAGCTTACAAATATAGAATATTTACAGAGAACAATATCAGTGAATGGGGTGACTATCATGTTGGGAAACCCATTACTATAAATCAATACGGAACTGTACAGTTGCTTCCTATCCACATTGAATAAAACTTTATTTTCAAATATCATTTGTCCCTATGCTCTACTGAATATTACCTAGTATATGGGCACTTGTCTAGACGCTAGCCATTACAGGTAAGTGTTTCTTTTTATATACAGTAAGTGAATAATGTATGTATTCAGTGTAGAACCTCTGGAACAGTATATAATGCATTTCTTATCCTGTGATGTGTAGATGTTTATACAAAGAATCAAATGTATTTAGCTGTCAAAAATGTTGTAGCAACATGGTTAATTTCCCTATAACACCAGGTAGTAAGTATATACTTTTATGTGACCCGTTGCAACAATTTTGTGTTCCGACCTAGATCATAAACCCGGAAAGACTGTTACAAAATAGTTTTCGAGTCCAGGTGCCAATGGTATCACTTGTACTTACATGCTTTCTAATTTCCACATACTGGTTTTCTTTGAAGTCTATAATTACAAATGAATAAAAACAAATTTTAGTAATCATCTTAAACATGAGGCTTCGCCCAGTGTCTTGTGTTAACATGAAACTTAACAGGAGAGTTTAATGTTTTTGGCACGTTATACAATGATTTAGAGATCTAAGAGGATTTTCTTTTCCCCTTGTACGTTGTTTGAGTCACATCTTTCCATTGTAGGACTAGGTATTGTATTAAACTTCAAACCGTATTTTATTTAACTTCAGTCCATGTCTGACATCTAGAGTCTGGCAGATTAAAAATTCTGTGGGATTTCAAAAATAATTTCTTATATTTCTTACATTAACTGTCTATTGGAGTTGCAGTTTAACTTAAATATTGTGTTTGCGTTGTTCCCTTAAAATCAAATTTTACATTTTTTTTATTATTTTCTTTTTATTATTATTTTTTCCTTATTTTTGTTTTTTTTATTTTTATTTTTATACCGTTTAGCAGTGGTGTGTTTGCTTTGTATTAGAATATTGTGTGCTATCGTCAGCTTTTATTATATAGCATCAGGGTTGCAATCAGAAATTGTGGGGGCCGAGACTGAAAAAATAGGCAGCCCATACCTCTGGAGGTGAAATAGACTGCGGTGGTAAACAAAATAAATAAAAAATAAATAAAATAATAATAATAATATTTTTTACATTTCTTTCTTTATTTTCTATCTATTTCAAATTAGAGATACACAATAATAATAATAATAATAATAATAATAAAAATAATAATTATTATTATGTATCTCTAATTTGAAATAGATAGAAATAAAGAAAGAAATGTATATAAAATTAGAATAAATGTACATATTTCTTATTTCTTTTTGTGTGGCCTCACAGACTATTAAGCCCTCTATAAAACACATATTTGGGGCTGGATTTAATTAGACTTTTGTTGCGCTTATAATGGGCAGTTACGGCGTCCTGATTCTACCCGCACCCCCACAGGCTGCATTCAGAATAATCCTTCTGTAATGTAATGTGTGAATCTGCCAGAAGCTGTTTCCGGTGGCTTCTTCTCTTAATTGAATCTTAGGATAAGTCAGTGAGGGTTATCTAACTGTGTAAGAGTAAAAATATCAGACTTACTGTATGATAAGTGCTTTAATTCTTCGTATCTAGAAGAACTATAGCATAGAAATAGCTAGAATTCTGTGAATACTACAAAGTGTCTGACTTTCAGAGACTTTAGTATCAAGTAATGAATTAATTGGCCTATTAAAGGTATAATCCATTTTCTAGGGAGTACATAGGGACTATGTAATGACTTCCCCACCATCATATAAACCATCTATACAGGTGCAGCAGTGGGCACAAATTCACTCTACCATTCATCTGAATGTTCCAAGACTGGACACCACAAGCAGCTGACCCGACAATCTGTGGTTTTGATATTCTCCTTTTTTTATTTTTTTAAACAAAATAAATAAATAAGCAAACATATTGGACCTGATGCACAGTGGGGGGCAAAATAGGCATAAAATGATGCAAAAGTTTTTAAAATCGTATGCAACCTGGGCACATCTCAAGATGCCCATAACAGCAGGCATAAAAGATCTGCATAAGAACCACTGAATGGTCACATTATTAATAGACTGTGTATACCTGTCCTCATGAACTTACCCCCCCCCCCCCCCATTCCTCGACACCAGTCATAGGGTTAGATGTCGAGCGGCTCCAAAGGTGGGGCCAAATTTTAAATAGGGGAGCCACTCCTACTGCCAGTGAGTCAGTTTGGGATGACAGTTGGTGACAGTTGGTTTGGCTTCCCTATTTGAAATTTGCACCAATTATACATACGCCACTGTTTGTGTGTGTGTGCGTGTGCGTGTGTGTGTGTGTGCGTGCATGTATAAAGTGGACGGAGATAAAGTACCAGCCAATCAGCTCCTAACTGTAATATTTCAAACACAGCCTGTAACATGGCAGTTAGGAGCTGATTGGCTGGTATTTTATCTCCGCCCACTTTATCGCCATCCAAGGCTTAGTAAATAGACCCCTTGGAGAGAGGTACTGTGGAGAAGTTACCCAAAAGAAGCCAATAAGCTTCTATTTATCATATCTAGCATAGTCTATAAACTGACTGGTTGCTATAGGCAACTACTTTACTTCAACTCTCTCGAAGCTTTGATACATCTCCCCCGGGTCAACATGGGTGTGCTTTCATGCACGTGAGACAGCGCAAGATACACTCGCGATAACCTTGCTTAGAACTCGTTCGCCATCCGCCCACTATGTTCAGTTACTATTACAAACGTTCAGCCGATACATTGTAACTTTCTCTTACATCCCTCTATTGTTCCTGATAGTGAGATACAAACCCAGCGCCGCGTTTAACGTATGATTAATCTGTGATCTGAACAACGTCAATGAATACTTTAGTCTCATTGATTATTAAAACATGTTACACTGAGGGATGAGCAGGAGAATTCGTGTTTATGTCTCGCCCGCATTTAGACTCTGAGGTATGAAGCACAATGAGAAAATTAATTATACCTTTAATGGGCCAATTAATTCATTACATGATACTAACACACAGCACAGACAGATGTTGTGTAGTATTGATTGCACACTCGCTTCAATTTAAATGAATAGAACATTTTGCAGGGTGCAGTGGAATGCAATGGGGAGTATGTGCCGTAACACGTCCACCAACTCGGGGTATAAAATCACTCATCTCTATTTATTAAGTGAGAGATACAATTTCATCTGTTATTATACGCGCAGAGACGGATAGTTTAATTCCAACGCTTTTACCTCTGGCAAGTGTAAGTAAAAACTCTCTCATTTAATATACTGGAAAAGAATATTAAAAGCTCCTGACTGGGCTAAGTTATCGTTTTATCAGTTTCAGTGAGTGATAAAAGCACCTTTTAATATCTCGAAAAATGCAGCTTCACAAATTAAAAACTAAATAATTTCAAATGAAAGGCAATTATGTTACAACTGTATCACTATTAAGTTACACTGCAACAATTATGTGGCATAGATCCAGACACTGAATTATAGTGACTATGTAATGACTTCCACCATGAACATTTTGTGACAGCTTACCCTCTTATTGTGGTTTGGTCACTGGCTTGTCATTGTCAGAGGCTGAATCCTTAGAAGGGGGAGACCGATTGCAAGTAAAAAAACACACTAGACACAGCTGCATTGGCCAACATGTGTTCCAACGTACCTTCTTGCAATAGTAGGTGTAGGTCAATATACTGTAGCTGAACTGCAACATAGACAAAGAGAATACGCCGGCAGGTGAGAACCACTTGGCCCATCTAGTCTGACCCTGTTTATTCTTTAGGTAATCTCAACCCTTTTAGATCATTAGTTCTTTGTAGGATGTTCATATGCCTATCCCAAGCATGTTTAAATTTGTCTACTGTCTTAACCTCTACCACCTCTGATGGGAGGCTATTCCACTTATCCACTACCCTTTCTGTGAAGTAATTTTTCCTCATATTTCCCCTGAACCCCCCCCCCCCCCCCTCCAGTCTTAGTACATATCCACGTGTTCTATTGCTTCTCTTCATTTGGAGAATGTTTCCCTCCTGGATTTTAAGACCCTTGATATAGTTGAAAGTTTCTATCATGTTCCCCCTTTCCCTTCTCTGCTCCAAACTATACATATTGAGATTTCTTAGTCTTCGGGTTTTTGAGACCCAAGTGTATGATTTGGCATTTTTTACATTAAACTGTAGTTGCCACGTTCTCGACAGTTTCTCAAGTCTACCTAGATCATCAGTCATTTGGTTTACCCCTACTGGTGTGTCTGCCCTGTTGCATATCTTTGTGTCATCTTCAAAAAGGCATACCTTCCCTTCAATACCATTTGCAATTTCACCAATAAAGATAATAAAGAGCACTGGTAACATTTCTTTCCATATAATGCACTACATTTACTACAACTGTTGTAATAGTGCCAGTAGTGGATTTATCACAATGTAACCAAAGTTGCTGCTTAGGGCCCTGTGGGTCCCAGGGGGCCCTGTTGAAAAGGCTGTATAAAGTGAATTTCCAGCAGGAAATTGTGCGAGAGCTGGGCTGGTGAATACTCCCAGCAGGCGGTCTGTGATTAGACATCTGTTGGGTGCCGCCTCCAGTGCACGCCTGTGTCCCCAGTCCTGCAGTATTGTGCATGTGATCCGTCATGACACACGTGTGTATGACATCAAATGCGCAGACAGAGGAGCCGGGACGCGCACGGAGAAAAATATGAGGTATTCAAGTATACTTTATTACATTATTTCTTTTTCATTTTGTATAACATCCACCTGCTTCACATTCCAATCAGACAGGGGGGGCGACAGTTTTATTTTAAGTACAGTGTATAACATTCCGCCTGATACAATCTGTGGGGCACTGATATACAATCACTATAGTCACACTGACTGAGGGGTGTAATATTGGGTATTATAAGGGAAGGGGAACCTGCTAGGCTGCTACAATCAGTAAGGGGGAGGGAGAGGTGCTCATATATAATGCAGTCAACACTAATGTGACTTAATATAATAATAAGTATTACAGGTTGAGTATCCCTTATCCAAAATGCTTGGGACCAGAGGTATTTTGGATATCGGATTTTTCCGTATTTTGGAATAATTGCATACCATAATGAGATATCATGGTGATGGGACCTAAGTCTAAGCACAGAATGTATTTATGTTTCATATACACCTTATACACACAGCCAGAAGGTCATTTAATACAATATTTTTTATAACTTTGTGTATTAAACAAAGTTTGTGTACATTGAGTCATCAGAAAACAAAGGTTTCACTATCTCACTCTCACTCAAAAAAGTCCGTATTTCAGAATATTCCGTATTTCGAAATATTTGGATATGGGATACTCAACCTGTATAAGGTATGGGTGCCTGCATTATATATCAGTGCCCCCCCCCCCCCCCCCCCCCCACACACACACAGATTGTAGCACATCCCCTATTAGCAGGTCCCCCTTTCCTTATAATACCCATCAATGCAGCCCCCAGCCAGTGACTGTATTGACTATATATTTCAGCGCCGTGTGATATATAATCAATACAGTCACTGGCTGAGGGGTGTAATAATGAGTATTATAAAATGCTGATATAAAGTATATTATAGATATCTTGCACGTGGGGGGGGGGGGGGGGTTTACCTTCAGCAGATGATACTCACCTTGACAGCCACCAGGGGGCCCACTGGGGCACTATATGATATTCATCTGCTGCTACGTATTACATCCATCGGGTATTGTATGTACTGTATTAATGACTGCTAGATATTGCACATGCCTGTGAAGATTTCTGACTATAGCTTATGCAGAACAGACACATGGTGTATTGGATTGTATGTATATATATATATATATATATATATAAAACATTTTTATATTTATATACTTATTGTATTTATGCAATAAACCTGTTTAAATTTGAAAATAATTGAGTTGGATCGGATGCCATTCTGCGTTGGAAATGGCGCATACTGCGCTTCAATGTGAAGTGGTGGCAGTGCCTGACGTTGTAAAGATTACCATGGTATGTTTGGGAGAGACAGGCAAGAGTGATAAAGACTCAGTGTACTTACCTGTTTTCATAATCTCTCCTGGAGAAACCTGAAGAGGAGATGTAGGTGGCCGGTGATGAGGGAGGGGCTGGACTAATCAGGTTATTCGCCCCGCCCCCTTGTGGCAAACTGCCGCAAACTGTTCTTATTTGAATAGGGAAGGGGACAAAATGATGCAATTATCATAGAATGGCATCACTAGGAAGTGGGTAGGATTGAAGAGGAATACCCACTCTTCCAGGACCCCAGGAATCTTCCACAGGTTCCGAGAAAAGGAGGTAAGTGTGGATAACGAGAAAACAGAGGAATTTGCCTACAGAGGGCCACTTACATAAATGATAAAGAATAATGGTGGTCATTCCGAGTTGTTCGCTCGTTGCCGATTTTCGCTATGCTGCGATTTGTTGCTAAATGCGCATGCGCAAGGCACGCAGGGCGCATGCACTTAGTTATTTAACTAAAAACTTAGTGGATTTGCTGTGGATCCTGCAGCGCTTTTCAGTCGCTCTGCTGATCGGTGAATGATTGACAGGAAAGGGGCGTTTCTGGGTGGTAACTGAGCGTTTTCCGGGAGTGTGCTAAAAAACGCAGGCGTGTCAGGGAAAAACGCGGGAGTGTCTGGAGAAATGGGGGAGTGGCTGGCCAAACGCCGAGCGTGCTTGTGACGTCAAACCAGGAACTAAACGGACTGAGCTGATCGCAATCTAGGAGTAGGTCTGGAGCTACTCAGAAACTGCAAGAAAATATTTATTAGCAGTCCTGCTAATCTTTTGTTCGCTATTCTGCTAAGCTAAGATACACTCCCAGAGGGCGGCGGCCTAGCGTGTGCAATGCTGCTAAAAGCAGCTAGCGAGCGAACAACTCGGAATGAGGGCCAATGTGCATTGAAAAATAGATAAAAATCAATAGTATTAAATGTGAAGCTCAACACATAAGCACAAATAAATTGCACTCTCCTACACACTTACAGCCATGTGATACACAAATACTTTCTCTACATACATCAGTACAGCTGAGACTTTAAGGTTATGGGGGTGGGAGATGGTGAGTAATAGGCAGCTGCACCTTCAACGTTCATATAAACAATCGGCGCTGAAGTAATAATAGACACTGACGTTCTATGTTATTGGAAAATCCCCAGCAGTTGTGCTGCGTCTTGCAAGAAACTCAGTCTGGAAAAGTTAATAAATGAACTTTGAGGGGGCTGAACCGCACCTGAGAGAGGGGAGCATTCAGGAGCGCTACGCAGATGTTTTCAGAGGATTGGCCTGTTTACTGGGAATCTGATCCTTCCAACTGCAACCTGGGGAATTACCAACCACATACACACATTGTGAGCGCCTCTTACTGTACATGGAAAATGAAGTTACAGTTGTGTAAAATATGGGTGTAACATAAAAGGTCACAGACCCTTTGGAGCAGGTGAGTTCGCTCCAAAGAGTGGAAAACAAACCAATATATACACTGAGAATGTACACAGACTGCAGAGACCTGGGTGGGCGAGAAGTAATAATAAGCCATATCATGGTGCATGAGAAAACGTTGGTGGAACATGATACAGAATGACGCTTCTGAAAGTCTACTGTTAGAAACACAGATATTATTAATATTACACTTTATTTATAAGGAGCCATGAGCTGTTACTACATTATTATCCGTAATAGTATTTATACTTTACATGGGGTTACAAGGGTTCTGCAGCGCCTTACAAAGTACAGACACAATACAGTACAAGACAATGCAAAGCAAGTACATTGCTTATAAACATTGTTGCATCAGTGATCATACCACTCAAATAAGCAGCAGGGTGACAAAATCCAAAGGACTGTGTCATTGTAGGCCATGGAGAGGAGATGATGGTATAACTGAAGGAAGGAAAAACAGATGAGGTAAGAGGGCCCTGCTGGTGAGAGCTTACAGTCTAAACGGGGAGGGGAGCGACGGACAGGGGCGACACAAAAGAGACATTTTTATGACCACCAGACGACTATGGGGGTCATTCCGAGTTGATCGCTAGCTGCATTCGTTCGCTGTGCAGCGATGAGGCAAAAAAAGGCAGTTCTGCGCATGCGTATGCGGTGCAATGCGCACGCGTG
Organism: Pseudophryne corroboree; assembly: GCF_028390025.1. Lineage (NCBI taxonomy): Eukaryota > Metazoa > Chordata > Amphibia > Anura > Myobatrachidae > Pseudophryne > Pseudophryne corroboree. The sequence continues at coordinate 465,538,897 of NC_086451.1, read as the reverse complement.
ACGTACTATTATAACGAACGTTGTAGTTTCACGCAGGGTCTAGCGATGCTTTTCAGTCGCACTGGCTGCCGCAGAGTAATTGACATGAAGTGGGCGTTTCTGGGTGTCAACTGACTGTTTTCAGGGAGTGTTCGAAAAAACACAAGCGTGCCAGGGAAAATGCAGGCGTGGCTGGGAGAACGCAGGGCGTGTTTGTGACGTCAAAACAGGAACTGAACAGCCTGAAGTGATCGCAAGCGCTGAGTAGGTTTTGAGCTACTCTGAAACTGCACAAAAAAAACTTTGTAGCCGCTCTACGATCCTTTCATTCGCACTTCTGCTAAGCTAAAATACACTCCTAGTGGAAGGCGGCATAGCGTTTGCACGGCTGCTAAAAACTGCTAGCGAGCGATCAACTCAGTATAACCACCTTTATGTAGAGTAGCTATTACACTGATAATACTGATGTAGGATGTCTGGCTGTGTAAGAACAGAAAGACAAAGGTACATATACAGAGACTAATGAGGTGGATTAACAGTGAAATATTGGGATACCAATACAATTTTCTGGGATTATAAATGTGGAATGATTTTTGGTGCTGGCAACAGTGGTGCATTAGCAGAATGGCTGCGCTGGTGAATTGTGCGAGGGCAGTGGTTGTGCACAGAGTAGCCAGCAGACAAAAAACTGTGACTTTGCTGGATGCCAGTGGTAAGCTACTGGGGCCAGTATTTAATAAAAATCCGAGTTTGTCCGATTTGTGTTTTTTTTTTCTAAGTCCCAACACGGGAATTCACTAAGCACAAATCTCGGCAGTGTTTGGGACATTCGTAATGGTTTGAACGGCAAAGTACACAAATATGAATGAATAGACCATCGGTAAAACACGCCTGTTATTTCACACAATACGGGAATTCACTATTCATTCGTATTTGGGTGTTAGTCTCTGAGTGCTCAATTGCGGTCGGATTTGTTTGCGATGCGTTAAAAAACGCAGCAAAAAAATAGACCTGCTTTTTTCAGCCGTGTTTACATGTGTTGACACTTACAAATCATTCTAACCTGAATTAGGATGCCTATAAAAGGGACACAAACTTCTCTCATGCAAAATAATTTATTTCCTTATGTTTGCTGGCCAAAACTTGTAGATTTGTAAGGCAATACACATTTTTCAACATATATCCATTATTACACACATTTGTGTTCAACTTTCAAATATTTCAAATGTTGTTGTTTCTGCATCATGTTTTTAAATCTGATTACTTATTTTTAACACACACAAACATGGCACAACAATAATGTCAGTAATTTTTGGACTGAATTATCTAAATATTACCCCCAACATATTAGGACACTTTTAGCCAACTCAATTGTGTTTTTCTTGTCAATTCGTCTAGAGAAGAAATGTAAAACAGTTACAATTCACATTGTAAATTGTATTGGTCATGGATGAATCTGCCTGGCTGCCAATTAGTCTGTCTTCTGGCTCAAAGAATGATTAGAATCTAGAAAGAGTAATGATTAGAAAAAAAATCAAGTAGTCTTCTTTCTGCCTGCTTAAGACAATCTGCCTGGTTGCCAATTAGTCTGTCTGCTGGCTCAAAGAATGATTAGAATCTAGAAAGAGTAATGATTAGTAAAAAATCAAGTGGTCTGCTTTCTGCCTGCTTAAGACAATCTGCCTGGCTGCCAATTAGTCTGTCTGCTGGCTCAAAGAATGATTAGAATCTAGAAAGAGTAATGATTAGAAAAAAATCAAGTGGCCTGCTTTCTGCCTGCTTAAGACAATCTGCCTGGCTGCCAATTAGTCTGTCTGCTGGCTCAAAGAATGATTAGAATCTAGAAAGAGTAATGATTAGAAAAATCAAGTGGTCTGCTTTCTGCATGCTAACATCTATGTGCAGCTCAAACAACAGTTTCCTGCTAACAAAGAATACAAAGATGATAAAGAAGAAATGTGCGTACAAAATTCCTGTTGTTGTTTGTACCAGTTATAATTAATGATGTTGTACAAATTGTCAAGGAGCTAAGTGTTATATATATTCTGTTAATCATACACTTGGTAATTGTTTTGTTTCTCTTCTCTTTAAAGAAATGGGTGTGGTTTTTTATGTTTATTTGGGTGGTTGATTGTCCTGGCCTTTGCCTTTACCACTGTCGTGTTGGCGTGCTCTGGTGGAGCGCCTTGGTGGTGATGACACTGGTGTTACATTTGGAGTAGTTGTACCAGAACTGCTGCTTGTTTGCTGTTGCTGCAGGGATCTGAGTGTTTCATTGAGGTTATTGAGGGTGGCATTGAGTTCACGTGTTGCAGCATTTTGATTGTCTACAATTCTGGACATGGATTCATTGATCATTTGATTGCTTTCTAAAATGTTGATATAGCTTTGCTGTTGTCTGTGCTGTTTTTCCATTATGCGCTGTAAGTTGCCCATGACAGATCAGGGCCTTGTGTTACTGGTGTTGTTGGGCTGTGTTGGGGTGGTGGTGTGCTTTGCTGTGGTGGAGTACTCACAGGTGCTGGGGGGCTGATTCCTTCGATTACTGGATGCATTTCTAACATGATTGTGTCATCCATGTCACTGTGTTGCTGTTGTTGCGGAGGGATGCTGGTACCAGGACTAGAAGCTGAAATTAAAAACATTTATCCGTTACTTATCCATAAGTTTAATACATTGGTACAAAGCACTAAACATGGAACACATGTAATGGACTGGTGCTTTCAGATATCCGGCCTAGCAACATCATCACTCATTACTTAAATACATACATATGCCTGTTTGTGGCAAATGTGTCTGGTTACTTCATTCTGAAAGCAAACACATGAGTTGTATGGTACATCAGACATACTCCTGCCTAAAAACACATTGTAATCCATAATGTGTTGCCTTATAGTGTCTCCAACCAAAACATAGTAATGTTTTTGTATGCAGTTGGCAATGTTAGGACAAACACACATGTGTAAATGATTCTAACAATCTTACTATTTGCAAAGCTTACACATGAGTTTCTGTTGCAGCATCTTCCACACAATGTGCTACTGTATGGCTGAAGTGGACATACATATCTTTACTGGATGTTGTGAAGGCCATTTTGTTAGGTTTCCATTTCATGTTTTACTGACTTGGGTAAGTATAGCAGATTTTGATGGGTATTTACTTAATGAGTTTAAGTAAATGGTTTTTTAAAGATCTGACATTTTTAATTGTTATCACAGTTTGTTACTCACAATCAAGATGAGGGGAGTGTGGTTGGCATCTTGGAGGTGTGTCCAAAATTTGGAGTGGGGGCACCGAACAAACAGTAGATAATCTTCGTGGCGGGGTAGCCTGCTGTGGTTGGCCCTGGACATCAGACCTTGCTTTCTTTGCTGGCAGATGTTTTTTGTGGTGTGTTCCAGAAGTGCGCCTTCTGCTGCTTAAGACTTCTTTGGATGGACCTAGTATTGAAAGTGACATTTTGTTATGGCCATTCATTTACAAACCTAACCTATACTACAATGGACACTTTACCTGCTTCCGCAGCATCGTCATCATCATCAGATGTGATGGGAGTGACTGTAGGACAACCAGTACTGCTTTTTTTCAACACTGTAAATAAAATAAAATAACAATTAAAAAAAAATTCATGCTATTGTTAATACATCCACCCATTATGCTTATAAACATTACATCTTTAAAAAATTGATGTTTTATTATGAATCTAAAAATAAGGACATTAAACACAAAAAGCACAACATCAAACCCAAAACATTGTCCAATAGCCATATGCACCATGGAAAGTGCAACACAGGGAATCATATACAGGACACAGACATAGGACACAATTCCAAAAACATACACTAACAAGCCAAAACACACACAGCTTCATTTTCTAATAAAAGGAAAAAAATTACAGATGCAATATAGAAATAGGTCTGTGATGTGGCACTCCAAACACACATTAACACAATATGAGGCCAAAAAAAAATAAAAAAATAATACAGTAAGGTAACTAAGTCTGCAGTTGTTGTGTCAGTGTACAAATACAGACTCACAATGAACCAGCAAATAGTGGCCTTGACTTAAACAATATTACATTGAGTACTAATGAAATTACACATGTAACTGCCTTCAAAGACACTTTGCACTACTCCAGCCTCTAACATATCAACCACTGATTTGGAAACATTGCACATGGATAACTGAAATAAAAAACATAGTCCAACTTTCAAAATGTACAATGTGCAAAAGTAAAACATTATTGCTGGACAATTCAATGACACACCAAGTCCAAACTACACATGGAAAATGTACTGTCCAAAAACCACATGACATACAAGCAAGTAAGACGTTACATTGACTTTTGTATGAAACATGACCCAAAACAATGTATTTGATGACGCACACTTGAAGATGGGAGTAATATCCAACGTCACATGACACACATTTAAAACATACAGTAAGCCAGAAGTAATGTCATAGAATGTTAAGGCAAATACACATGCTCACCATCCTTCCTGGGGCGATCGGAATCCCGGACATGGGTTGCAGACACTACTTCTGGAGGGATTATAGTCCGCATGGGCTCCTCATAGTCCAGATATGTGGCAATAAAGGGTGGACCACCACCGGTTTTGCGAGCCGACTTCGCCTCCTTGGCCATTTTGGACTTGACACGTCGCTTTATGTCATAGTACCATTTGCAGCTTCACCACCCCCTCACTATTTACAGCAGCAACTACTTTCGCCCACAACACCGTCTTCTTCCGTGTTGGCACCTTAGCGGACTCAGGCCCAAATAGCTGCTGCTGATACTTCATCAGCTCCCGCACCAATGCCACGTTTTCTGCATAACTAAACTTTACATTACGCCCAGTCTTAGTAGTGGTGCGTGGCTGCGGAGCTGTCTGACTGTCATTATCACTGTCACTTGAGGCTGCTGCAGCAACCTCACCAACCTCCTCCACCTCACTAACCTCACTAACACTCACCTCCTCCACCTGACTGACCTCCTCCCCCTCACTAACACCCTCCACCTCACTCACCTCAGCCACCTCTGAGTCACACATAATTGTGTGACTAAACAATTAACACAGAAAAAAAAAAGACAAACAGAACATTCCTCCACTACCACTACACTAATCACACACACACACACACACACACACACACACACACACACACACACACACACACACACACACCCTGACAAGGGACTATAAATAAAAAATACTTGGACAAAAATTGAGACAAAACCAAAAAATACAAGACAACAAGAATGACAAAACTACTTTCAAACACAATACAACACTCAGAACTCGCAAAAAATACTCCTCCAAACAAACACTACTCACCAAACTCCACTGCACAACCTCTCTCCTCACCACTAACTAAACCCACGAGGTGCGGATGGTTTGGGGCATATTTATATAGTTGCGCACAGACACTCCTACATTTGAAACACAACCAATCACGAACGGGGATGAAAACCGAAACTAAAAGTAAAAATGCGACCGTGGTCTAAAAAAAACACTGCCGCGTCTAACATTGAAAAAAAAAACAAGTACAAACAATAAAAACCCGTACGCAAACGTTAATGTCGGCCGTAAATGACCCCAAAAAATATGAATGCCAACGACATCGGAAAACACGAAAACAAATAAGACGACAGCTTCGTAAATTAGCGTATCTCAATTCAAAAAGTTGCATGAAAATGATCCCGGTAACAAAGGAGTTTAAACACTCCACAAACCGACTCAAACACGAATATTAGTAAATACTGGCCTGGGTGTCATGATCCTGACTGTAGTTTTCATATTTGGTGACTTACCTCTGCCATCTCTGTCCTTGATCCTGCATCTTTCTGCTCACTGGGATAAACAACTTGCCAATACCGTGAGTTTTCTAAGTCCTGAGTTCTCTGCCTGGAAGGTAAGAGTTAACAAGCCCCACCTGTGGTGATTAATCTTCTGTGTGAGTCTGCATTCAGCAATCTGAAGTTTAGGCCTAAAAGCCAGCATCCTCTGTTTGTTTGCAGAAGTTCAGGCTTCAGTGTTCTTTCGGCCTGCTAGGCCTCACTCCACATCACAGCCTAGTCTAGAGTACTCACATGACAGTGACTGTTCACCTGACCCAGAGCTGTAAAATCCTGTGCCAGCCTGAGACTCTCTGAATCACCTGACACTGCTCACCAATCACCAAGGACCAGGAAGTATAAGTCAGGAGACTTGAGTTGGAAACTCTGCCAGTTCCTTGTGTCACACACAGCTCTGTGTGAGCTTTGAAGCTGAGCTCCCTAAAGGCATACTTGCCTACTTTTGAAAACTAGTTTCAGGGAGATTCAAGGCGGCAGCAGAACGTTCCGTGCAGGGGTGTTCCTAGCTCCACCCAAGGGGCGTGTCTAGTTCTGCCTATGGGTGTGTGTGTGTTTGTATATATATATATATATATATATATATATCACACACACACACACACACACACACACACACACACACACACACACACACACACACACAGTAGTTGAAGTGGAAGTTTTGAAGAGGGGGTATAGAAAAGTGAAGGTAGTAAAGGGGGTGTGGCCACATAAAAGGGGCATATCCTTAAGTGTAGTTTACCACACCATATACCCCTTATACACATTATACACCACAACAGTAGGACCCCTTATACTATCTACTACTGGTGCCCCTGATACATTATGCCACACTGTATGAGCCGAAATTCACATTATATTACACAGTATGAGCCGAAATTCACATTATAGCACACTGAATGAGCTGAAATTCACATTATAGCACACTGAATAAGCCGAAATTCACATTATACCAAACGGTATTAGCCAAAATTCACATACGCAGGGGTGGTCTTCAGGTTGCCAGCATCCGGGCTCCCGACGACCACCATACCGGCGCCGGAATCCCGACCGCCGGCATACTGACAACTTTTCTACCTCTTGGGGGTCCACGACCCCCCTGGAGGGAGAATAGATAGTGGCGCTCATTTGCGCTAACCCAGCTGTCGGTATGCCGGCGGTCAGGATTCCAGCGACGGTATGCTGGTCGCCGGGAGTCCGACCGCCGGCAACACATACTACACCCAAGCCACACACGCTATGACCCCAGATACACATTACACCACACGGTATGAGCCAAAATTCACATTATGCTACACAGTATGAGCCACAATTCACATGGAATGGGACAAAATTCACATTATGCTACACAGTATGAGCCACAATTCACACGGAATGAGCCGAAATTAATATTATGCCACTTGGAATGAGCTAAAATTCAGAGACAGGGAGAGTGACAGCAGGGACATAGGGACAGGGAAAGTGACAGCAGGGACAGGGAATGATAGCAGGGACATAGGGACAGGGAGAGTAACTGCAGGAACATAGGGACAGGGAGAGTGACAGCAGGGACATAGGGACAGGGAGAGTAACAGCAGGAACATAGGGACAGGGAGAGCGACTGAGAGAGGGACAGCAAGGACATATAGTAGGGAGAGAGAAAGGAAGCAGTGCAATATTTCCTAATGAGCAGCGGCGGTGCGGAGGAGGCTGTGGTCGGCGGTGCAGAGGATGAGGAGGCTGCGGTCCGCGGCAGTGTGGAGGAGGAATCTGTGGGTGGCGGCGGCGTTGCGGAGGAGGCGGCTGTGGGCTGCGGTGCAGAGGAGGCGGCTGTGGTCAACAGCCTTAAGTCCGGCTCCAGTCTGCCTATGACTGCCACTATTTCAAATCTGACATGGACTGGCAGCCAATCAGGAGCGGCTGCTCCTGATTGGCTGCCGGTTTGAGAGATCCAATAAGGGTGTGAATAGTGACGAATTTGAAAATATGCGGTGGCAGGGGTCTTCAGTCAGTGCTCGAAGTGCTGGTATGCCATACCGGTGTATACCGGGCCACTTCGAGCACTGTATGTGTATATATATATATATATATATATATATACACATACACACACACACACACACACACACACACACACACACACACACACACACACACACACACACACACACACACACACACACTACACCCACATATTACACCTAGTACAGACAGCACCATAATACATTGCATTATACACAGCCCCCTCCCATTTACTACACACAGTACCTTATTACATTACATTATACACAACCCACCCATATTACACCAAGAACCACATCATACACAGCCCAGTACCCCATATTACACCCAGTACATTACATTACCCCCCCCCCCCCATATTAACCACAGTGCAATATTAGTATTACACACAGCATACACAGACCCCTTCCCCCATATTACACCCAGTACATTACATTATACCCCCACACACACACACACACACACACACACACACACACACACACACACACACACACACACACATTACCCACAGTGCCATATTAGTAATACACACAGCATACACAGACCCCTTCCCCCATATTACACCCAGTACCAGATTATATAACTTTATACACAGCATCCTCCTTCCTCATATTACACCCAGTCAGTTCCACATTACATTCCCCCCATTACATACAGCACTCCCTTGGCTAGTGGACTGGAGGCCCCAGCTCCAGGACAGTGTGGGATCGCAGCAGTGAGAGCGGCTGTGTCTATGTTGCCTTCGTGCTAAGCTACCCAGTGAGAGCCGAGGAGCAGACACAGAGGAGAGCTGCTGCTGCTGGGCTGATACACGCAGCCAGCCCTCTCTGAGTGTGGTGGAAGGAGCCAGCCACATGGAAGCACACCCCTGATTGAGACGGCTTCTCAGTGTACAGTGTGCCCAGCAAGACGGTCGATGCTACATACACACAACACTGCGGTGGCCGGCCATGAAGTCTCCCATGCAGGCCACGGCCTCTGGCCTCTCCGGACTTGTGCATGCACAGTACTGATTATTGGTAAGGACCCTTAAAATCCAGGGGGCTGGCATGGTTTGCGGGGCATCGGGAGGCTCATTTAAAAATCGGGAGCATCCCGCTGAATGCGGGAGGGTAGGCAAGCCTGCTTAAAAGTAACCCTTGTACTTCAGTTCCTGTAAAAACTCTGTTCCTTTGCTACCCAGTTTGGATTACATTTGTTTTACCATTGATGTCCAGTATTTCTACAGTTTCATCTTAAAGGCACAGTTGCAGTATTCCATAGTTTCATCTTAAAGTCATAGTCGCAGTATTCCACAGTCTTAACTTGAAACCACAGCTGCAGTATTCTACCGTCTCAACTTAAAGTCACAGCCGCAGTGTTCTTCAGCCTCATCCTAAAGTCACAGCCACAGTCATCGTTCTACTTTCAGTTTCATTTCCAGTTATATCCGGTACCAGCCCGGATTACAGTTGCATCCCAGTCTCACCGGTAACCAGCCCTGTTCTCAGTTTCACCAGTAACCAGTCCGTCTTACTATCTCACCAGTAACCTTGAGTACATAAGCACCTACTCCTGTGACACTATATCCAGTACAGTCTCACCTATACATTCATCATCCTGCTATCAAAGTCCCTGGTGATCCAGTGGTCAGGATACAGCTTCCTCTGCCGAGGCCCAGGTTCGATCCCTGGTCAGGGATTGCTCCTTCTTCTCACTGATTCCTACAGATTAGCCTAATATTCACATAGTCCTCCAGTTGCCCGCACAGACTTCACTAACACCGGGTTCACAAAAACCACAGTCATGACAGTAGGAACTGGCCTCATGGACCCAGCCGAAAGTGTTTGTCTGACGCAGGACCTCCTAAGCAATATTGCAGGACACTTGTAGGGTTTGGAGTCGACTCAGCATCAATTGCCACAGTGTCTGCAGCGGAACTTCTCCAGAGATTCTCGGACTTTGTACACGAAGACTCCTGACCAACTGCAGATTTTCTACCAGATGTTATTACAGTTACAAGAACTTTTGTCTAGTATTATTTCTGTGATGCCTGATCTCTTCAGGAATACTACCAACGTTGTTGATCCTGTTTTGTCCCATCCAGTTACTAAAGTCTCTTCCTCTGTGCAAGGAAAAGTTGTTCATCAGAGCTATCCACAGCCCAAGCTCTCTGAAGCTGAACGTCAGCGGCGTAGGGAGCTGCACCTCTGTCTTTAATGTAGAAATTCCGGTCATTTTGTTAAGGATTGCATTATTCGCAAGCCAGGAAATGGTGACAAATCTCAGTATCATAGCGCTCATGTTTACAAGTCATCCACAGTAGTCTATCCTTCTACTGCTGACGGGGGTGTCAAGAAGGCTACTCTGAAATAGACTCAAATTTATGACTGGGGTCCGGTTATTAAAAGACCTTATCCCAAGTTGGGTGTCCAGAGAAGAATGTTCAAGCCATTTAGAGTCACAGAGGAGTCCGTGTCTACAGCCCAAGGAGGGGCGTCCGTGTCTACAGCCCAAGGAGGGACGTCCGTGTCTACAGCCCAAGGAGGGGCATCCGTGTCTACAGCCCAAGGAGGGGCGTCCATGTCTACAGCCCAAGGGAGGGGTATCCGTGTCTTCTGCCCCTGGAGTGGGTTCTGGGTGTCCAGCCCCAGGAGGGGGGGTCCAATTTTTCATCCCCAGGATGGAGTTCCGAGTGTGCAGTCCAAGGAGGGTTATCCAATGTTCAAGCTCTTGTAGGGGCATATGAGTCTTCTACTCAAAAAGGAGTATCTGATCTGTCAACCCCAGAAGGGTTGCTGGAAATAACAACCCTGAGAGAGGTGTCTGATTTGTCAACCCCAGGAGGGGTCACCACAGTTTCAGCCCCTAGGGAAGTATCCAGAGCCAAGTTCCCAAATGGAAATTTTTGTGCTACAGGTGGTTATGAACTACTGTTTGCCATCTTCCGAGAGCACCACCCTGTTGGCATCCAGCATGGACCAGGTCCAGGATGGAATAAATGGACACTCGGATACCACTCATTCCGGTTCTAACCGGATTCTGACTCCTTCAGTTCCAGCTGATTCAACTGTCTCCAGACTCAATCGGGTTCCATCCGTCTGTCTGAAGATTCCTTTGGTTCCAGCCGATTCCAATATCTTTGGACCCAATCCGGTTCCATCCGTAGGTCCAAAGACTCATTTGGTTCCAGCCAATTCAAATATCTCTGGACCCAATCCGGTTCCATCCATAGGTCCACAGTCTCCACTAGTCCCAGCCAGTTCAAGTTCCTCTGGACTCAATCTGGTCCCATCCGTATGTCCGGTTCAGTCTCCTCTGGTTACAGCCGGTCCAGCAATACCCCAGGCCCAGCCTGGTCAGTCTGTCCCAGTTCCAGCCGGTCCAGCAATACTCCAGGACAATCCTGGTCAGTCTGTCCTGGTTCCAGCCAGTCCAGCAATACTCCAGGACCAACCTGGTCAGTCTTCTTTGGTTTCAGCCAATTCAAGTATCCTCGGATCCAATCCAGTCCTACTCATCCAGCCCAAGATTTCTCCAGTTTCAGTCAGTTCAAGTTCATCCGGACTCAATCTGGTCCAGTCCATATGTCCGGTTTAGTCTCCTCCGGTCCCAGTAGGTTCAAATTCAACCGGACTCAATCTGGTCTCATCCATATGTCCGGTTCAGTCTCTCCCGGTTCCAGCCGGTCCAGCAGTATTCCAGGCCCAGTCTGGTCAGTCCTTCCCGGTTCCAGCTGGTCCAGCAGCAATTCCACAAGTCAAGCCTGGTCTTCCCGCCCCAGTTCCACAGTTCCAGCCAGTCCAGCAATGCTCCAGGACCAGCCTGGTCAGTCTCCTTTGGTTCCAGCCAATTCAAGTATCCTCGGATCCAATCCGGTCCTACTCATCCAGCCAAAGATTTCTCCAGTTTCAATCTGTTCAAGCTCATCTGGACTCAAACCAATTCCAAGCATTGGTCCGAGTAAAGAACTTTTGTCAGTTAGTCCCAGTAAAGGACTTCCACCATCTAGTTCTAAAATTAGACTTCAGTCTGTCTCTGATTCTGTTTCCTTGTCTTCCAGCACTGAGTCCACAGCTTCTGCGTGGAATTCTAATACCTCTTCTCCTCAATGTCAGGATCATTTTGCTGTAGCCGCTAAAGTTAAGAAAAATCCCAAGGCTATTAACTTAAAGTCAGAATGTGCTACAGAACTGGATGCAAATCTGAGTACAGCTTACTCAGCTTTGTCCCTAAGCTTTTCTGAGCAACCTAATGTTCCATCTGCTGATATGGATAAAGGACTTCAGGCTAATTTTGCTGAGAAGGATATCGAAGTTACTTCCTCAATCCAGTCACCAGAGTCGTTTACCTCAGTCGCAGATGCAAGTGTTGCAGCTTTGGGGAGAATTACTAGCATCTCAATCCAGAAGGAGATTTCAAGTGATTTCTCAGTCTTATTTGAGGATTTCAGCCAGACTACTTCAGAAGGGATAGTTTCTCATCAGCTTGACGTTCCACAAACTAACTCCTATCTAGCTTCTGAGAGTGCATCATCGGTTTCAGCCTCTAAGCTTTCGTCTGATGCTTTACCACCTATTTACTTTGATGGAGATTTATTGCAATATGCTGCTCTGGTTGATCGATTTCTCTCTCTGATGGAGTCAGATCCTTCGGGTGCAGTAACTCCTTCCAACGGTACTCGATATCTGTTCCTGGCATTCAGAGGAAGCTCTTTGGAGTGGGCCAACACGCTTTTTGAGGGTAATGATCCTGTGTTCCATGATTTACAGACTTTTAGTAATGCTGTGGTTAAAGAATTTAGTCCTAAACCTTAGGAATCATACTCTAAAGGGAATGCAGAAGGAAGTTTGTGCTGTCCTCCCAGGGATAATCTAAGTATCTCCTTCGGTAAGAATCCGACCATTAAAATTGGTCATGTAGGAGTCTCTCCTAGCCCAGATAATTTAAAACTCCAGTGCACTTCCTTTTCATCTGCAAACTGTGTATCTAAGGGAGATTTATATCTTCCATTAGACTTGGACTCAGACTCTGAATTTGATACAGTTCATGATGCTACTCCTTTCAAGGGAGGTCCCATGTTTTCTTAGGAAGTTTTTTCTTTACAGGAGATTCCGCTCTCCCTGGGCAAAACCAAATGTTCCCGTAAGAAGAAGAGGCATCGACGAAGGTCCTAAGTTCTTCTGTATGAATTTCTCAAGTTCCTCTAAGATTCAAGATGGGTGTCCGGAGTCCACCCTTGAAGAGGGGGGTACTGTCACGATCTTGACTGTAGTTTTCATATTTGGTGACTTACCTCTGCCATCTCTGTCCTGGATCCTGCATCTTTCTGCTCACTGGGATAAACAACTTGCCAATACTGCGAGTTTTATAAGTCCTGAGTTCTCAGCCTGGAAGGTAAGAGTTAATGAGCCCCACCTGTGGTGATTAATCTTCTGTGTGAGTCTGAATTCAGCAATCTGAAGTTTAGGCCTAAAAGCAAGCATCCTCTGTTTGCAGAAGTTCAGCCTTCAGTGTTCTTTCGGCCTTCTAGGCCTCACTCCACATCACAGCCTAGTCTAAAGTACTCACATGACAGTGACTGTTCACCTGACCCAGAGCTGTACAATCCTGTGCCAGCCTGAGACTCTCTGATTCACCTGACACTGCTCACCAATCACCAAGGACCAGGAAGTATAAGTCAGGAGACTTGAGTTGGAAACTCTGCCAGTTCCTTGTGTCACACACAGCTCTGTGTGAGCTTTGAAGCTGAGCTCCCTAAAGGTAACCCTTGTACTTCAGTTCCTGTAAAAACTCTGTTCCTTTGCTACCCAGTTTGGATTACATTTTTTTTTTACCATTGATATCCAGTATTTCTACAGTTTCATTTTAAAGGCACAGTTGCAGTATTCCATAGTTTCATCTTAAAGTCAAAGTCGCAGTATTCCACAATCTCAACTTAAAGGCACAGTTGCAGTATTCCATAGTTTCATCTTAAAGTCACAGTCGCAGTATTTCACAGTCTCAACTTAAAACCACAGCTGCATTATTCTACCGTCTCATCTTAAAGTCACAGCTGCAGTGTTCTTCAGCCTCATCCTAAAGTCACCGCCACAGTCATCCTTCTACTTTCAGTTGCGTTTCCAGTTATATCCGGTACCAGCCCGGATTATAGGTGCATCCCAGTATCACCGGTAACCAGCCCGGTTCTCAGTTTCACCAGTAACCAGTCCATCTTACTATCTCGCCAGTAACCTTGAGTACATAAGCACCTACTCCTGTGACACTATATCCAGTACAGTCTCACTTACACATTCATCATCCTGCTATCAAAGTCCCTGGTGATCCAGTGGTCAGGATACAGCTACCTCTGCCGAGGCCCGGGTTCAATCCCCGGTCAGGGATTGCTCCTTCTTCTCACTGATTCCTACAGACTAGCCTAATATTCACATAGTCCTCCAGTTGCCCACACAGACTTCACTAACACCGGGTTCACAAAAACCACAGTCATGACACTGGGTGCTTTAGTGGAACGGAGAGTGGGCAGACTCATCCTGTCCCACACACCGGCAACAGTGCACCACATTATGGATAATCTAAGTCAGGCACCAATTCAGATGGGATCAGTATGAGATCCCGGCGCATTGGATCCTGGCGCTCAAAATACTGACGCTGGGATCTTGTTTTTAAAAAAGCTGACAGGGGTGAGTAAGGGGTGTTCTCCCTTCTCCTCAACCCCCTAACCCTCACTACCTGCAGCCTAACCCTAACCCCCCTGCCTTGGTGCCTAACCCTAACCCATGTCAATCTTTTGTCAATGTCAACCTTTTGCCTGTTGACCATATGGGGTTGACCTAATGTATGTTGACCTATAGTCCAGTACTGTATGTTTGTGTTTTTCTACTGTAACGCTAGGGGACAGTAAATGCTGGTTTACTTACAGGACTAAAAAGCATAAACCTTAAACACATTTGATACACTTTAATATTGAGCCGCTGCGGCCGCGGTAATTAACCTTTCACCTTTATGTTATTCACATACCTTACATACACAAAGTCGCACAGTGTACGCACTCTGCGTACGTACGACTAAAGGGCGTAGTGACTACACAGTTTGCATACACAGGCCTATACGCTGTTAGCACAATGCAGCAGCCCAAGTGGCTGAAAATATACTCTAATACCTTAGCTGGGAAAGGAAACACGACACCAGTTTGTATTTAAAATGCCGGGTTCCGACACCACAACATATTATTACTGAAAGGGGGTTACAATAACGAAGCAATACAATACAATAGAATAATGGCTACAGTCAATGGTACATACGTGTTTGGTTTTGTCACCTGCGCTTCCCAGTCTGGTCCTCAGTCATCTGGGTAGATGACCTTTAGAGTCTGTGATAGTGACCTGGCATGCAGCTGGCTCTTTATACAGTAGATCAAAACATAATACAATAGACACTGTGTGCTATTCTTCCATTGGTTCAGGGGTGGGACATATCCTGTGCACTGGGGATCATTGATCAGCTCAAATAGTGGGCAATGGCTAAGACTTGAGATTTGATTTCTGTTGTTTGCATCTGAGTTCCTGCCCCATGACCAGTTAAACCCATCACATTAATCATACATAAATCTGATATTATTAATAACTTAATGTGGTAATATATGACAATATTCTTATTCCCACCAGATTAATGTTTATGTGACTCTGAACAATATGATCCCACACATGATATGATTATCTATTTCCATCCTCAAGATATACATATATCCACATATATCCATATACTCATATATCTATATATAGCTATATATATCTATATATATATATATATATATATATATACATACACACACACACATACTCCTGCTATTACAATTTGTTAGGAATTATATATATATATATATATATGTGTATTTACAAATATATACATATCCAAGAGTTTAGACTATGAATGTTAATACCTCAGATTTCTAAATGTCTGGTTTGTATTTTTGTTAGCTATTGCTAATTGAGTTTCTCCTCAACCTAGGTTCCTGGGTATTGTCTTTTTGTTTGTCTTGTCTTCAGGTAAGACAATGACAATCCAGTACTTATTGCTTTCAATAGAAACTAGGCAACCCTAGCATAATAGGAGTGAACAAAGGTATTTGCCTTCTTCATAGAATTTCAAAGCTTTGTGTAAATAAGTCCATTGTATTTTAGTCTCTGGGAGTTTATGTGTGACCGATCTTCATGCTATTTAAAAGAGGAAGCAGACAGTGGGGGATTTATGCAATATATGGATTAGATTTATGATATGTCTTTGTGGCTTTTCCATGCGAGTACAAATTCCACTGTAATTACTCATACCATGCTCTAATGCGCAGGACCGCGGGAGCGACCATACGTAAATTGCGAATATGTGCACACACAGCCGAATACGTACGCACACGGAGGCCATCTATGTGGTGTTTGTACGTAATGTGTGTGTTGTAATATTTTCTGACTTCGACAGTCCACCCTTTGGCATTCATCAATAACTGCCACTAACTAATCAATAAACAGCAAAAACATATTACCTATACAATATATACAAAAGCTTGGATGATCGGGGGAGAGTTGTAGGTGGGAAATGTATGACCTAGTGGGAAAGTAAAAAGCATGTATGTATGAATCCATGTCTGAGGGCCATGTATCATCGTGCCATATATGTTCTAGATAAGCTTTGAGGTATTGCGAAGTATACATTAATTCCTTCTCATCCCATATTAAGGGTCTGTAAATGGGTCAACAGACACTACCGAGCTCTTTTTGGCTTCTTGTTTCAACAAATGGGGTGCACATTTAGTTGATGATACATGGAGAGGGAACATACGTGAGTGCTAGTATATGTGGATATAACCTGTCAACTATGTGTGCCATTAACTGGAGGTTGAAGAGATGAAGATAAGACACATATATAAAAATACATTCACGTAAAACATTTTGGGTAGGGCTGATGTCTTTTCCAGTTGGATGTATCTGGGCAGAGGGGGAGACAAAGAAAAATGGGTGAAAGAAACAGGCCATGATATTCATTTGCAATCCTTATCATAACGCTGTCTTTATGGATGGATCGTAGATTAACTCTGCTACTATAACAGCGCCCTCACTCCTTAGACTCATCAAATTTGTGCCATGCTTGCGCCGCATTAGAATTTGAAAACACCTAAATATCAAACCAATAATTATGATGACTCCCAGGATACAAAGGAGAAACTTCCTCACACTCATAATTACATTTTGAGCCCACTCTCCTAAACCTGAGAACCATTTGCGTGGGTTCAACCATGGGACCCAGCCAGTCAGTTCATTACTCACAGTCGCTAAGGTAAGGCTGTGCTTCCTCCTGAACTCCCACTTCAACTGCAAGATATCGTCATCTTTTGATCGATGATCTCCGTTGGGTCGTCAGTGCTGTTTGTAATATATGTACAGCACTTCACACCATATTGAGTTGCTGTTATGCCCACCAGTGCCAGCAGGAATGTACTGGTGTCTGAACGGTGAGGGATGCAAAACAAATGAACTCACAGACAGACTGGGGAATATGACATTACATACACAGAAGGTGATAGGGTAACAAAATAAACACAAAGTGAACAGAGAAGCCCAAAGGCTAAGAAACTGGGTGTCTCCCTAGTATTAGGAATGCTCAGATGGAAAGAAGCGAGATGTAGTGATTTAATACGTAGAGAACCCGAAATGCTGTTGCTAAGGGCAACAGCAAAACCCTAAAGGGTTACCAACGGGTGTGGCAGTAAACTCCTTGGTCAGAGATGGAATAATAGACACAAGGAGAGTCTCCACAATCCTAGTCCTCACTTGTAGTGCACTGGTTCAGCTTACTGCCACTAAACTGACACCTGAACACCTTGCACAGTGAGAAAGGATTTTGGCAGGCAAGTCTGAGAATACAGCCGCAACTTGCTAGGTTCACAGAGTAGCAAAAGAACCCCAGCATGTTAAACGACTGACTCCAGTCTTACTGCTAGGTCTGGATTGGCAGAGTGTAATACCAAATCCCAAGGCCTATTTGCAGTAAGCAACAAACAAATACAAAGTTTACACAGTACTAGCTAGCTTTCAGGAACTGACTAACCAACAAAGATTCAGCAGCATCTGCCTAACCTGAGAAGAGGGTCTATATAGCAGGTGCTGTCCACGCCCCACTCAGACCTCACAGACTGTGAGCACAAAAACCAGCACCGGATCCCCTGCCGTGCACAGAGCCTGTAACCACTGCACAGCAAAAGACCCGAACCGGAGTATCAGCTACGCTCAGGTTACTCCGCTAGCACTTGTCTCCCGGTTGCCATGACGACGTGGCAGCACAGAGCAGGAGACCATAACAGTACCCCCCCTTTGACGAGGGGTCAAAGAACCCCTACCACCGGGTTTATCGGGGAACTGCGAGAAGAAAGAGCGTAACAGTCTGGGGGCATGAAGATCACAACTGCGCACCCACGACCGCTCCACTGGGCCATACCCCTTCCAGTGCACCAAAAATGACAGCCGACCCCGAACCATCTTGGAGTCAAGAATCCTTTCAACAACAAACTCCCTCTGGCCACGTATCAGAAGAGGGGAAGGTCTTCCACTGGAAGAAGGATTACTAATCGCCCGTTTTAAAAGGGAACAATGAAATGTTTTATTGATACCCAAAGAACGGGGTAGATCTAACTGAAATGCCACCGGATTGATAACCCTAGTGATCTTATAAGGACCGATGAACCGGGGGCCTAACTTATGAGATGGCTGTCTCAACTTCAAATTCTTGGTAGACAACCAGACGAAGTCTCCTAATTTGAAGCTGCAGGGTCTTTTCCGCTTATCAAAAACCCTTTTGGTCACTAATGACACAGACACAAGGGCTTTCTTCACTTTCCTCCAAATACCTCTAAGGACCGAAACCACAGAGGAACCACCAGGCGTGGAGTCCAGGGGGTCAAAAGAATTGGCCTTAGGATGATGCCCATACACACAAAGGAAGGGAGAGATCCCTGTAGCAGAGTGAGCCGCGTTGTTATAGGCAAACTCCGCCATGGACAGATGAGCCACCCAGTCAGTCTGACACTTGGAGACATAACACCTGAGGAACTGCTCCAAGGACTGGTTCACCCTTTCAGTCTGCCCATTAGACTGCTGATGGTAGCCTGACGACAAGCTGACAGAAATCTGGAGATCGGAACAAAATGCCCTCCAGAATTTGGCCACAAACTGGGATACGCGGTCAGAGACCACATCAAGTGGTAACCCGTGGAGGCGCACAACATGCAGCATAAATAATTCAGACAGGCATCTGGCAGATGGCAGCCCAACCAATGGAACGAAGTGCGCCATCTTCGAAAACCTGTCAACGACAACCCAGATGGCTGTCATCCCCGAGGATTTGGGCAAGTCCACCACAAAATCCATTGAAATGTGGGTCCATGGCTTAGATAAAATAGAGAGTGGATGTAATGGGCCAACAGGAACCCCTCTAGGAGTCTTATTTCGGGCACAGATGTCACATGCCCGAACCCACTGATCCACATCCCTAGCCACCGAGGGCCACCACACCGCCCTAGATAGCAACTCCCGAGTTCTGGCAATACCCGGGTGACCTGCCGACTTCTTGGCATGGAATTCCAGGAACACTCGCTGTCTTAACCTAGGAGGCACAAACAAAAGACCTACCGGAAGGTCTGGAGGAGCCTGCTCCTGTGCTCTAAGGACTAATGACAAGATGTCCTGGGTAATGCCCACTTTAATACATGATGGGGACACAATGGGCAATGGCTCCTCGGTGGTCTCCTGGATTGGAGCAAAACTCAGCGAGAGCGCATCAGCCTTGATGTTTATTGACCCAGGGCGATATGTTATCAAAAAATTAAAGCGAGCGAAAAACAAAGCCCATCGTGCCTGCCTGGCATTGAGGCGCTTCGCTGACTCTAAATATGCCAAATTCTTATGGTCGGTGAGAATTGAGACCACAAACTTAGCCCCCTCAAGCCAGTGTCTCCACTCCTGGAGTGCATCATTAATAGCCAACAATTCCCGGTTACCCACGTCATAATTCATCTCGGCAGGCGAAAATTTACGTGAAAAGTAAGCACAGGGATGAAGGCGATTATCAGACATCCCCATCTGAGAGAGCACTGCCCCAATACCCATCTCAGAGGCATCCACCTCCACCACAAAAGGACGCTCTGGATCTGGGTGTCGCAGCACCTTGGCCGAGACAAATGCCCTTTTGAGACGGGCAAAAGCCACTTTGGCCTCACAAGACCAGTGAGCAACATCCGCCCCTTTCTTAGTGAGTGCCACCAAGGGCGCCACTATAGACGAAAATCCAGCGATTTATCGTCTATAAAAATTCGCAAAGCCCAGAAAACGCTGAAGCGCCTTCAAACTAGTGGGCTGCACCCAATCCAGGACTGCCTGTACCTTGGAACCCTCCATTTGGAAACCTTCTGGGGAGATAATATATCCTAGAAATGCGATTTGCTGAACTTCAAATTCGCACTTCTCCAGCTTCGCCCCAAGCCGGTGGTCTCTGAGTTTCTGGAGGACTAAGCGTACATGTTTCCGATGTTCCTCCAGGGAATGGGAGAAGATTAGGATGTCATCTAAGTATACAACTAAGAATCTATCCAAATATTCCCTGAGCACATCGTTCATGAAGTCCTGGAAGACTGCCGGGGCATTACAGAGCCCAAAAGGCATCACCAAATATTCATAATGCCCTGAGTGGGTATTAAAGGCAGTCTTCCATTCATCCCCCTCTCTTATTCGGATTAGATTGTATGCACCGCGTAGGTCAATCTTAGAAAAAATGGTGGCAGTACGAAGCTGGTCAAACAAGACTGAAATGAGAGGCAGTGGGTATGAGTTTTTAATCGTGATACGGTTCAATTCCCTGAAGTCGATGCAGGGTCGCAACGAACCGTCCTTTTTACCCACGAAGAAGAACCCCGACCCAACTGGAGACTGTGAAGGTCTGATAAATCCCTTTGCCAAGTTCTCCTGAATGTACTCTGCCATAGCCTGAGTCTCAGGACGTGACAGGGAGTACAACCTGCTTTTGGGAAGCTTAGCATTCGGCAACAAATCAATGGCACAGTCATAGGGGCGATGGGGGGTAGTACCTCTGCAACTCTTTTGGAGAACACGTCCGCAAAATTAGCATAACATCCTGGCAACCCTGGCAAACTTAGCTGCGAAAGCCTGACTGGAAGGCTCAAGCAACTCCTGAAACAATCAGTACCCCAACTAAGAATCTCCCCAGAGACCCAGTCAAATTGAGGATTGTGGGCCCTTAACCAGGGTAACCCCAACACCAATGGGGCAAAAGTACAGACAGTCACATAAAAGGACAATTTTTCAGAGTGTGTGGCTCCAATAAACAAAGAAATCTGGCTAGTGCAAGAGGTAATTTTACCCTGGGATAATGGTTCCCCGTTTAACCCCCAAATCTCAATTTCCGATGCCAAGGGTACTAAGGGAACAGAGTGTTTCAGGGCGAATTGGCGGTCCATAAAAACCCCGTCGGCCCCACTGTCCACAAAGGCCTCAGTCTTGACAGTTTGACCGAGGATCTTCAAGGTCACCGGAATGATAAAAGTCTTCTTGGGAAATTCCGACTTCTGACCTGACAGGATATTTCCCATTACCCTCAGGCCCTGAAGTTTTCCATCTTTTCTGGGCATGATACTACCACATGACCTTTATTCCCACAGTACAAACATAACCCCTGCTGTCTCCTCACGCGAGGAGAGGCGGGTAGCCCCAATCTGCATAGGCTCCTCGGAAAATTCCTCAGAGTCTGAGGTTCCCTTGGGAAAGAAGGAAACCTCGGTCTCCCTTTCAAGCCTGCGCTCTCTCAGCCGTCTATCCACCCGAATGGATAACTGCATGAGCTAATCCAAGCTATCAGGCAAGGGATATTGTACCAGTTGGTCTTTTAACTGGTTAGAAAGACCTCTTCGGTACTGGTGTCTCAGGGCTAGGTCATTCCACTGGGTATCATGGGCCAACCTCCGAAACTCCGTACAATAAACCTCAACTGGCCTTCGCCCTTGCTTAAGGATCGAAATCTGAGCCTCGGCTGAGGCCGTCTTGTCAGGGTCATCATACAACATGCCCAGTGCCGTAAAAAAAGCATCAACACTTTTAAGCGACGGACAGTCAGGCTGCAACCCATATGCCCAGACCTGTGGGTCTCCTTGTAGCAAGGAAATCACTATGCCCACCCGCTGAATCTCTGACCCAGAAGACTGAGGCCTAAGCTGGAAATATAGCTTGCAGCTCTCCTTGAAACAAAAGAACTGCAAGCGATCTCCAGAAAAACGATCCGGGAGATTTACTTTCGGCTCCTTAACCCCTGAAGGTACTGCTGCTTCGGGAGCTCCGCCAGTGGCCTGCGAGGTGTGCATTTTAATGGACAAATCATTAAATTGTTGAGTCAGGACCTGCACCTGATCGACCACCTGTTGCAAAGTATTTTGAGGGGTATGCTCCATATTCCCACAAAATTTCAACAGGAGTATTAGGCTGCTGAATATGTTATGCACACCAGTGCCAGCAGGAATGTACTGGTGTCTGAACGGTGAGGGATGCAAAACAAATGAACTCACAGACAGACTGGGGAATATGACATTACATACACAGAAGGTGATAGGGTAACAAAATACACACAAAGTGAACAGAGAAGCCCAAAGGCTAAGAAACTGGGTGTCTCCCTAGTATTAGAAATGCTCAGATGGAAAGAAGCGAGATGTAGTGATTTAATACGTAGAGAACCCGAAATGCTGTTGCTAAGGGCAACAGCAAAACCCTAAAGGGTTACCAACGGGTGTGGCAGTAAACTCCTTTGTCAGAGATGGAATAATAGACACAAGGAGAGTCTCCACAATCCTAGTCCTCACTTGCAGTGCACTGGTTCAGCTTACTGCCACTAAACTGACACCTGAACACCTTGCACAGTGAGAAAGGATTTTGGCAGGCAAGTCTGAGAATACAGCCGCAAACTTACTAGGTTCACAGAGTAGCAAAAGAACCCCAGCAGGTTAAAGGACTGACTCAAGTCTTACTGCTAGGTCTGGATTGGCAGAGTGTAATACCAAATCCCAAGGCCTATTTGCAGTAAGCAACAAACAAATACAAAGTTTACACAGTACTAGCTAGCTTTCAGGAACTGACTAACCAACACAGATTCAGCAGCATCTGCCTAACCTGAGAAGAGGGTTTATATAGCAGGTGCTGTCCACGCCCCACTCAGACCTCACAGACTGTGAGCACAAAAACAAGGACCGGATCCCCTGCCGTGCACAGAGCCTGTAACCACTGCACAGCAAAAGACCCGAACCGGAGTATCAGCTACGCTCAGGTTACTCCGCTAGCACTTGTCTCCCGGTTGCCATGACGACGTGGCAGCACAGAGCAGGGGCCCCTAACAGTTGCACAGTACCCACCTGTCACGGCTGTGACATAATTAAGGACCATCCTGTGCTGAATCAGTTCTTTCTTGTAGGCTTGTAACTGCCTTCCCATATACCTGAAGGTGTCGTCATACATCTCAGTGATATTATCTATCAAGTTCGCTAGCGCATGGATATACCTATAATTTATAGTTACTCTGGCAGTACGGGTAATGTCTAATGCGAGAAGGAACTGAATCTCGGTGGATTTGTGGATCAAATCAGAGGCTGCGTGCTCTGCCCTATCTATGAGGTGTCTCTTGATGATGTGTTCATAGTGAGTATGAGTATAAGGAGCCTGAGCACTGCGGTGAACGTCTTTCATTTTATCATGGGTTATGGTCATGACCTCTGATAGTACTCTCCCAATATAACACAATCCCTCTGAGCTCGGGGCAAGCCACTTGTACGCCTTCCTCCCACATATGAAACAGGCATCATCTGGGAGAACATAGGGGACAAAATATAACATCACCATATTACAAATTTTCCAAGTAAAGAAACCAATTCCTAGTTCTCCCATCTGCTCAGTACAAGTATCGGGCTGGATGATATGGGCACAATTCCCTGACGATACTTTTCCAACCCACATGGTCTTGATTCCACGGGTATACCTATAACGAAAATACCTCCCACTGTTGGCTATTTGGCGTACAAGTTTAGCAGACAATATCCCTTCACAGTGCCTCCGAGCTCCATGAATACCAGAGCGCTTACTGATACCAGCCTTTACTCGAGTGATGTGCTGCTCCTGAGATCTTACAAATTCGTACTCGCCATCAGAACCCATTCCAGATCCCTGCTCAACCTCTCTGGGACCCTCACCAAAACAAACTGTCCTGATCAAAAACAGAATTACTAGTAGAACCCGAAACGCAGTCTCTTGTGATAGATCCATTTCGTTAGGGGAAAGAATGAAAATAAGAAGGAAAAAAGAAAGGAAAATGCATGGGGAGGTGAAAAAAGAAAATGGTGCGACAACCGTTCTAGATCTTGTTGCTCTCTGTGCTCAGGTGCCTTTCAACAGTCCTGCCTCTCAACTTTCCCGGAACAAACACTCTAGTGTCTCTTTGCCTTGCTCTTTGAACACACAGTTCACTTTCAACTCACAGTTACCAAACTACTTTGTCACGAGTTCTCTCCGGGTCAGCGACCTTCTTGCAGTGGGACGAGTGGACCCAAGTCTCTCTTTCGGCGACCTTTAATGCTGTCGTGCTGGTTAACAAGACTTGATATGGTCCTTCCCACCTGTCTATGAGGCAACCTGAGCGTAAGAAATTTAGAATCACCACATAATCCCCAGGCTCAATATCATGACAATTACTGTTCGGTAGGTCAGGAATCACCAGCTTTAAATTTCTTTGTTGATTTCTCAGCTGCTGGCTCATCCCAACCAAATATTTCACAGTCACTTCATTATTACATTTCAAATCATCCTGGGGGTCTATCATTACATGAGGTTGTCGACCAAAAATAATTTCAAAGGGTGATAAGTTAAGTGGAGACTTGGGAGTGGTTCTGATGCTGTACAACACTAGTGACAGAGCTTCTGGCCTCAACAATCCAGTTTCAGCCATTACTCTGCTCAGCTTGTTCCCATCAGTTTGCACATGACCTGAAAGACTTCACCTGTAATATGGGTACCCCTATCACTTTCACTTACTCTAGGGATACCATATCTACACACAAATTCCTGCACAATTTTCTTTACAGTGAACATAGCAGTATTTGTGGCAGCAGGGAACGCTTCTACCCAATTGGAAAATACATCAATACAAACTAACACATATTTAAAATTCCTACAGGGTGGTAACTGTATGAAGTCGATTTGTATTACCTGAAAAGGTCCGTCTGTAGGAGGGGTATGGAATGGCTCTGTTGGT
This sequence comes from Pseudophryne corroboree, assembly GCF_028390025.1. Lineage (NCBI taxonomy): Eukaryota > Metazoa > Chordata > Amphibia > Anura > Myobatrachidae > Pseudophryne > Pseudophryne corroboree. Next base: position 465,513,735 of record NC_086451.1, on the reverse strand, counting down.
ATTGTCTTTCCAATATTCTTCCTCAAGCAAGTAAAACATGTCATTGCTCTCTTACCTGCATGAGAATAGAATCCTGGCACACACCAGTAGGCTCTCATCAGCCTGCACATACCCTCTTTGCCTAGATGAGTTAGACCGTGTGCCACCTCAGCTAGACTTGGAAGGTATGCTCTGGGGGCTACTGGCTTACCATGTCCACCTGCCCACAGTCCTGAGGACTCCTGGCCATACCCCTTTGTCCTCCAGACTGCCTTTTCCTGTAGGGAACACAGATTTTGCATTTTAATTTACTATCGTGTGTTATAAGTTGTGTGAAGTAAACCATCTCTGGATGAGAGAAGAGAGAGGAAAAAATAGTAAATAAAAAAAAGAAAATGTCAGGCTTGGCATTCACCAACAGGCTGTCACACCATCATGCATATCAGTGTCTATACACAGTCTCCCTACACCAGTATTCTCATTCTCCACCCTTTGTGCCTGACCAGGCACACTGCATTAATACTGGTGTCCTTATGTCATTATGCTGGTGAGATGGATATACTGGATTTGGGCAGAGCTCTGAAGGACCGATTAGGCATGTGGTGTTAGAACTGTGATCGGGTCCATGTATTGTACCCTCCTGTCGGTGAGCGTAAGAGATGAGGAGGAAACTTTGAAGAAAAATCACATAGAGGTTAGTAACAGATAAGTTTGTAGAGGCAAAGAGGATTTTTTAAAATTTGACAACTGGATTGGGAACTACGGGGAAGTGATTCTCTTCTGTCTTTACCCCTAAAAAAAATTATATGTGTCATATCTCTACTGGGACTATCCCAGCCATCAATCCAGTGTCCTGTCCATCCTAAGTTCATAGGGAACTCGGTATCTGTGAGATAATTTCCTCTACCTGTGATGGACATGCATCTAGAACAGTAGAATGCGACATTAGCCTTTGAGGGGTGTCTAGTATATCTTGTACTTCTTGAGCATGGTTCTCAGGTATATCCAAGAAGACACCCTCATGAGTACAATATATGACACACCGCATTTTACACAATAAGTCTCTGCCGAGTAGATTAGTCGGAGCCGATGCAGCCAGCAGAAAAGAATGTTTGGTTTGCAAGGGCCCTATCGTAATCTCTGCAGGTCTACTCAAAGGGTATTGTTGCACCATTCCTGTTACTCCCATTGCCCGAATCTGTGTTTTCTATATGGCTTCTTGTGATTCCTTACTATATGTCCCTTGGTCCCGTCTATGTGTTTAATAATGTGGCTTGTGTTTTCTGTCTAGGGGTCTATATTAACTATGTGTTCTACTACTCCTACAGTCTCTGGCAAAATGCCCTTTATTTCTACAAATGTAACATATTATCGGTCTTTTCTTACTACGTGGGTTTCGGGGTTTAGGCTGATGAGGCTTTGCTGCAAGAGCCTGTAGACTTATTGTCATCAGCTTATCCTCCTGTTGTTTCCTGTGCCTAGCAACATTCTCGTGGTGTTCCACTCTCTAAGACAAGCTACTGTGGCCCCTCTCCAATTAGGCAAAAATGTTTGTACCCTGTCCCTTACTGCCTTATTGAGTCCGTCCATTAGCACAGAGACCGCCATCTCCCTGTAATTCGCATCGTTCCCTGTATCTGATATCCCAATGTATCTATCCATTATTTGCAGGGCCCGATGAAAATATGCAGATGCCATTTAATTTTCACTCTGTTTTATGGAGAAAATTCTTCTCCACTTAACAGTAATGGGGAAATACAACTCTAGTTGCCTGTTAATTTGTTCCACATTCTCCTATTTGTGTTGGTTAGTCATAGAACCATCCGACTCTAACCTACAATCGGTGATACATTTTTGGGTGACAATATTAGCGGGTAGGCACGCTTTTAAAAGTATCCGCCAATCTTTGTTAGCTGGTTCAACAGCATTACCCAGATCTCTGATAAACTTCTGACATCTGGCTAAATACTTCCGGGGATCGGGGAATTCTGAAATGATTGACCGCAGCTCAGCTCTGGACCACGGGCAATACATTGCATTATTCCTGGTGAGGATTACTCCCTGACTATCGGTTCCCCCATTAGGAGTTACTATTTCCAAGACAGGATGTAATCCTACCATTCCGTTCCTAATCTGTTTGCTGTAAGGTGTTGCTGTCTCTGTGCAATGACCCGTCTCACACTTACCGGTAGCTGTGACCTCACCAGTTCTTTCAGTGGGGAATACTGTTACTGCTCTAACTGGATGGACAGGCCCCACCTGAGTTTCCTGCAAGGCGACTGCCTGAATGAGAGCTACGATTTGGCTGGGTCCTTCATCTTCCTGTGACCTATAACCTTGAAAAGACTTCAAAACAGAATACATCTTGCAAAAATTAGGGTTAATACATTTCTCTTGCATTATACTATAATTCATAGATATACCATTGATTGTAGCCATCTTTTCCCTCTCGACCTGTGTCAATAATGGTGTGTTTGTGTCCTCATTCCTGCTAGGTTTGGAACCTGCTTTGCGGGTTTGTTCCCTTTGCATTTCCCCCTCTTGTTGCCATAATTTTTAAACAATCGTTATGTCTAATCCTTTGTTTTCTGGATTTAAGAAGACATATTTTACTGCTTACATTCTGCAGTACCTATGGTTCAAAGCTGCCCACCCTAGAGAATGGTACCCTATCTTTGTCAGTCATACGTAACCATTCATTGCAAAAAGCCTCCATGTGTGAACCATATTTTTCACACATAATAAACCTTTCTGACCCTCTCGGTCGCAATTCTGACCTTCTCGGTCCCACTTCTTCAGACTGAACCCTAGCTACCAAATGCCCACTGCTTGTGCAATTGGATCCCGTCGCAGACTTTTTGCAAATAAACGCAATCCCCAATGCACACCGCAAATAGACGGTGAAAGACACCTAGCGCTTTCACTCGCTCCTTCTCCGCTGAATACCACGACTCACTCCAATAGTGAACACCGCATGCCCAGTGAGGCCCTATTGGTTTCTATTTACTGGAAGTGTTAGGAGTGACTTACCTTTTCCAGTAAATATCCACCGCTGGAGATTTTCCTGAGAGAGACCAGCGAAAAACTCCCTATGCACTTTTTATACACAAATCACGCTTGCGTATGCTCTACACAGTGCTAATGCTCGTAAAAGGGGTATCAAGTTGCGCTACATATCACACCCACAAACGCGCGGTCCAATCGCACAGCATATAGGTACTTGTTACCTATCTGCCGTACAACCACGGGTTGATGTACAAACTGCGACCCTTCAGCCGGAGCTTAACAAAAAACCTTTTTACTTCAATACTACACAATGCACAATTCCCTATTACGCCCCTCTGCAAATCTCCTCACGATTTGCGTATTTCAATCTATATTAACGTGAGTCAGCCACCTCACGCCGCCAAGCCTCCACTTACTTGGTGTTCCACGGGACACGATTTCCGGGGTTCAAATCCACTCACTCCTACATTCGCTCACTCAAATACACTCGTTCTGATTGGCAGCTTTACCCCCAGAGGCAATACAGTTTAAACAAAAGTTTTAAACTAATCTGCTTTAGAAACTGGGTAGTTTTGTGCTATTGTAGCATGGCTACTGTCCCACCTTTTACCTAAACGACACTATTGTGTAATTTGTACTTAGCGCCCACACTCTTATGCACTTTGCGTAAACACGCGACCTTGTGTGTCTTTTACGCTGCATGCCCGGTCCTGTACTTTGTCTGAGACACGTATACAAAACTGTGCGTCCACAATAAAACAAATTCCACAGTCTCTATAAATGTGAACAATACTAATTACTATTGCCCACTAGACACAACTTGTTCTGTATAAACTTTTATGCAGACCTGCGTTTGTGTCTTTACACTTACTTCCTTAAAATACTGTTATTTCAACTTTAACTATATAGCAACAAATGTATCCGATTTCACACAGATCTAAATGAATCTAGCAATCTGAGTCTTGTGGCAACAATGTGAGATGGTATGCAAAGTATGGGTGCTCTTTGTGTACGCTTTTTGGCGCCAAAAAAAATTCACAGATTTTTAAATAGCTTTTTTCCTGTGTTTTACGGGTTCTACCAGCACCCCTGCAGACCAGACAGAGCAGACGCCATCTACTCAGCACACAAGTAGGGTTTTCAGCGTATCCATCGACCAAGAAAAGGTTACGTAGGATAGCTTTCCGCCCTTTGCTGATAGATTAAGTCTGCTATGACCTGTTAGGCTGTGAGCATGTTGAAACCGGACGATGCCTCCAATTGTAAATGCTGGTTTACTTACAGGACTAAAAAGCATATACCTTAAACACATTTGATACACTTTAATATTGAGCCGCTGCGGCCGTGGTAATTAACCTTTCACCTTTATTTTATTCACAAACCTTACGTACACAAAGTCGCACAGTGTACGCACTCTGCGTACGTACGCCTAAAGGGCATAGTGACTACACAGTTTGCGTACACAGGCCTATACGCTGTAAGCACAATGCAGCAGCCCAAGTGGCTGAAAATACACTCTAATACCTTAGCATGGAAAGGAAACATGACACCAGTTTGTATTTAAAATGCCGGGTTCCGACACCACAACATATTATTACTGAAAGGGGGTTACAATAACAAAGCAATACAATACAATAGAATAATGGCTACAGTCAATGGTACATACGTGTTTGGTTTTGTTGCCTGCGCTTCCCAGTCTTGTCCTCAGTCATCTGGGTAGATGACCTTTAGAGTCTGTGATAGTGACCTGGCAAGCAGCTGGCTCTTTATACAGTAGATCAAAACATAATACAATAGACACTGTGTGCTCTTCTTCCATTGGTTCAGGGGTGGGACATATCCTGTGCATCGGGGATCATTGGTCAGCTCAAGAAGTGGGTGATGGCTAAGACTTGAGATGTGATTTCTGTTGTTTGCATCTGAGTTCCCGCCCCATGACCAGTTAAACACATCACATTAATCATACATACATCTGATATTATTAATAACTTAATGTGGTAATATATGATAATATTCTTATCCCCACCAGATTAATGTTTACATGACTCTGAACAATATGATCCCACACATGATATGATTATCTATTTCCATCCTCAAGATATACATATATCCACATATATCCATATACTCATATATATATATATATATATAGATAATGGAGAAACGGCGGCACTCAAGCAGGCTTAATCGTTGTGAGGATAAAATTTCCTTTAATTCCTTTAAAGGGGGCAGTACAAGGTATTAACTCTGCAGGGTGCCCAAACTTTTGCAGACGCCATTTTTTGTTTTCTGTTCTTTTGAAAGTGTAAATGATGGAAATAAAATCAAACTTTTTTTGACATGTTATAAGAATGTCTAATCTGTAATTTGATGCCTTTTGGAGATTTTTCCATCTTTCTTTGGCTTCTTTGTGCACATCATTAAAATGATTTTTTGCCTGGGGTGCCCAAACTTTCGATCCCCACTGTTTATATATATATATACAAATATATACATCTCCAAGAGTTTGAACTATGCACGTTAATACCTCAGATTTCTAATTGTCTGGTTTGTATTTTTGTTAGCTATTGCTAATTGAGTTTCTCCTCAACCTAGGTTCCTGGGTATTGTCTTTTTGTTTGTCTTGTCTTCAGGTAAAATAATGACAATCCAGTACTTATTGCTTTCAATAGAAACTAGGCTACCCTAGAATAATAGGAGTGAACAAAGGTATTTGCCTTCTTCATAGAATTTCAAAGCTTTGTGTAAATAAGTCCATTGTATTTTAGTCTCTGGGAGTTTAATTTATGTGTGACCGATCTTCATGCTATTTAGAAGAGCAAGCAGACAGTGAGGGATTTATGCAATATATGGATTAGATTTATGATATGTCTTTGTGGCTTTTCCATGCGAGTACAAATTCCACTGTAATTACTCATACCACGCTCTAATGCGCAGGACCGTGGGAGCGACCATACATAAATTGCGAATATGTGCACGCACAGCCGAATATGTACGCACACGGAGGCCATCTATGTGGTGTTTGTACGTAATGTGTGTGTTGTAGTATTTTCTGACTTCGACAGGACAGTTCATGTTATTTTAAATTGACTCAATAAAATTTATGTTAACCTCCTTAAATAACCTGTTATCCTTGCCTGTTATATTTGCTAATGCCAGACAGGGTGTACATTATATGCAGAAGCCCATCAATATATATATATATAATAATGGCCCATTAAATACTGAATTTACTGTAGTTCCCCTAGCACACGTGGATGGAGGCCACCTGGGACATGGTTTGTGTCTGCCAGAACCTTGTGTAGGTATAGCTACACTTTATCCTGTGTTACACAACTAACGTTTAATGGCTTGCCAGGATATTGCTACTATTCTGTCACAAACTGTTTCCAGGTACTTTTTCCTCCTTTGTGAATACAGACATAAAGGACGTAAGGAACATCATATAAAAGGTCTGCATTCTCTTTATCTTTTACAAATATGTTTCCAGTTTTTTCATACATTTACTGTCCCCATTTATTGTTCATTTTTATCACACAGACTCTCAGCGTAATACTTAGTTAGCGCTAACGATAAGTGTAATGAATCAGCGTTCTCCTGAACTGGTTATCTTTACATTTTACTCATCAATAATCATATATTAATTATCTTTTCATTTATTTACACTCACTTATTCCATCTTACATTGTTACTTCTTGGTGGTCATTCCGAGTAGTTCGCTCGCTAGCTACTTTTAGCAGCAATGCAAATGCAAAGCCGCCGCCCTCTGGGAGTGTATCTTAGCATAGCAGAATTGCTAACGAAAGATTAGCAATTCTGCTATTAAGTATTTCCTTGCAGTTTCTGAGTAGCTCCAGACCTACTCCTAGATTGCGATCACCTCAGTCCGTTTAGTTCCTGGTTTGACGTCACAAACACGCCCAGCGTCCGGCCAGCCACTCCCCCGTTTCTCCAGCCACTCCTGCGTTTTCTGCTGGCACGCCTGCGTTTTTTAGCACACTCCCGGAAAACGCTCAGTTACCACCCATAAACACCCACTTCCTGTTAATCATTCTCCGATCAACAGAAAGACTGAAAAGCTTTGTTCGCCCTTGAGTAAATAGCATAGTTTTGTGTAAAATTGCTTAGCGCGTGCGCCCTGCAGTGCATACGCATGCGCAGAACTGCCAGAATTTAGCCTATTAGCAATTCTGCTAAAAATAGCAGCGAGCGAACAACTCGGAATGACCACCTTTGTCTCTTGTAGCACACACCGGTGATTATCTTGCACACTTTCCCCTTTACTGCTTTGTGTGTCATTCACCAGGAGTCACTGTATCACACGGAGATCTGAGATGCCATGATCTGCCATGTATTAAGCTAGCTGAATCAGATGCAGACTAAAAGAAAAGGTTTAACTGTTCTGGTGAATAAATCCTTAGAAGGCATCAGAGGAAACTTAGGACAACATCTTAAGGTATATGTTCAGAATCCCGGCAGCCTAAATACAGATGGAGCCCAGCTTATCTATCCCTTTAATAGGATTAAATGAGCCAGGGCAGTCAGACTTAATCCCCGGCTGTATTGTTCTCTCTGTATTGTATTGCTGCTGAGAACAATAGATGAAAGGCTTATGCTAATAAACCTTGGTGCACCTAGGTGCAGCAGAGAAGGCTAGCTGAGCGAGGCTCCATCTGTACCAGCAGCCGTCAGAAGACCAATTCCGGAATCCCAACCAGATCAGCATCCCGACACTGGGATGCCGACAGCCGGGTATCTGAAGGTATGTATAGCCAGGAGGGTTAGGATTTGGCTGCACTGCAGGGAGGGGGTGAGGGGTTAGGGTTAGTTAGGGCTGGGGAAGGGGGGATTAGGTTTAGGCACTAACGTGGGAGGGTTAGGGTTAGGCTATGGTAATGGAGCAGTTGGGGGGAGATAGAATACTTACTTCACCCCTGACATATTGTGAACATCAGGATGCTGTCGTTGGTATTGTAACCACCGGCATCCTGTCCACCAGGATCACATACCGATCCACATTTTATTATACATCTTACCTTCATAATGAGATATTGCAGCCAACTTTGCCAAGTAGGATCAGGTGACACGACTCTCAAACTGCAAAGCCTGTGTTACAGCCTGGCAATCTCTGCACACTGAGCCACTAGTTCAGACTGCGGGTTCCAATGTATACGTCGACAGTATCTAAGATGGCAGTCAATAGGTCGACCCTGTACGGTCGACATGCAAGGTCGATTTTGTAAAAAGGTTGTAAGGCAAAAGGTAGACACTGCTTAAATGTACAAAATGTTGACAAGGTCAAAAGGTTGACGCAAGTTTCTTTGGCTTCTTTCTATTGTTTTCCAACTTTTGCTTGATATACTCTCCACGTGGACTACGATTGGTGGGAGTAGTAACTTGTGGTGAGCGCATACAAAATGACCCCCCAAAAAAGTCTAAAACTGTTGACCTTTTTTATGGCGATCATTGTCATGTCGATCTTTTCACCCTGTTGACATTTTGTACCTATCAACCTTACCCACTATGGACCTATTACCTGTTGACCTTTTGACCCTGCTGACCTTTGTACCCTGTTGTTTATTGAGCATGTTTTTGTGAACCTGCACTTTAAACCAGGGGCATCTCTGTGCCCTGTGACACCTGGGGGAGAATGCAATAGGGTGTGAGAATCAGGAAGTGAGAGATTTTATGACAATTCTCCTGTTTTTTTAAAGTGTCAATCATTTACATGGCAAATCCAGGTTGATTTTACTATGTGAATGATTGCCACTTTTTTTTTTAAAAAAAGGTGAACTCTCAGAAAATCTCACTTCCTGATTCTCACACCCTATTACATTCTCCCCCTGGTGCGCTGTAAACATCCCCCACTCACACTGAAGATGCCCCGTTTTTATCACACTGTGGGTCCCAGAGATGCTGGACTGATCCCTGAGACTGCCTGGGTGCACTGTCAGCTCCTACACTGTGAAAGAGGCCAGGTGCTGCATGCAGTTACTGAGGAGGAACTGGCATTTTGGTGTCTCCTCTCAGAGGGTGACAACCGGGTGCAACCCCCAGCCCCATAGTGATGCCATTTCTCTGAACTTTGTACCTTTCTGGCTGCAGGGCTGAGTGCCCCCTGATAGCTTTGCCCCCTGTGTACGTAATGTCATACTGTTGCGACAAAAGGATGCCAACATCAGGAATTGTGGCACTATCTGACTCTAGCTGTGATATATATATATATATATATATATATACATACACATACTGTATAAATAACGTATATATCATCTTGAAGTCACGTACGTGAAAATACTGTATATGCTACAAAGTGTGTTTAATCCTAAGGTCATTTCTATAGAATTGTCAACAAAATACAACAGCTACTGGAAAGCAAAACTACAGAGTGTAAGTGGTTTTCACAGTTGAAAGATCTCGTAATACTATTGGTAAAATAGTTGCATTTTACTACGACATTTTTAGGGTTCTAGTAGAATAACCCCAAATGACCTAGTATAGTTTAAAGAACATTTATGTGTTATTGTGCCATGGGTTGAGAAATAAAAGGGTATAACCCACTTGAACTGATGTTGTTTTGACTTTTAAAGCAGAAGCACTTTATATATAATGTCAAACTAAAAAGCTATGGTCATGTGTAAGACAAATTGTAACCTTTCCAAGTTGCATGACATGAAGTGAGCTGTGAAAATGCCTGCACTGGCCTGATCCTTCATGATGGCAGAGGAAATAAAGAAGGACAAATCTATGATGACCTTTGAACAGATGTAGACTATGACTTGTAATATACATTATACAGGGGTCAGGCTTGAGATGTGTCTTTATACACAGTATGATAAATATGAGCACATCTTTCTACGTGGTACGGCACATCGTACTATTATAGCAATGTACAGCAATCATCAATGAAAGATATATATATATATATATATATATACAAACAAATATAGAAAACCACAGCACTCGCCAACCCAGAAGCGGGGTGCAGCGTCCGCACTCATGGCATGCAGCCATAAGATATGTGTCAGGTGTACCTTAAACCTAGTGGGCATATTTGCAGTTATATTATGTGTGATACAGTTGCCAGGTTTTAGTTTTTAGGACTTTGTGATAGTGTAGGACCTGCAAGAAGATGGGGTACCTTGGCGAGCGGTTTGCAGGCTTCCGTGCACTGTCACTAACTAAACCCCCATCATTTATTTATTGATGTTGTGAGGACAAGTGAGCTTGCTATGGTGAGTGCTGAATTTCCTGTTTGTATATATATATATATATATATATACCGTATGTTGCTGTGTGAGAACACCCCTCTATCAGACATGGGCCCCGGTAATTAGTACCCCCTTTGGTGCCGTTGCATGCAATTGGGAACACAGCCACCCAAACATACCCCTGGAACTCCCATAACATGCCCATGGACCAGCCTCTTTTTGCTATCACTTTCAGCCACCTCCTTGTCTCCACCAAGAAATGCCCTTGGATTGCAGAGGTCTTTACAGGACCTAGAGATCATGGAGATATTGCGAACACTGTCTCGAACGTTAGTTTGCGCGACTGCAGTAAGACTTTACTCAGCGTTATGCACAAGCACAGTAGCTAATAATCTCTCCCCTGCAAAGACATTGACATCATGTGTATATCTCTTATTTATGACCTAAGTGCAAAGGATTCTGGGAAATCACATGATCAATTCCTAGTAAATGGATAGGCTGCATTATGCAACAACCTTGCTCTGGAACCCTAAACTGTAGCCTCCATTTTGTCCAATTTAAGATTCATCACTAAGCTGCATTGGGGCAAATTTAAAATATGCAGACAGATGTAAGATGCTACTTTACTAATGTGCCACTGGCACTTAACACCATTTACCTGTCTGCACAGGGCTAGCACTCTTTCCTCCTTCGCTGTGTTGCTGGTACACTAACCCAGCCAGCATATCTTGCAAGCACATTTGTCAGTTACCCTTCCATAGATGATGTAAAGGTTTCTTCATAAACATTAAGCCTACCACTCTTTGCTAAATCTTGAACGCATTGGCGTTTCTATAATGGGTGCAATGGGTGCAGTGCACACAGGCCTCTGGGTCCAGTGGAGCCCACACTGCACCCACTGTGCCCATTTTAATACTTACCTTTTCCGGAGTCCAGCGCCGGGAGCTGTGATCGTGCTGGAAATAGCAGCCAAAATGGCCACAGCGCATGAGTGGTAGCCAAATTGGTCTCCGGATCATGGCGGGAGCCATGTTTCCGGAGACCTGCGCATGCACAGTAGACTCCGGCACAATGCCGGAGTCTACAGCGCCGTGCAAAGGAGGGGCCCCACCCGGAGGTGTGCACGGGCCCCCTCCTCTGTAAAAACGCCCCTGCTTGAACGGATATCATAATCCCATTTAGCATCACCTCTTGCATCGCAACTGTTGTCTAGTGCGTGCAGCCAACAAGCAAGATGTACGTTTTTACCATTCACTGCTTAGTACCCCATTGTATAAGTTGGGATCCGGTCTATAGATCTACAATGTCTAGGTCGCCAGTCAATAGGTTGACCTCACATGGTCGACATGCATTAGATCGAAGTTGACAAAAGGTCGAACTATGAATGGTCACCTCTGGAAAAGGTCGACATGGACAAAAGGTTGACAGGATCAAATGGCCAACATGGCAATGGTCAACAAACATATGGTTGACGTGTTTGTATTTTAGTTTTTTTTTCATGTTTTTGGACTTTTTCCATCTTTGACTATCTATGTCACAAATCATAACCTTTAGCTAACTTGTGTCGGGCGAAGTAGAGTGGAGCGAGACACCGTGCCCAAAGTGCGGAGAGTAAAATGAGCCTGCAAGGGGCCACGTTTCTACAAATGGTGGTCCCAGATGAAAAACTCTCCACACTAACAACAAAAATGCAAAAAAAGTGTATCAACTATTTTTGTGTTGACCATTACCATGTTGACCTTTTCATCCTGTCGATATTGTGTCCATGTTGACCTTTTGTCCAATTCCGCCATATGGGGTCAACCTAATGACTGTTGACCTAGACATTGTAGATCTTCTAAACCACACTTGTATAAATCTATAAATTAGTTCTTACCTCAAAGTTAAAGATATTAAACTTTTCCAATTTGCAAAATAACATTTTCTGATTTATACTTTGCAGCCAGAATTGAATCACTTCAAACATTGGGGGTAATTCCAAGTTGATCGCAGCAGGATTTTTGATAGCAATTGGGCAAAACCATGTGCACTGCAGGGGAGGCAGATATAACATGTGCAGAGAGAGTTAGATTTGGGTGGGGTGTGTTCAATCTGCAATCTAATTTGCAGTGTAAAAATAAAGCAGCCAGTATTTACCCTGCACAGAAATAAAATAACCCACCCAAATCTAACTCTCTCTGCACATGTTATATCTGCCTCCCCTGCAGTGCACATGGTTTTGCCCAACTGCTATCAAAAATCCTGCTGCGATCAACTTGGAATTACCCCCATTGTGTTTCTTTTTACATCTAATTCTGTCCCTCTCGGTGTTTGTCCTTTTTGAATAGATTACCTTCATCTTCAAAGTTCTTTTACAGATTTCATTTACTTTTGAAAAGAAACAAAATGTCTGGTTATGGCCTTACACGTAAGCAAACATAAGATGTCTACAATTCTATTGAGAAGTAAGGTCATTTTTATTTCTCAATTTCAACATCACCAATACTTTTCCCACATAACATAAAGATGTTTCTTCTGTTAAAAGACTCCCCGCTGAGGTGATGATTGCTGACCCCTGTTGAAATATTGCCAGCGATTACTATTGCAAATAAAGCAGTAAATATGTTTCAGAGTCACAGTTACTTGATTAGATGCCTCAAAGTTGCAATTCGTTACCCAAAAATATCTATTCTAAGACCTTTGTCTAAATTGTAGTGGCCCTTCTTTTCACACAGAAATTGCAGTAATGTATGAGAGGGATAGATATGCCAGGAAAACAGGAGGACTTGTGATCTCTGACAAACAAGTAAGGAAAAACCTGAGAAAATCTTCACTTAGTACAGCTGAAAACACATTTGAGTTTCATATTTACAGTATATACTGCATATAATATTAAGACCATTTACTGTGCAGTGTAATAACTTTTTTAATATTAGTATTAAAACCAGCGTAAAAAGTCTTGCATAAAATCTCTTTTTCTAAGCACAAAACTGAACTGATTACCCCTGATGAAGTCCTACTGATAACATTTCACTATCAGAGATGAAACGCATTGGCTGATAGCCTGATCCAGTGTATGGCAATTAAGAGGCAAGTGGCGTCTCATGTATATTTGCTCATATAAGTTACATTTGATTTTAACCACTATTCAGCTGCGTTTTTATCTAACTTTATAATATATATATTGTAACAGGAGTGTTGCTAGAATGTATTGCTACAAAAATTCCGCCAACGACCGACTCCAGGCTTGTGCAAAAACAACAAATACCTTTTATTCAGGTAGCTCAAAACAAAGATATACATAAAACAAAGATCACTGTCTTTAGTATAAACTACCAGGGAAGTTAGTCCCTGCCTCACTCCCTCTTACTTAATAAGGAACCCTTCAGGTTCCGGCATCCTGACACTAGTGGCCCAGCCCTCCGGATCCCCCTGTCCCTAGCAGGCCTATCACCTGGACACTAACTGCCTTCAGGAGCCCTGACTCATGGTAGAGACTCTGCTTTAAACCCAGCACCCAGGTGCTGGCTGATGAAGCAGCTTCTTGGGCTAAGAAGCCTATAAGACCTGGTCTGGGCGAAATGTATGGGAACCTGGTCCATCCACACTTCCCATCCACCCCCAGGACCCTGTGTGTAGCTTACAGGTGGCAAAGTACCTCTCCTGCCACAATATATATATATATATATATATATATATATCAAAGACCATTCACTGTGCAGTGTAATAACTTTTTAGTATCAATATTAAATCCAGTTTAAACAGTCTTTCATACAATCTCTTTTTATATGCACAATACTGGACTGATTACCCCTGATGAGGTCATACTGATAACACTTTATTATCGGAGATGAAACGCGTTGGTTGATAAACAGTTGGCAATTAGAGTCTGTTGTGTATTTGCTCAGATTAGCTACATTTCATTTTAACCACTATACGTCTGCATTTTTATCTAATAATAAATTGTATCTGGTACGCTTAGTACACTATGATTTCCTGCTTTCTATTTCTTTGAGAACATCAATTGGATATATTTTCATCTTATGTCTCAAGAATTGGTTCAGCTAAGTATATTTATTTTTAGTTACTTTAAAATAAAAGTTTTTCTTTACTAGTAGATGCCATTTAGTGTATGAGTATGAGACACACTGTGCGACTAAGGTGCACCGACAGGATTAGTGTAGTATATATTTCTTTAAATATGGCCTCTTAGTCACATTGCAGTGACACAGGTCGTGACTTTCATGGCACAAAAATTAAAGCGCAATCCAGGGATCTGGATCAGCAAAATTAAATCTCTAAGTGTTTCCAAGAAGGTACCTTTGCATTTAAGACTTATTCAGCTGCTTTCAAGTTATTAGTTTCTGATGACTGACTAGTGTTTAGTTAATTAGTTGCAAGGGTGTGTGTTGTACCTGTTTATAGGAGTCTGTCAATAGCTACTCCTCCTTTTTTCCTGCAGTACAGTTCATAAAGATATCAAGTAGTGTAGTTTCAATTGAATCAAAAATATATATAAAAAATCCTGTAGGTTTTTTGTTTTTTTATTATACCTCCAATGTGGTTATTAATTATCATGCTTGTCTTACTAACATATTTGTGGTTTTGTTTTTATGTTGTTGTTGTTGTTGTTGTTTTTATTTTATCCTTCATCTGTGTTTTTGTTCTGGTTGTTGTTTGTGAGTTTTCTTGTTCATGTTACAGTACATAAGGTTTTATTAATGCATTTTCTGATTCTGTCCTTCAAGGACTTTTTGATACTAAGCCCATTTAGATTACTGATAAGTCATTGGCAGCTTTTGATGTTGTCATATGTTCCTTTATGTCAGACATGCCTTGGTGAGCTCTTAGAGGGATGTTGGGGATGGAGTTGAGGAGGTGGTTTATGGAGGTGGTGAGAGGTTTTGGTGCTCCTAAGGCTTTGCTCATACACTTAGAATTCAATGATTTGGGCCTCTTACAGAGGTCTTGGCCTTTCGGTAAGCTTGCAAGTAGCGAGTCAGAACTCCGCAGTAGCTCAATTTTTTGTATTTCCACGGTGGTGTTGCCATTTCATTAATTTAAGGGATGGTCATCTCTTTAGGCCTGATGTAGTTAATTTAAAGGTTTATATCTTTTTATTGGGGATATGTTTCAGAGGGTTATAGAGTTGGTTTAGGTGTAGTTTCGTTAGTTATAGTGGTAGCGCTGTCGATTTCAGTTGCCTGGTTGTGATGGTAGAATGATTGCATGGTTATTAAGTTGTACATAAGCAAGTTGTGAGTGTGCTCATCTCATGCGTTGTACTGACTGCACAAATATCCCTACCGGGAATTGACAGAAGGCTGTCCGCAGTGTCCGGTGGTGTTTTTTTTTATAGTAGAGAGTTAAACACCAACGTAAAAAAAAAAAGGGGGGGGGGGCAGACTGGATGGGCCAAGTGGCTCTTATCTGCCGACAAATTCTATGTTTCTATGTTACTTTCTACGACTGTTCTTGTTTAGCTTTGTCACCCATACTTTGTCCACCATCATACTAACTGTAGTAATTTGCTCAGAGACCTAATTCAATTACATTTCAATTGTCAAATTTATCATTTACACTTATTTAAGTTTTAGTGGGGTTATGCGAAGTAATGGGGAGTTCATTGATTTTACTTATGAACAAAGAGCCTGATTGAGGGATGTATGCAATGCCAATAGTTACACAATTGACCCATTATTGGTCAACTCTGCATGTCACAGTTGCACTGCGCATACACCACAAATCCTTCGCAGAGTTGTTTGCAGTGAGGATTTAATCGAAAATTTATTGACGGTCAGGGACCAGTTGGTGGCAGTTATGAGAACCGGCGGCAAAAACGCACGTGTCTTCGCAACCATTTCTGGAGGGTGAGTCAGCCTACATCTGCGATTTTGAATGCAAGAAACTTGGTGCCACTGCCAGCGTCTTAGTTCCCGCAGCCATTCTGCATGACAATAGCGGTTACTCAGATGGTCATTTATCGAAGGATCTGCGACCAATGCTGCGTGCTTTTATGGCACCAGTGGGCATCTCATTCCAGGCGTCTATGGCATTATCATATTTTTGCACATTCCCTTATCTGAGGATGATTTAGGATACACCAGTTATATTTCCTGTGGACAAATTTCTGAAACACTGATTCTTTTTTTTTATAGCATACAAACTATACAAATAGGGAACATTTTGCAGCCTGTGGCCCCAGCCAGGTGCAGCTCTTTGCCTCATTAAATACACCCCACTGAATGTTGCAGCTGATAATACCTGACCATCCATGATTAATAAATTCTGTTGAGTGGAACTTGATCAGCACATGTGGATTATATTTTTCATTTCAGCGATTCCTGGTCTATCTGATGTTCTTCCACTAAATCATTCCCCGGTATGCAGAATAAAGGAGCACATTATGCAAAATAAGTACAAAAGTGAGTTCCTAGAGGGTAAAATGGTCAAATTGTGCATTTGTGAATGTATAATTCTTACTATTGTTCGTCTAGAATAAAATATTTCAGTAGATTCACATTTGGGACGACAGCTAAACTTATTTTTGAGCTATTGGGACACATTGTTTTGCATTCTTTTTGAGTCTGGTACGAAATGCTGACAATCAAAATGTTGACAATAGACTAAGCCCAAACATTACCCAAGTTCTAACCAGAACACTAACTCTACCATAAGTCTAGTCCTAGCCATGACCATAAACCTTACAGTGACCCATATCCTAACCAAAATCTATCCTTAACTGTAACACTAAGCTTAACCATAACGATAGTCCAAAGTGTGGTCAGCATGCTGGCGGTCATGTGACCAACGCTGGAATCTTGACACCGCTCAGAATCCTGATGCCAGAACACCGATCGCCAACATCCCAAAGGTAAGTATCTGGGTGATGGTTTAGGGAGAGGACCCCGGAAGGGGGCAGGGTTAGGCAATAGAGGGGGGTAGCCATAGCCACACACCCCCAAGTCTGAGCCCTAGCCGCCACCACCAATCTTAGCCCTAGCCACCACCCCAAGCAGGTCAGATTGTCGGGATGCCGGGGTTGGTCATGTGACCGCCAGCATCCTGACTGCCGGGATCCTCTATCACACCCCAAAGTGTAACACTAACTATAACCATAACCCTAATCCTAACCATGACCCCAACCCTAACAGTGACCCTAATCCTATACATAACCCTATCCCTGACTGTAGCACTAAGCATAACCATAACACAAGCCCTAACCTTCAAACTAACCCTAACCATGACCATAACACTAACCATGACCCAAACCATGACCATAATACTAACCATGACCCAAACCATGACCATAACACTAACCTAACCTAACCGTGACTTTAATCATAATCCTGGTCCTAACCATAATAGTATAAAATTAACTAAGGCACTTCTATGGTTCAGAAAATTAACTAGAGCACTATTATTGGGCATACATATAACAACTGTGGAGAGGTGTATCTCTAGATGCATTGGGACAGGGGGCCCATCAAAATGTTGCTATGAGGCCCACCAAGTTCTGGCTACACCCCTGGCTCTGAGCTAATGGCCCTCAATGAAACTGGACCTTGTTCAGTTGTGCCCAGGTCACACTTTAGAGCTAGTTGTTGAAGTATCATGATGAGATCAGTATGCACAATGCTATCTTCCCATTATTCCTCTGCAAATACTATGTAAAACAGTCCCCATGAAATTTATGTGAACAATGAATGAGACACCAAACAATAGCATTACTTTTGATAAACAGCCTAATGTGCCTGAACTGCTGCCACATTGATCTCATTTCACTGCCCCTGGGGAATTTCACTTTAAGCCCGCTGTTAATTAGCTAAATAGGTTGGGCACTATTAACTTGTGTCATGGTTGGAAGCTAAAAGCCATAAAGATCCCATTAATTGCATTGCATTGCAGTAGAGATGCAACAAATGACACGTCTGCTCTGCTACTGCGTGATTGATAGAGAATGTGGATCGACTAATTTATATATTGGAACAAACATCATCAAGTTGTACATGTAAGGGAAATGGAAAATATCTTACCTCAATTAGGGGGAATTGTATCTAACCGAAAGAGTGGAGAAGTAGGGAAGAAAGCCATAGCAACTAATCAGCCTCTACCTGTCAATATATAGAATGCATGTGATAAATGCTAGATAGACGTTCATTGGTTGCTATTGGCAACTTCTCCACTTGTCCACTCTTTAGAAGGCTTAATACACATCCCTGTCTCTAATGGTCAGACATGGGATATAAGGGTGAGGAAAAGATTAGTGCTGACTTCATTACAACAAGTAGTTTTTTTTTTTATTTAAATATTGTTGTTACTCCTGTATTTGATTGTTTTTGGTTACATGTACCAGCCAATCAGCTCCTCACATGTCACAGGCTGGTTTGAAAAATGACAGTTAGGAGCTGATTGGCTGGTACTTTATCTCTGTCCACTTTATCTCCTTACAAGACTTAGGGCGGGATTCAATTCTTTTCACCCCTTTCCACACCCATTCTGTTTCTGTTCTCGGGGGCATGGTATCATTATTTTAGTTTGCCACCCTTGGAGTAGCAAGGCACCCAACCATTTACACGGCTAAACCCGATTACTATGGGTGCAATATGCACGATAACGGAGATAATTTTAGACAGGAGATTGGGCGTGATATATCATTTGAATCTCACCCTTAGTGTCCTTTGGTGGGGTTCACTACGGCTGGCCGGCGGTCGGGCTCCCGGCGACCAGCATCCCGGCGCCGGGAGCCCGACCGCCGGCTTACCGACAGCTTGGCGAGCGCAAATGAGCCCCTTGCGGGCTCGCTGTGCTCGCCACGCTACGGGCACGGTGGCGCGCTACGCGCGCCACACTATTTTATTCTCCCTCTATGGGGGTCGTGGACCCCCACGAGGGAAAATAATTGTCGGTATTCCGGCTGTCGGGCTCCCGGCGCCGGTATACTGAGCGCCGGGAGCCCGACCGCCGGCAAACAGAAGACCACCCCTTTGGTGTTGCACGGACCAGTGGTTCCCAAACTTTCTTGACTTGCGGCGCCCGAGAGTATCAGCCTCTTTTTCAGAGTACCTCTAGAAAAAAAGTTTTTTATTGATACATTTGTTTGGGAAAAAAACATTAAATTAAGTAAATTGTGCCTGTCATCCTTAGGGTCAGTAATGTGGTGGTACACATTTTTTTTTATTGGCAGCCACTAGCTTTGTATATCACTGTGACCATAAATGATTTGATTTGGTTCTGGACCAACAACACGAGACGGGTCTGGGACTCCAGGTCGACAACAAAAATGTCGACACACCTTAGGTCGACGCCAATTGGTCGACACACCTTAGGTCAACATGGCCAAAAGGTCGACAGGAACAAGGTCGACATGGAAAAAGGTCGACATGAGTTTTCAAATGTTTTTTTGGTGTCGTTTTCTTCGTAGAGTGACCGGGAACCCCAATTAGTGCACCGCGTCCCCTCGCATGGCTCGCTTCACTCGCCATGCTTCGGGCATGGTGCCTTCGCTCCGCTAACGCTTCGCTCGGCACAGATTACCGTTCCAATCGTAGTCCACGTGGATCGTTAAGTATGAAAAGGTTCCAAAAAAGAAAAAAAATCGTGAAAAACTCATGTCGACCTTTTGTCCATGTCGACCTAAGGTGTGTTGACCAATTGGCGTCGACCTTTTTGTTTTCGACCTGGAGTCCGGATACCACCACCCCTTGCAAGAGTCTTACAGCACCCCAGGGTGCCTTCGCACACAGTTTGAGAACACCTGGCATATACCATTCAGGAGGAACACTGGTGTATCAGATTCCTCTCATTCGAGAATTGATGACCAATAAACACTTGGTTCAAAAAGTGCAGTCACAGGACCTGACTCAGCTGCAGTTGCAGTTTTGATAAATTATCAAAACTGCAACCAACTAGAATCGCATGCCGGGGGGCCGCCCAACACAGGGCAAGGCCGCCTAGCGTGCAAATGGCGGCCAGTAATGCAATCAATGTCAATCAGGCAGAGGCATTCGCATAACTGAGATACAATCACATCTCCCTTCCCGCGCGCACAGCGGGTCCTGTGCTTGCGCAGTGCGGCAGAAACACTGGAGATGGATGTCATCTCCGTAGCATTGGCTACTGAATAAAGACCCCTGTCAGCAAAAGTTCCTTGACTTTTTGCAAGGCTTGAAGTTGTTATACCTTTGATCATGAACTCGCAGTTACTTCTCCGTTTACTGACAGGTAAAAATAATTTGTAAAGCGTTAAGTAAAATTATTATTTATGAAATATTATCAGCAAGTCACATCCAAAGACTCGATTGCCATTTATATGGACGGTAGTCACTGTTACTGAGTACCAGAACTTTTGTTTTCATTCTTTTTTTTTATGTGTAATCCATCATTCTTATAACTAGCTCCAGGACAGGAAAACAAATTGGTTAAATAATCTCAGAAATGAATATAATAAGCATATAAATTCCTGTCCACAGTGTGGAAGCTACTATAGATCTTGTGACGCCACTTTTCATTCCTGGGAGGCAGTTTAACTTGCTAACATTAGCAGCTCAATTGCCAAGAAAATCGCAATTGCATTTGTGTACAAACATAAATTAGGCCCATAGCTCACATGCAGGGCCGGTTCTAGCCCTTGTGGCGCCCCGGGCGAAAATAGGGGTGTGGCTTCATAAAGGGGTGTGGTCAATGTGCCCCCAGTAGTATTGACCCCCTTTGTGCCCCCAGTAGTATTGGGTGTGGTATTGAAAGTCGACAGTAACTAGGTCGACAATGTCTCGGTCGACCACTATTGGTCGACAGTAACTAGGTCGACAGGGTGTCTAGGTCGTCAGGGTCTTTAGGTCGACATGTCAAAAGGTCGACATGAGTTTTTAATGTTATTTTGGTGTCGTTTTCTTCGTAGAGTGACCGGGAACCCCAATTAGTGCACCGCGTCCCCTCGCATGGCTCGCTTCGCTCGCCATGCTTCGGGCATGGTGCCTTCTCTCCGCTACCGTTTCGCTCGGCACAGATTACCGTTCCAATCATAGTCCACGTGGATCGTTAAGTATGAAAAGGTTCAAAAAAAGATTTTTTTTTGAAAACCTCATGTCGACCTTTTGACCTGTCGACCTAGAACATGTCGACCTAAAGACCCTGTCGACCTAGACACCCTGTCGACCTAGTTACTGTCGGCCAATAGTGGTCGACCTAGACATTGTCGACTTTCAATCCGGATCCCGCAGCATTGCCCCCATTTGTGCCCCCACATGATGTCTCTCCCATAGAACCGCATAGACACTAGAGGTCAATCATGACTCCTATTGTCTTAGTGCCACTCCCGGCACTGGGGGGGGGGCACCACCAGTAGCGGATCTTGCCCCGGTACCCTCCAGAAGGCGGCGCCCCGAGCAAAAAACCTGTTTGCCCGTAGCAAGATCCGCTACTGCTCACATGAGGTAGCAATAGGAAGAAGTGCAGAGGAAGTTCTCCTTGGAACCTTGGTGGAGAGGTCACAACATGGACTGCTGACCGCTCATATAGCAGGCAAGTGCCTAGGATATACCGATGCTAGTACACAACTGCCCAGTAACCACACAAGTCTCCGGTGCACGGCTGACATGAATTCTTAGTTACCCTTACCTAGGGTGACTATATTATCCCTTTTACCTGGGACGTTTATGGATTACACAGGTTCTGTGGCTGATTAAAACCAGCTGAAATGTAGACTTGAAGTCAGCCAGCCACAGAACCTGTGTAATCCATGAGCGGATAATATGGTCACCCTACTTTACCAGTCTGAAACTTTGTTCTTCTTACGGATGGGTGTTAAATGAAGACATGCTGAAAAAATGGAAAGGGCAATGTTATAAGTAGTAGGCTGGACGTTTCATGGATTAAATACATTTTTATTCCTTGACCCAGGTTGCTGTGCCCTTTGATGTCTAGAAGCAAGAAAGAGATTCCGCAATAATGCACTATCGTTGTTTGTCTTCTGAGGACTTACTGTAATCTTCTTTCAAGTCTTATGAGCTAACCTGAATCAACATGATATAACGATTAACTACTGTAACTGTCGTTTCTGTGATCATGCGCCTTTCTCATGGAAGTACTGTATACCAGTGGCGCCTATCCCATTCACTTGTGTGGTACTAGTTCATGAGAAGCAACTTGACAGTGTGACGTATCACGGGAGAAGCAACAGGGGGGCTAGGAAACCAGTTATAGGTGAAAACCAAATATTAACAAAACTGTCACTTATGTTTCAGGCATTTTTTGCGTTGTACACAAATGGACCTCAACCACTGGGACACATTCGATGTCATGTCTGTGCATGGGCCAAATTAAATGCTACAATAGATAAGAAGACTTGATACACCTCCCTGTCTCCAATGGAGATTATAGAAGATTATAGAAGATTTTCAATAGACTCCTCAGGAACAAACTATTTTGGAAATATATAAAGTACATCCCACCATTAGGCATATAAATTCACAAAAGGTACAGTAGGATTATGAAAGTGATAGAACATTAAGTTGGTGGAAAGTCAGATTATTATGCAGAGTAAAGGTTAGGGATGAAACTGGAAGCACCTTATAAAAGATCACTGTGAAAATATCTGATGTTAGAACTGTGACCCAGCAGAACACAATGTCATTAGGCATTATACTGGCCAGTAAAGGTCAAGAAACTGGAAAGGAAAATTTTGCTTTTATTTCTTATAAAACACAATTTAGACTTTTTATATTATCGAATACTTTACAAAAAAGTAGTAGAAAAAATTGCAACTGTTGAAACTTGGAGAGCGAGACATATTTTTTGTTTGATAGTAAGCTTTAAGAACACGAATACAGGGGGCGTGGCCTAGCTAGTGGGCTGTAGAGACGTACTTTCAGTGAGCTCCTGCTGAACCCACTTTTAAAACTATAATTCCTCCGGGATCCCTCTCTACTTCTTACTACCAGCGGCTGCCTGCCTTATCTGGGACCTGGTGAGGCTGGTGAGGGGCTCTTCAATGCTTTTTCACACTGAGGCCTACGTTCTGGTCTGCGGCCGGGACCTAAAGTTCGAGGCCTGCCCGGACGCAGGCTCCGGGACCGGATTGCGGCCGCGCCGGGACCTCTGGCGGCTCCGCCTTACCTCCGAGCTGGCTCTCTGCTCACCCCTTGCCCACTCTAGACCCTCAGCAGTGGCGGAGGGGATTGGGCTTCTATACTCAGCCCTCCAGAGCCGCGGCTGTGGCCTCCCAGCTCCTGCATCTCCCCCCGGCGGTGGCCATCTTGCTCCACCTGGCCTGCTCACCAGCCGCAGCATCCCGCTCAAGCAAACGCCGGCTACTGCCTGGAGCCCTCCTACCTTGTAGCCGCCCTCCTCTGCGGAGGAATAGAGGGGTGTGCTGCCTCCCTGGGTGCCCCAGTAGTTTGAGGCCTATCCTGGACCCGAGAACCGCGGCCTGGATTAGCTGTGCAGCCCCATTGGGAGTCCCCTGCTTCTGGGGGGGCGTGGCTTATCTGCATGAGGAGATAGACGTGCTGGGCCCGAATTCCTGCATAAGACCTGTTATGACACTCACCAGCCCTTCCACCTACTAATTGGGACCCCCCCAGTCAACTGCTAAGGCTCCCCTGCACTAGGTGGGTAGGTTTGTGGAGCCGGCGGGTACCCCCTGTGCCCGTGCGGGTTGCTTCCTGCCTGCATGGTTGGAGCCGGGGACTCGTGCCGGGCGCTTTCCCGGACCGGAAGTGATGGGGTGGGGCCTTGATCGTGACCGCGGACGGCGGCGGGCCTTCTTCTGCCTTCCCTGAAACTCCCTCACCTGCCTCTTGCCTGGCTGCCCTGTGCAGCATTCCACCCGTTAGCCGCGGCGCCTGCTGTGTGGCTTCATGAGGTGGGAGAGTGCGCGGCTGTGTCCTCTGGGCTGACCATGGCGGGTGCTGCCTTCTCCATCCATCCCCCTTTCTCCGCTGACATACAGTACGGGGGGGGGACCCGTGACTGCCGTGATGCTCACCACTGCCACCGACGCAACTGGAGGGAGCGCGGGGGACGCAGGGAGACCCTCCCCTTTACAGGCCGAGCTGATGTAACCGTCTTCATGATGTTCCAACCCCTCCCTCGCTCCTGATGCTGTGATACAACTCCTAGCAATTATCAAGCTGGCATAATTGTGTCTGTCCTCCTATTGCCAATTTGTCTTGTCAACACCGACTTCGGTGGGGTATACCTTCCGGTATTATGCTGCCTAAACGCCAGGAAGACCAGACCCCGGTTCACCCGGTAGCTTTCTTCAAACAGTCTCCCGCATCCCAAAGTCCTAAAGGGTCTACCATATCAGACTCCCACTCCAAGCACTCCCTGGAGCGTGATGACTCGTCTGCGACTCCCCGTGTAGGTTCAACGAAAATCTTACAACTGGATGATGATGCACCTCTCACACTTGGCTCTATGCAGCAACTTCTGGCTACCTTCAAGGATGATATAACGATGGAAGTTAAGACGGCGCTGCAGTGCTGCCAACAAACAGTCGATGCCATAGGCCAGCTCACAGATCACCTCGAGAATAAGTGTGAGGATGTGGTGAGATCCCACAATGAGGTGATTACTCAACTTGAAGAGTTACAGTCTGAGGTTGCGGACCTACGACGGAAGACCTGTGACCTCGAGGATAGGTCACGCATTAACAACAGAAAACTCCGCGGCATCCCAGAAATGGTCTCCAACTCGGACCTTAAATAATTTGCAATGGATCTCTTCATGAACCTCCTCCCTACTAACTTCATCGATGATTTCCTCATTGATCGCATCCACAGTCTCCCGAAGGCAAAAAATGCCCCAAAGGACGTTCCAAGAGACACTTTGATGAGGATGCATTATTTCCACATTAAGGAACAAATCCTACGTGCAGCTATGTGACCGGATCTGCCGGTCTCAACCTTGGGAGATCTACAAGTATACGGAGACCTATCAGCTACTACTCTGGCTATGCGACGTTCATTCTATCCGCGGCATTAAGGAGGGCTGATATTCCCTATCGCTGGGGATTCCCGACCAAACTACTTGTCAGAATGAACGGCGCTACAAATGTAATAACTACACCGGAGGCTGGTTTGAGACTTTTTGACTCTTGGAAATTGGAGGACACATCCACAAAGGCTCCTAAAACCCTCAAATTGGCTCAAGAGTGGTCAATTGCTGGCAGCTCAACCTGAAGAACCGCTGCTACAACCAAGTAGTATGTCTCTAATGGACAGGATTTACTTATCCATATTTACATTGTTGTAGACCGTTATTCTATTCTCCCGGTCAATGCTTTTGGTAGTTACTGAGCAAGGTATTCCCACATATATACGTGAGATATAACTTTTGTTAAGGATGTGCACACTGTGTTAACTTTTCCATGACCTTACTGACCCGTGTATACCTTTAACCTTCTACTCTCAACCTCCTACACACTGCTCTAGCCTTTTTTTCCTACCCACGATTACTCTCTATATGTGGTGCACTCTACTACCGGTGGATGACTTGCGCTCTCTGCCGCGGGTGTATGTACTGCCGCTACTCACGATTCGTAAATTTTAATTTTTTTGTTCTCTCACCCATGATAGCTAAGTCCATGTATTTTTATCCTTGTCTCTTCTGCCACTACCACCGCTATTAGCCGTGGGTGTGTCTCGCCACGATCCCAGTCTTCTGGTGGTGCGTGTGGGGCTCACTTACCCCTACGATGACTCCATGCATTGTCCGGGAATTTGCATTTATTTTATATCTCTTTGATATTGCTGTTATATGCTGATTGTTATAGAAGTGAGGGAGGGTATCTCCCCACGTCTCGACCCCATGTGGTGCCTATTTAGGCAACCCTGTTTGGCATCCATGAGGTGCCTACTATATTTTCTACCTTTACTATTTCTCCCCTTCTCCCTGTCTCTCCAAGTTTTGGTACACATGTATTCTTGTTTCTCTCGTTATACAGTTCATGTTTGTAGATTGAGTATAGCATTGTCGCCTAAGATGCCTAATGGTTAAAGTTCTCTCCTTGAACGTGAAAGGTCTGAATTCACCCAACAAGCGGCGACTGGCCCTAAACCACTTTGCAAAATGTAAGGCACACATAGTGGCTCTACAGGAGACTCACTTCATGTCTATATCTCCACCTTCCCTTATGGACAAAACATTCCCCACCTGCTATATGTCCAACGGTCCTAAGAAAAAAGCGGGAGTAGGTTTTTTATTTTCTAATACATGCAATTTTTCTCTAGAACATCAAATTTCGGACCAGGAAGGTAGATACCTCATTCTGACTGGTAAACTGGAGGACAAGCCAGTCACCTTAGCTATCCTGTATGCACCTAACACCAAACAAATACCCTTCTTTAGGAAATTCTTTAAGACCCTTCAGACGCACCAATCGGGTGCTTTGTTATTGTTGGGGGATTTTAACGTGGTCCCCGACCCCACGGTGGATAGATCCTCGACCTGTTCTGTCTCCAGTGCAAGCCCGCTTCGGGATAATTCCCACTCCTTCCAGAATATTTTACACGAGTATGACCTCTACGATGTATGGAGGGCCAAAAACCCGGCCTGTAGGGACTACTCGTTTTTCTCCCTGGTACATGGTTCTTTCTCTAGGATCGACCTAGCAGTATCAGATAAATGGACCCTTCAACAGGTATCGAAGGCTTCTATCCTGCCAGTATCATGGTCTGATCATTCTGCACTCTCTATCCATTGGAACCTTCGATGCCCTAGGACTTCACCTACCCTATGGCGTCTCGGAGAGTATCTCCTCACGAATGCGGAAGCTAAACGATCTATAACACAGGCCCTCTACCTATATATCGAAACTAATATCCCAGCTGACACGTCCATATTTACGCACTGGTGTGCCCTCAAAGCGGTGGTTAGGGGAGCTGCAATTCAAGCAGCTGCTTATATTCGTACAACTTCCCGTGATCAACAGATAGAGCTCGAAGCCCGCCTTAAAGATTTAGAAAACCAACTTAAGACGAGCCCGTCTAATAAGAAAATATATCGTGACCTAATTCGTATCAGAGATGAGATAAATAAATTGGCCCTAACTGAAGTCCACAAAAATCTTTTCCGATTGCGACAAAAGTTCTATATGCAGGGGGATAAGGCTGGCAGATTGCTTGCCCGCAAGCTGAGGGGGAAGACCGCTAAGGAGAGGGTGAAATCTATTATCAATTTAAATAACGTTAAAATAACGGACCTGTCTGCAATTGCTGACGCCTTTGCCACATACTACTCCACCCTCTACAACTTGAAAGAAGATTCATCTATCCCACAACCCACGCCAGCTAATATTGCGGTCTTTTTGAAAGATATACATTTCCCCTCACTTGACCCTGACACCCTACACACTCTAATCCAGCCCTGGTCCCGTACAGAAATTAATCAAGTGATTGACTCTCTCCCGTTGGATAAAGTGCCAGGCCCTGACGAGTTCATTAATAAATTTTATAAATGTTTCAAAGACCCCCTCATCCCTATTCTAGACTCAGTCTATAATCATGCTTCATCTGTCGGGAGCTTTCCAGTAGAAATGTTGGAGGCTCGTGTAGTTGCTTTTCCCAAGCCAGGGAAGAACCCCGCTCTGACGCCTTACTATCGCCCCATAGCACTACTAAATACTGATTTAAAAATGTATGCAAAACTAGTAGCCAACAGACTCAACCCTCTTCTCCCCTCCCTCGTCCATCGTGATCAGGTGGGATTTGTCCCCGGTAGACAATCCCCCAATAACACTAGACGAGTAATAAATGTGATGGACGCCTTCACTGCTTCAGATGCTCCCTTATTGTTGCTTTCTCTGGACGCGGAGAAGGCGTTTGATCGCCTGCACTGGGGATATCTTCAGGCAGTGCTACGTAATTTTGGACTTAATGGCAGAGTACTCACCTCCATTTTAGCCCTATACTCTAATCCCTCGGCAAGAGTGTGTGTAAATGGACTCCTCTCTCCTTCCTTTTGGATCACGAATGGCACACGCCAAGGGTGCCCCCTGTCCCCGCTAGTGTTCGCTCTGGCAATTGAGCCTCTAGCTGGCAAAATCAGATCTACGACCCTGCTTAAAGGCATAGACTATTTAGGACAATCACATAAGATATGTCTCTTCGCGGACGATGTCCTTCTGACACTTACTGATCCCGTTATCTCCCTCCGAGCTTTACACGCACTCTTGAATGAATATTCTACGGTATCTTATTATAAACTTAATAATACCAAAACGGAAGCGCTCCCCATTAACTTCCCACCTCCCCTTTTATCCGCGTTAAAAGCTACTTATCTGTATTCCTGGCAGGATAGAAACCTCAAATATCTGGGGATACATATTACCCAGAAGATGGACGATCTGATCTCTGCAAACTATCCCCCACTATTACGTAAATTTACTAATCTGGTCTCCCACTGGATGATGCAACATGTTTCATGGTTAGGGCGAATAGCTGCACTGATGACGGTTCTCCCCAGACTTATGTATCTCTTTCGGGCCATCCCCATTCTCCTACCTAACTATCTTCTGTCTAAATTTAATGCATTATTCAGCTCCTATGTATGGAAAGGTAGGAAACCGAGACTAGCCAGGAAAATGATGATCCGGCCCAAACAAGAGGGGGGCTTGGCCTACCCAGATATACACTCCTATCAACTAGCGTGTCGACTTGCCCAAATAGGAGCTTGGTACTCACACTCTGCACATAAAACATGGGTTCACCTCGAACAAGGGCTTGTTTCCCCACTTCCCCTGACAGATATTTTACTGCTCCCGAAGAGTGAAGACAAACTATTAACCGCTAGATCTCTCATCATCCAAGCTACTCGGAAGGCTTGGTTGGAGGTGGTGCTTAGAGGGAACGGTATAACCCTCCCCTCCTCTGCCCTCTCACTGACAGGCATAACCTCCCTGATTCCCGATATGAGATTTGATGCCTGGATATCCAGGGGAATCCTGTCCCTACATGATGTAATGGTAGACAACACCCTGTTTTCTTTTGCTCAAATACAACAAAGATTCTCATTGCTGCATAGGGAATTTTATAAATATTTGCAACTTAGACACTGGCTTCACGGGGCTTCATGCTCCCTCCACACCATATTCCCATTGCCTAAACTTATCCAGAACTTCCTTGATACTGGGGAGGGCAAGGGAGGCATCACTAAATGGTATAACTATATTATCTACCCCCAGCCCTTACAGAAAGCCCCTTTTCAATTGATATGGGAGACGGACCTTAGATGCTCCATCTCAGTGGAGGAATGGGAGATGATCTTTCAAACTTGCTTTAAAATATCTAAATGTATTTCACATATGGAATCATTTTATAAACTCCTCCATCGTTTGTATTTCACCCCCTCCCGCATACATGCAATGCAACCTTCCACATCTAATCTCTGTTGGCGCAACTGTAGTAATGTCGGAACTTTATTACATATTTTCTGGGAATGCCCAGCGCTTGCCCAGCTTTGGAACTCTGTTTTTCACCTTATAGGTTTGGTGATGGGTCATCATCTAACTCCACACCCACGACTAGCTCTTCTCCACCTCTATTATGGCGACTTGTCGCCGGGCGATCGATATGTCTTGGGTCACATACTTATCACCACCAAACTTCTAATTGCCCGTCAGTGGCGTTCCCCCGTGGTCCCCCATATAACTGCAATAGAAAAGGCTATACAGTCTCATTGTGAATTTGAAACCGCAGGGGTTGTCTATTCTTCCACATCATCTTGCCCTCTTCTTCGCTGGCTTTCGTGGACTAACTGCTGGCACAGCCGTCCGCCAGATGTCATACATGACACATAGAAGCTTGACAAACTGACACATAACTGCTGTTGGATGGATTCAGCCCCACATGGTTTTATTGTTTGTTGATTTGCTTAATATTCTCTACACAATTATGTACTTGTTGAAATGCTTGTGTACCCCCCATCTTACCACCCCTTTTTTCTTTTCTGTACCCCATTCCCATTTACTTTTGTTCAACTACAAAATAATAAAAATGAATATTGAAAAAAAAAAGAAAGAAAAAAAGAACACGAATACAGTATATTTATGTTAGCATATCTTGATTTTTATTTGTTGCTTGTTTATCAAACACTAGCCTACACATATACATCAAATGTATCCTGTACCAATTCATTTTATGCAATGACAGCTACCGTAGATGAAGTTATGAAAAAAAGAAAGCAATACATTCTGAGAACTACAATTAATAACAAAGGTTCAAGAGATGGGAATATGGATGTAGACTAGAGTTCGGTACAGTATGTCATCCCAGTTGTCGGGATCATGCAGGCGGTGACATAACCAATACTGGTATCCTGGCAGTGAAGATCCCAACGGTGGAGGGGGTAAGTATTCCCCCCCCCCCATACACAAACACACTCCCCTACACTAACACTAACCTTTCAGGGGTGGCGGCTAGAGCTTACACCCCAGTGTGGAACCCTAACCCCCCATTTTACCTAACCGTAACCCTCATGCCCACCTACTTACCTTTGGGTCGTCGGCAGTCAGTCTTCGGCGCCGTTCTCCCAAGTGGTGTCAGGATTCCGGTGTTGGTCACATGACCGTCAGTATCCCATCCATCGCCATGCTGAACATATCCTTACAGTACATATCTACACTCTCATTTCACTTACAAAGTGTCCTAGAATAAAAAAAATAAATAGTTAAGTACAATCTGTGTATGCTTCTGAAGAAACTATGCAGTTTCCTAAAGGAAATGGCTTAAATAGACAATCCTTTGTGTTGCAAAGACAGAAGAGAAATCGAAATTCAAAATGTTAAAAATAAGTGTTGACTTCTGAAATAGTAGACTTGTGTAATTGACAAGAAGACGGGAATACGTATTGACAAAAACAACTGTGTTCTCATTGCATCTTAGTTTGTATTGCACATATATCAGTTTGTTTGCACTTCTTATTCCACAGAACATCCATTAGCATAACCTCCACTTCTCTAAAATATGTGTCAAGCAAATTGCATTTTGAGTCTGTAAAATTTTACTTTTTTTTTAGAGATGTGCTCGGGGCACTTTTTGTGTTTTATGTTTTGGTTTTGGCTTTAATTCCCCGCTCGTGTTTTGGTTTTTGGATTGGTTTTGCCAAAACCACTCTTTTGTGTTTTGGTTTTGGATCTGGATGATTTTTGAAAAAAGCATAAAAACGGCTAAAATCACAGAATTTGGGGGTAATTTTGATCCTACGGTATTATTAACCTCAATAACATTGATTTCCACTCATTTCCAGTCTATTCTGAATACCTCACACTTCACAATATTGGGGGTCATTCCGAGTTGATCGCTAGCTGCCGTTGTGCAGCGATCAGGCTAAAAATCTGCACTTCTGCGCATGCGTATGGAGCGCACTTTGCACGCGCGACGTACTTTCACAAAAACCGATGTAGTTTTACACAAGGTCTAGCGACGCTTTTCAGTCGCACTGCTGATCGTTGAGTGATTGACAGGAAGTGGGTGTTTCTGGGTGGTAACTGACCGTTTTCGGTGTGTGTGTGAAAAAACGCAGGTGTGCCAGGTAAAAATGCAGGAGTGGCTGGAGAAACGGGGGAGTGGCTGGCCGAACGCAGGGCGTGTTTCTGACGTCAAAACAGGAACTAAACAGTCTAAAGTGATCGCAAGGTAGGAGTAGGTCTGCAGCTACTCTGAAACTGCACAATTTTTTTTGTAGCAGCGCTGCAATTCTTTCGTTCGCACTTCTGCTAAACTAAGATACACTCCCAGAGGGTGGCGGCTTAGCGTTTGCACTGCTGCTAAAAGCAGCTAGCGAGCAATCAACTCGGAATGAGGGCCATTGTCTTTAGGCCCAAAGGTTGCACCGAGGTGGCTGTATGACTAAGCTAAGCGACACAAGTCTGCGGCACAAACACCTGGCCCATCTAGGAGTGGCACTGCAGTGTCAGACAGGATGGCAGATATAAAAAAAGGCCCCAAACAGCACATGAAGCAAAGAAGAAAAAGAGGTGCAATGAGGTTGCTATATGACTAAGCCAAGCAACACAAACAATTGGCCCATCTAGGAGTGGCACTGCAGTGTCAGACAGGAGGGCAGATATAAAAAAAAAGTCCCCTAACAGCACATGATGCAAAGATGAAAAAGAGGTGCAATGAGGTAGCTGTATGACTAAGCTAAGCGACACAAGTGTGCGGCACAAACACCTGGCCCATCTAGGGTTGGCACTGCAGTCCCACTGTACTAATAGTGGATACCGGATGCACGTCTAACACCAGCATAGTTGTCATGGCCTCAGTAATACGCTTTGCAGCATGGTATATATATATATATATATATATATATATATATATATAAGGCAGTATCACTGGAATTATATGGCAGTATCACTGGACATATACGGCAGTATCACTGGAATTATATGGCAGGATCACTGGAATTATACGGCAGGATCACTGGATTTATACGCCAGTACTACTGGAATTATACGGCAGGATCACTGGACTTATACGCCAATACCACTGGAATTATATGGCAGGATCACTGGAATATACGGCTGGATCACAGGATTAATATGGCTGTACCACTGGATTTATATGACAGTACCACTGGACATATACGGCAGTATCACTGGACTGGAATTATACGGCAGGATCACTGGAATTATACAGCAGGATCACTGGAATTATACCGCAGTACCACTGGCCTTATGAGGCAGGATCACTGGAATTATACGGCAGGATCACTGGAATTATACGGCAGGATTAATGGAATTATACGGCAGGGTCACTGGATTTATACGCCAGTACCAATGGAATTATACGGTAGGATCACTGGAATTATACGGCAGGATCACTGGAATTATACCGCAGTACCACTGGCCTTATGAGGCAGGATCACTGGAATTATACGGCAGGATCACTGGAATTATACGGCAGGATTAATGGAATTATACGGCAGGGTCACTGGATTTATACGCCAGTACCAATGGAATTATACGGTAGGATCACTGGAATTATACGGCAGGATCACTGGAATTATACCGCAGTACCACTGGCCTTATGCAGCAGGATCAATGGAATTATACGGCAGGATCACTGGAATTATACGGGCAGGATCAATGGAATTGCACGGCAGGATCACTGGATTTATACGCCAGTACCACTGGAATTATACGGCAGAATCACTGGAATTATAAGGCATTACCACTGGATTTATATGGCAGTACCACTGGACATATACGGCAGTATCACTGGACTGGAGTTATACTCCAGTACCACTGGAATTATACTGCAGGATCACTGGAATTATACGACAGTACCACTGGACTTATCGGCAGTACCACTGGACATATAGAGCAGTATCACTGGAATGGGTTTATACGCCAGTACCACTGGAATTATACGGCAGGATCACTAGAATTATACGGCAGGATCACTGGATTTATATGGCAGTATCACTGGCATTATATGACAGGATCACTGGAATTATACGGCAGGATCACTGGAATTATACGGCAGGATAACTGGATTTATATGCCAGTACCACTGGAATTATACGACAGGATCACTGGACTTATACGCCAGTACCACTGGAATTATATGGCAGGATCACTGGAATAT
Organism: Pseudophryne corroboree; assembly: GCF_028390025.1. Lineage (NCBI taxonomy): Eukaryota > Metazoa > Chordata > Amphibia > Anura > Myobatrachidae > Pseudophryne > Pseudophryne corroboree. The sequence goes on along the minus strand of NC_086451.1, from coordinate 465,479,969 downwards.
ACGGCTGGATCACAGGACTGGAATTATACTGCAGGATCACTGGAATTATACGGCAGGATCACTGGAATTATACGGCAGTACCACTGGCTTTATGCGGCAGGATCACTGGAATTATACGGCAGGATCACTGGAATTATACATCAGGATTAATGGAATTATACGGCAGGATCACTGGAATTATACGGGCAGGATCAATGGAATTGCACGGCAGGATCACTGGATTTATACGCCAGTACCACTGGAATTATACGGCAGAATCACTGGAATTATAAGGCAGTACCACTGGATTTATATGGCAGTACCACTGGACATATACGGCAGTATCACTGGACTGGAGTTATACTCCAGTACCACTGGAATTATACTGCAGGATCACTGGAATTATACGACAGTACCACTGGATTTATCGGCAGTACCACTGGACATATACAGCAGTATCACTGGACTGGATTTATACGCCAGTACCACTGGAATTATACGGCAGGATCACTAGAATTATACGGCAGGATCACTGGATTTATATGGCAGTATCACTGGCATTATATGACAGGATCACTGGAATTATACGGCAGGATCACTGGAATTATACGGCAGGATCACTGGATTTATATGCCAGTACCACTGGAATTATACGACAGGATCACTGGATTTATACGCCAGTACCACTGGAATTATATGGCAGGATCACTGGAATATACGGCTGGATCACAGGACTGGAATTATACTGCAGGATCACTGGAATTATACGGCAGGATCACTGGAATTATACGGCAGTACCACTGGCCTTATGCGGCAGGATCACTGGAATTATACGGCAGGATCACTGGAATTATACATCAGGATTAATGGAATTATACGGCAGGATCACTGGATTTATACGCCAGTACCAATGGAATTATACGGCAGGATCACTGGAATTATATGGCAGGATCACTGGAATTATACCGCAGTACCACTGGCCTTATGCAGCTCACTGGAATTATACGGCAGGATCACTGGAATTATACGGGCAGGATCAATGGAATTACACGGCAGGATCACTGGATTTATACGCCAGTACCACTGGAATTACACGGCAGGATCACTGGATTTATACACCAGTACCACTGGAATTATACGGCAGGATCACTGGAATTATTCGGCAGTACCACTGGATTTATATGGCAGTACCACTGGACATATACGGCAGTATCACTGGACTGGAGTTATACTCCAGTACCACTGGACTTATACGGCAGGATCACTGGAATTATATGACAGTACCACTGGATTTATCAGCAGTACCACTGGACATATACAGCAGTATCACTGTAATGGATTTATACGCCAGTACCACTGGAATTATACGGCAGGATCACTGGAATTATACGGCAGGATCACTGGAATTATACGGCAGGATCACTGGATTTATACACCAGTACCACTGGAATTATATGGCAGGATCACTGGAATATACGGCTGGATCACAGGACTGGAATTATACCGCAGGATAACTGGAATTATACGGCAGGATCACTGGATTTATATGGCAGTACCATTGGCATTATATGACAGGATCACTGGAATTATACGGCAGGATCACTGGATTTGTACGCCAGTACCACTGGAATTATACGACAGGATCACTGGATTTATACGCCAGTACCACTGGAATTATATGGCAGGATTACTGGAATATACGGCTGGATCACAGGACTGGAATTATATGGCAGGATCACTGGAATTATACGGCAGGATCACTGGAATTATACGGCAGTACCACTGGCCTTATGCGGCAGGATCACTGGAATTATATGGCAGGATCAGTGGAATTATACAGCAGGATTAATGGAATTATACGGCAGGATCACTGGTTTTATACGCCAGTACCAATGGAATTATACGGCACGATCACTGGAATTATACGGCAGGATCACTGGAATTATACCGCAGTACCACTGGCCTTATGCAGCTCACTGGAATTATACGGCATGATCACTGGAATTATACGGGCAGGATCAATGGAATTACATGGCAGGATCACTGGATTTATACGCCAGTATCACTGGAATTACACGGCAGGATCACTGGATTTATACACCAGTACCACTGGAATTATACGGAAGGATCACTGGAATTATACGGCAGTACCACTGGATTTATATGGCAGTACCACTGGACATATACGGCAGTATCACTGGACTGGAGTTATACTCCAGTACCACTGGAATTATACGGCAGGATTACTGGAATTATACGACAGTACCACTGGATTTATCAGCAGTACCTGGACATATACAGCAGTATCACTGGACTGGATTTATACGATAGTACCACTGGAATTATACGGCAGGATCACTGGAATTATACGGCAGGATCACTGGATTTATATGGCAGTACCACTGGCATTATACGACAGTATCACTGGAATTATACGGCAGGATCACTGGAATTATACGGCAGGATCACTGGATTTATACGACAGTACCACTGGAATTATACGACAGGATCACTGGATTTATACACCAGTACCACTGGAATTATACAGCAGGATCACTGGAAATATACGACATTACCACTGGACATATACAGCAGTATCACTGGACTGGACTTAAACACCAGTACCACTGGAATTATACGGCATGATCACTGGAATTATATGGCAGGATCACTGGATTTATACGGCAGTACCGCTGGACATATAAGGCAGTATCAATGGACATATACTGCAGTATCACTGGACATATACGGCAGTACCACTGGACATATACATCAGCACAGGGACACCACCACTGGACAGATGCAGGACAACACAACCACTGGAATGTACTGGACTTATACAGCAGCACTGGACATATGGCAGCAGAGGACACCACCACTGTGACTGGACTGATGCAGCACAAGACACTCACACTGAAATGATGCAGGACACTGAGGACGGAGACACGTCCTCTCTCTACACTCTCCAATGTCGGAGTGAAAATGGCGGCGACGCGCGGCTCCTTATATGGAACCCAAACCCCGCGAGAATCCGACAGCGGGATGATGACGTTTTTCCTCGTTCTGGTTTCCGAGTCAGGCGGGAAAACCCGAGCCTGACTCGGAGACGGGCTAGAGTTGTGAAGTTCGGGGGAGTTAGGTTCTCTGTGAACTGAACCCGCTCATCTCTACTTTTTTTTTTTGCTCTAACTTTATACAGTAGAAGCCTTAAGATCTTGATTTTGTCACAATACAGTACAAATATTCAGCAGGAAGGTAAGTCATATGGATGACACAAATTTAGTTTGGATCACATTTTACCATTCTCCCGTCAGTTAATGACCTCACACACAGTTATGCTTTTCTGACACCTGCTGTTCCAATCTCATCCAAACACTAGCAGATCAAAAAGCGGATTACTTGAAGAACTACAAATTTGAAGTCAGTCATACTGTATTGCTTATGCCATTAATGCTCGTATTATAAAAGTACAGTAGCATTAGACTGTATCAGTTCAGGGGTGCTCTGTCTGCTGTATCAGTCCAGGGGTGCTCTGTCTGCCATATCAGTCCAGGGGTGCCCTGTCTGCCATATCAGTCCAGGGGTGCCCTGCCTGCCGTATCAGTCCAGGGGTACCCTGTCTGCTGTATTCAAAAAAGTGGTGCTCTGTCTGCTCTATCTGAAAGGTGTGACCTCTCCGTCCATCCAGGGACTCCGCCTCAGTGTAAGATTAAAATAATTAAAGCTAAAAAGAAAAAGCTTAAATTATAATTATAAAAATATATATCTTTTTTTGTTTGTGCTGTACCTCAGTGTACTATACCATTTTTATTTAATTTTCATAAGTACTGTGACACTGCCGGTCAGACCGCAGTATATTATTTTCTACTCATAAGTGCATTGTGTGACACTGTCGGTGAAGTCAACCGCAGTGCGTAATTATTATATTTATTTCTGACTCATTTTTGCAACACTGTAACCGCCGGTGTGTGATATAAAAAATACTTCTACATATTTTTGAGTCATCTGTGCAACACTGTCGGTCAGTGCTGTAACTAGACTTTTTTGTGCCCTGTGTCAGAGAGAGAATTGGCCCCCACTGCCCCCCCTCCACTTCCTATTTCACAATGGCGCATGCCTCATGGGGAAGGGTCATGATAAGATTGATCCCAGAGAAAGCCTACACTATGACATCCCCTCCCTCATGATATATATATATATATAAATATATATACAGGTTGAGTATCCCATATCCAAATATTCCGAAATACGGAATATTCCGAAATACGGACTTTTTGGACTGAGAGTGAGATAGTGAAAACTTTGTTTTTTGATGGCTCAATGTACACAAACTTTGTTTAATACACAAAGTTATTAAAGTTATTGTATTAAATGACCTTCAGGCTGTGTGTATAAGGTGTATATGAAACATAAATGAATTGTGTGAATGTGCACACACTTTGTTTAATGCACAAAGTTACAAAAAATATTGTCTAAAATGACCTTCAGGCTGTGTGTATAAGGTGTATATGTAACATAAATGCATTCTGTGCTTAGATTTAGGTCCCATCACCATGATATCTCATTATGGTATGCAATTATTCCAAAATACGGAAAAATCCGATATCCAAAATACCTCTGGTCCCAAGCATTTTGGATAAGGGATACTCAACCTGTATATATATGATACACACACATTTATAGAACACTGCAAGAAAATTTGTTTGGACACAAATCCTCTTTATATCCCATTCATGCTCTTAACTTGAGATCTTGTGTTATTCAGTTACAATACCCTTTATTAAATGACACATTTTAATATACTGCCATACCCAGGATTCAAACCTATAACCTGTTGCATTCTAATCACACACCTTACTCTCTGAGCTATTTGATCCTGCATAAAAACTATGAGAACTATATGAAGCTACTGGTACTTTGTAAAAAATAATAATAATCAGCATTGCAATAGAGCAGATCTATGTAGTGTGCAGCCACACATCCAATCTCTTGCAGCCACACACTACATAGATCTGCTCAGCCGCAATGCTGATTATTTTTTTCAGAAAGTACAAGATAAGCTTCAAATAGAATTATCTAGCTTAGAACTCTCTAGCTTTTTATGTAAGGGAAGATAGCTCAATGACTGGATTGTCTGACTGTAATGCCACAGGCAGTCAGCATCTTGGAATGTAATAAAGGACAGTGTGACTGAATAACAAGGAAATCTCAAGTTGAGTTCATGAATGTTGTATAGGTATTAGTGATAGAAGGGGTCAGAATAGGAGACAGGGGCGGTCAGTAGATGCTGGGCTTCAGAAAGGGGGGAAGATGCCAGTGAAAGTAATTAAAACATATAATTGACAAATGCCACCAACAGCGCCCCCAGGGCCGGTGCAAGGTTTCTCGGCACCCTAGGCAAAACTTCTGCCTTCTGCTCCTTCCCCCTACCCACCCTTCAGATGAAAGGCATGCTGCTCTCGCCCCCTCCCCCATCTCTGTTAAATATCTGCTGTTCTATCCCCCCAAAATCTGTGTGCATGCTGCTGCTCAACCCCGCAGACTGTGTGCATGCCTGCTCCTTATATCCCCCCCACCCCCTCACCACACCGCTGCTCTCGCTCTCTTTCCTTATCAATGCAGAGATTGCACTGTGTAGCCACCTTACCTGCAGGCTGCAGTGCAGAGTTGGAACTGAGTAGTCTGTGAAATAGCCTGGAATGAAGAGCAGTGCTCCATGTCACCCCCAGCCAGGACTCCAGGAGCTTTCAAAGTTACTGCCTGTGGTGGGTGGGGGTGGAGCTGGAGGCTGCAATACAGGAGCATAGCAGTCACGGCTACTGTAAGATACACATTCTGGGGGATTGCAGTGGCTGTGAAAGTTAGGACTATGCTACATTTTTTAGTTAGCTGTAGCAGGCCGCCCCCTCAGGTCCTGGCGCCCCTAGGCAGCTGCCTAAAGCTGCCTAGTGGAAGCTCCGGCCCTGAGCGCCCCCTACCCTGCAGCGCCATGTGCGGTGCCCCCTCCACACACACCTAGTTACGGCCCTGCTGTTGGTGCAGTCAACCGCAGTGTGTAATTATTATATATATTTCTGATTCATATGTGCTACACTGTGACCGCCGGTGTGTGATAATAATATATATATATATATATATTTTGATTTAAATTAATATTTTCTGCTGTGTCTTCCCATCATACATCCAGGGACTGCAGCTGCTCCATCCATCTAGGGGTGTCCTGTCAGTCCACTTTAACTAAAAGACTTCTTTACTTCTTTATATATATATATATATATATATATATATATAGTGCTGTATCCTCCCAGTATACATTCAGACATGCTCTATCCATTTCAGGGTGCCGTATCTGTAACTCATATTTTTATGTTATACTTGTTGTCCTATTTTTATAATTCTTCTTATCACCACATTGTGATTCATTCAAATTAATATTATTAATAATAATTTTAAATTAACTAAATTTAAATTAAATTAATATAAATAAACTCTCCGCACTTGTATAGCAAACCTTCTGCATATCAAATAGGTCTTTGAGGAAATAAAGAATTTGATCCGATATAAATTAAATTAATTACATCTAAAATATTGTCTTTTTTTATTCTGTGAACTGAAATCTTGAGCCTTGACTAATGCGTAATTTTTTAAATATATTCTTTTAAACAATATTTTGTCTCCCAGCAGGGGCGCTGGAATGTTTTGAGGTTGGGGGCGGGGGTGTAGTAAAAATGACATTTTGGCAGTCCCCCCCAAACCTCTCCACCACCCCCCAAGTGCGGGTGAGCGGCACTTACCTCCGGGCGACTCCTGCTGTAAAATCAGTGTGCTGCCTCTGCCTGCTGTGCTCCATGTCCTCCTAGCCGGCTCTTCACTGATGCATTACTGGGAGGAGGCGGGGATGTCCCAGCAGGCTCAGCATAGCCACGCCTCCTTCCCAGTAATGCATCAGTGAAGAGCCGGCTAGGAGGACATGGAGCAGAGCAGGCAAAGGCAGCACGTTGATTTTACAGCAGGAGTCGCCCGCGGGGATCCTGGGGTAAGCGCTCTCCCTAACCCATGCCTCCATTTCATTTGGGGGGGCATGCTCCATTCCAACGCCTATGTCTCCCAGTATATACATCCAACGGCTGCTGCTGCTCTGTCCTACTACCACAGTGCAACCTTTTGGCCTAAACTGGATTAAACCATATTGTGAGGTGTGAGGCGTTCAGAATAGACTGGAAATGAGTGGAAATTAATGTTATTGAGTTAAATAATAAGGTGTAGTATGAGTTGCCGGCGGCCGGGTCCCTGGCGGCCAACATACCGGTGCCGGGATCCTGACCGCCGGCTTGCCGACAGCGGGGCGAGCGCAAATGAGCCCCTTGCACGATTCTCACTCCAGGGGGGTCGTGGACCCGCAAGAGGGAGAAAAGGTGTCAGTATGCCGTTTGTTGGGATTCCGGCGCCCGTATACTGGGCACCGGGATCCGAACAACCGGCATACTGAATACCACCCTAATAATACCGTAGGAACAAAAACACCCCCAAATTCTGAAATTTTTAGCTGTTTTTATGATTTAAAAAAAAAAAAACAGATCCAAAACCAAAACACGAAGGAGTTCCAAATCCGATGCACAAAACCCTAAAAATGGCTCGGTGCACACCCCTAGTGACTGTATCTAACATTTGGAAGTCTTTGCATGGGTAACCTCATTGTAGAATATATTATGTTGTTTTGAGGACGTAGAAGAAAAAGTTAGTGTTACGATGAGGCCTTTGAGATTATTTTTTTTCTTTGCTTCTTACTTGTTTCTACAGAATGCCTTATGCCTCAGGGTTCAATCATACAAAACAATGTACACCATGGTGTTTTACAGGCCAGTATCAGCTACAGTAGTTCTCATACTGGGGGGAGATGTATCAAGCTGTGGAGAGAAATGAAGTGTAGAAATTGATAAGGCAACCAATACTATCATTTACCTACCTAAAGGGTCTATGTGCTAAACCTTGGTTAATTAGGGGTCTATTTACTAAGCCTTGTAAGGATATAAAGTGGACGGAGATAAAGTACCAGCCAATCAGCTCCTAACTGTCATTTTTCAAACACAGCCTGTAACATGGCAGATAGGAGCTGATTGGCTGGCACTTTTTTTCTGCCCAAGGCTCAGTACATAGACCCGCAAAGTCTTTGAAATGACAGTTACAGATGTGTCCTGATACATTATTTCTGCTGTTGTGCCACTCAGCCCTTCTAGGAGCACCGGGTCCCGTGAGACGCTGCTAGCACCGGGATCTTCTTTTCTGTGGTTTTACCCAGAAAAGCATCTTAGTCACAATGCTATATGACTTGGACGCACCAGTGCGGATACATTTGATATGCGACACTTGTAGCAACTGAGTCCGAATCTGTTTAAAAATTAGAGATGAGCGGGTTCGGTTCGTCGAGATCCGAACCCCCCCGAACTTCACCTGTTTTACACGGTTCCGAGGCAGCCTCGGATCTTCCCGCCTTGCTCGGTTAACCCGAACGCGGCCGCACGTCATCATCCCACTGTCAGATTCTCGCGAGATTCGTATTCTATGTAAAGAGCCGCGCGTCGCCGCCATTTTCACTCGTGCATTGCAGATTGAACGGAGAGGGCATGGCTACATTCTCTGCCTGAAAAGCTCCATATCTGTGCTCAGTGTGCTGCAAATATCTGTGCTCAGTGTGCTGCAAATATCTGTGCTCAGTGTGCTGCAAATAATCTGTGCTCAGTGTGCTGCATTTTGGTGACCAACAGTATATAGTTGTACAGTAGGCCATTGCTGTATCTTGCAGCTCTGTGTCACTGCAAGTATCCATTCCATATCTGTGCTGCATTTTTGTGAGCAGTATATATAGTAGTACAGTGCAGCATTTTGGTGACCAACAGTGTATAGTTGTATAGTACAGTAGGCCATTGGTGTATCTTGCAGCTCCGTGTCACTTCAAGTATCCATATCTGTGCTGCATTGTTGTGAGCAGTATATAGTAGTACAGTGCAGCATTGTGGTGACCAGTATACTACAGTACAATAGTCCAGTGCTGTTCTCGCTGCTCAGTGTCAGTTCTCCATAGTATCATCAGTGATCAGTAAAATCAGTGCTCAGTATAATCAGTGATTGATCAGTATAATCAGTTCTCAGTATAATCAGTGATTGATCGGTATAATCAGTTCTCAGTATAATCAGTGCGCTGTTACACGTGCGCCCGTTTTCCGCCATTAGTGCATTGGGATTTAGACAATTGATGAAGTTATTGTGTCCCCGGTACAAAATCCCATCTAGATTCCACTTCACTAGGCAGGCGATAGCGAGATTTTACCAATTAATATCAGTGATTTATAATTAATTATTAATTACAGTGATCTTGCCAAATGATTCCGGTGATTTTTTTCATTTTCTTCCAGTAATTTGGATCAATAATACCATTGATTAGAATTAATAATTCCTGTGATTTTGTCATTTTCTTCCAGTGATTTGGACCAATAATACCATTGATTAGAACGAATAATTCCTGTGATTTTGTCATTTTCTTCCAGTGATTTGGACGAATAATACCATTGATAAGAACGAATAATTCCTGTGATATTGAGGTGTTTGTGTCGCTTAGTTTAGCCATCTAACGACCACAGTGCACCTCTTTCTCTTTTCTTTGCATCATGTGCTGTTTGGGGACTATTTTTTTTAAGTGCCATCCTGTCTGACATTTCCGTATATGTCCAGTGGTACTGCCATTTGATATAATTCCCGACAATATTGCCATATAATTCCAATGATTTTGTCATTTTCTTCCAGTGATTTGGACCAATAATACCATTGATTAGAACAAATAATTCCTGTGATATTGAGGTGTTTTAGTCGCTAAGTTTAGCCATCCAGCGACCACAGTGCACCTCTTTTTGTCTTTTCTTTGTATCATGTGCTCTTTGGGGACAATTTTTTAAGTGCCATCCTGTCTGACACTGCAGTGCCACTCCTAGATGGGCCAGGTGTTTGTGCCGCCCTCTTGGGTCGCTTAGCTTAGTCATCCAGCGACCTTGGTGCAAATTTTAGGACTAAAATTAGTATTGTGAGGTTTGAGGTGTTCAGAATAGACTGGAAATGAGTGGAAATTATGGCTATTGAGGTTAATAATACTATAGGATCAAAATTACCCCCACATTCTATGATCTAAGCTGTTTTTGAGGGTTTTTTGAAAAAAGAACACCCGAATCCGACAAAAAAATTTCAGGGAGGTTTTGCCAAAACGCGGCCGAATCCAAAACACGGCCGCGGAACCGAATCCAAAACCAAAACACAAAACCCGAAAAATTTCCGGTGCACATCTCTTTTAAAAATTCCTACGATGCAGCGCCCACTGCATTTTGCCACACCAAGTTCCGCTGTGCTCAGTCACGTCAGGCGTCTCTCGTCACCTGGCGTATTGAGGCTACAGTAGTTGTATGAGGTCACATCTGTAGAAGGTTACTGGTTTGTTTGAGCAACTTCTCCGTTTTATATTTCTTGCATATTTGATACATCCCTCCCACTGTGAAATACGGTAACTAGGACACCTGCAAGAGATCAAGGACCAAAGGTGTAGAAAGGTGTCATGGTGCCTGGAGCAAGGTATGTTTCGGCGCCCCCCTCCCCTGTACTGAAATGGGGGAGTGGCCACCTGGGCCGGTTTAGACCTTGTGGCATCCAGGGTGAAAGTTTCCTTTGGTGCCCCCCCAACACACACACCCATAGGTCTAATATAGTGTGCGCCAATGGCGCGCGGCAAAAAATAGGAGCGTGACTTCATAGGGAAGGGCCATGGCAACAGTTATGCCCCCTGTAGTTATGGACCCAGTAGTTGTGCCCCTGTAGATTTGCCCCCAGTCGATTTGCCCCTTGTAACTGTGCCCGCAGTAGGTGTGCTCCCTGTAGCTGTGCCCCCAGTAGGTGTGCCTCCTGTAGCTGTGCCCAGAGTAATTGTGCACCCTGGTTTGTGACCCCTGTAGATTTGTCCCCAGTAGTTGTGCCCTCTGTAGATTTGCCCCCAGTAGATGTGCCCCCTGTAGGTGTGCCTGGAGCAGTTGTGCAAGGACACCAGGGCCAGTATTTACTAAAAATCTGAGTTTGGCCGATTTGTGTTTTTTTTTCTAAGTCCCAATCCGGGAATTCACTAAGCACCAATCTCGGCAGTGTCTGGTCTATTCGTAATGGTTTGAATGACAACGTTCCGAAATACGAATGAATAGACCATCGGTCAAACGCGGCTGTTATTTCATAGAATACGGGAATTCACTATTCATTCGTATTTGGGTGTTAGTCTCTGAGTGCTCAAATGCGGTCGTATTTTTTTTGCGATTCGTAAAAAAAAGCGGCAAAAAATAGACCTGCTTTTTTCAGTCGTGTTTACATGTGTTGCAAATAAAAAATCACTCACACCTGAATTAGGATGCCTATAAAAGGATGTTAGGCCCATTTCAATACACCTACACTCAGAAATGGCAGCAGGATTGTGGACCAGTGATCTTTTGTGTGCTGTGGGATTCCTCAGACTCAGACATCAGCCTGTAAGTACCCAGGGCCAAGAAACTGAACATGGTCAGCAGGTTGTACAGGTTCCGCGGAGGCTGCGCAGGCCTCATTTTTTTAGGGGGCATTTAAACTTGAACGCATTGTCCGATGATAAGGTCATACAGATGTTCCGTCTAAATCGTAACAACATTTTCCATCTGTATGACCTTGTCAAACTGGGCCTAGACCCTGAGACAGCACGCTCTCGCTCTGTCTCAGGCCTGCACAAACTCCTGGCTGTGTTGCACTTTCTGGCTACTGGCAGCTTTCAGGCTGTGTCTGGGGATGTCATAGGAATCTCACAGCCCTCATTTTCCAGAATCTTAACACAGGTGATGTATACCTAACTACCTCTTCTGTTTTGTGTTTGTTTTAATTTCTCGGTGGCCAGTTCTGTCCTAAAATCTCATGTTTATTGTTCTTTAAAATATACACACAGGTGTTGGCTGTTTTGCAGCCCCACATCGAGGCCTCAATCTGCTTCCCTACCCAGGAGTCTCAGTGGCATGCCGTCAGGGTAGATTTCTATGAGCTGGCTGGCATGCCCAATGTGCTTGGAGCCATAGATTGCACACACATTCAGCTTAGACCACCTAGGGGCAGGCAGCACATATATACAAACCGCCATTTCGAACACTCCACAAATGTGCAGGTGGTTTGTGATGCAAATCTCAAAAGAATGAGTGTTGTTGCTGGTTACCCTGGGGGCTGCCATGACTCCTTCATCCTCAGTCAGTCATACCTCTTTGATAAGTTTGAGGACGGACAAATGCCAGATGGATGGCTGCTGGGTATGTAAATTGATATGTGTAGGCCTGCGTATACTTTGTCCAAATACAGGTGCAGATGTATTAACCTGTAGAAGGCATAAGGAAGTGAGAAACCAGTGATCTGTGCAAGGTGATAAAGGCACCAGCCAATCAGCTCCAATATGTAAATTAACATTTAGGAACAGATTGTCTGCTGCCTTTATTACCTTGCACATCTCACTGGCTTTTCACTTCCTTATGCCTTCTACAGGTTAATACATCTGCCCCACAGTGTGTTACTTATGTGTGGCTGTATCTTAACATGAATCACGTTACTTTATCTGTCTTTTAGGTGATGGAGGATATGGCTGTTTCTCTTGGCTTCTAACTCCATTGTTCCGACCTTATACCCCTGCTGAACACAATTACAATCATGCACATAAGTCCACGTGGAATGTGATAGAAAGATGTTTTGGTGTGCTGAAATCTAGGTTTCGGTGTCTGGATAAGTCTGGTGGCCTTTTGTTGTATAGTCCCTCCAAGGTGACTCAAATTGTGTTCTGCTGATGCTTTCTTCATAACATGTGTTTGCAACAAAATCTGCCACATGTTGAGGAGGAGGAGGAGGAGGAGGAGGAGGAGGAGGAAGAAAGGAGCCAGCAAGCAGAGGAATTAGAGACATCTGGTGATACTTGGAGTACTGATGTAGGGAGGCAGGTTAGGCAACAGATCATCAATCGCTATTTCTAAGATAAGCTTGGTTTGCTTATTTCATTTGTTGTGTAATCATAAATAGATGTTTTGCCTTTTTAACCAAAAACCATTACTCAGAATGTGTCTGTCTCCTTAACACATACAAACACCCTCGCTATATGAAAAACAAATGTCGCATGTGTATTGTGTGTATTTTTAATCTCAAAACAACAGATTATGAGTGGCATGCATTAAGTCTGGATAAGTGATCGTAAACTTGCAGTGCTAATTTCTTACAGGCCCACATCATCCATTTAGTATTTCCCTTAATCATTGTGTGTAACGTCCTAATGCACAGGTTCACAAACTCGGCCCTCAGGACCCCACACAGTGCATGTTTTTCACGTAACCCAGTAGAAGCACAGGTGTATGAATTACTCACAGACATATGTTAAAAGGTTCACAGGTGAAGCTAATTATGTCACTTGTGATTCTGTGAGGAGACCTGCAAAACATGCACTGTGTGGGTTCCTGAGGGCCGAGTTTGAGAACCTGTGTTCCCAGAAAACACTCCTCAACATATAATATGTTAGCCTTGAGGAATACATGTGTCCCTATGTGTGATGCACCATCATATTTAAGACTCACAAACTTACTGTAATCAGGAATAATTTATTTCCTAATGTTTGATGCTGTAAACTTGATGCTGTGTAAGTAAATACACAGTTTGCCACACATATACATTATTATACACAGTTTTTGTTTTTTTGTTGTAAAAGTACATATTTGTTTGTTTCAGCATCATGTGTAAAAACATTCTTAATATTTTTTTACACACACAAACATGTCCCAACAATACTGACATTCATTTGGACAATGTTTTTCAAACAAAACAAAGGCAACATATTACAAGCTTTTTACGCAACTCAATTGTGTTCTTCTTGTAATGTTGTATAGATAAGATAGCTAAGATATGTATCACTAACATTGTAATTTGGATTGTCTGCAGGCAAAGAGAATGATTGGAATCTAGAAAGAGTAATGATTAGAAAAAAATCAAGTGGTCAGTTTACTTCCTGCTAAAGACATTCTGCCTGGCTGGCAATTATTGTATCTGCAGGCAAAGAGAATGATTGGAATCTAGAAAGAGTAATGATTAGAAAAAAAATCAAGTGGTCAGTTTACTTCCTGCTAACATGTATGTGTGGCTCCATCAACATTTCCCTCCTCCAATACAAAAAAAAAAATGGTAATGAATAAATGTGCGTACTAAATTTATGGGTTTTTTTTGGCCCACTTATAATTAATGATGTTGAAAAAAGGGTCAAGGAGCTAAGTGTTATCTTTTTTTAGCAACAAAAACACTTGCTAACTATTTTGAGTTACTTATCACAAATGTCTAACTTGTTTTTTCCCCCACGTTTTTTTGGGTGGCTGCTTGTCCTGCCCTTTGCCTTTAGCACTGTCATGTTGTCGTGCTCTGGTGGACCGTCTTGGTGGTGATGAGACTGGCATGATATTTGGAGTAGTCATACCAGAACTGCTGCTTGTTTGCTGTTGGTGCATGCATCTGAGTGTTTCATTCAGGTTAGTGAGGGTGGCATTGAGTTCACGTGTAGCAGCATTTTGATTGTCTACTATTCGGAATAAACTTTCATTAATCTTTTGATTGTTTTGAAAAATGCTCATATAACTTTGTTGTTGTCTGTGCTGTTCTTCCATTATGCGCTGTAAGTTGCCCATGACCTGTGTAATGTCTGTACGCATGAGTTCCATGGTATTGCCTATTCTGGTTGTTTGTTCATTTTGTCTACTCAGATTTCTTGATATTCTTCTGAGGTGAGATGGTAGGCTTGCAAACATTTGTGTCTGCTTACGCAGGCAATCTTAATTAGTGGCCTGCTGTCTAGCCCAAATAGTCCAAAACACCTGATCAGGGCCTTGTGTTCCTGGTGTTGTTGGGCTGTGTTGTGGTGGTGGTGTGCTTTGCTGTGGTGGTGTACTCACAGGTGCTGAGGGGCTCATTCCTTGAAGTAATGGCTGCATTTCTAAGATGTTTGTCTCCTCCATGTCACTGTGTTGGTGTTGTTGCGGAGGGATGCTGTTCCCAGGACTCAAAGCTGAAATGCTAAACAAATCTCCGTTAGCTATCCATATGTTTGTGAAATGTAAAAAAATCACTACACATGGAACACATGTCATTCACTGTTGCTTTCAACTATTCTGGCTAGCAACATCATCACTCATAGCTTAAATACATACATATGCCTGTTTGAGGCAAATGTGTCTGGTTACTTAATTGTGAAAGCAAACACTTTACTTTTATTGTAGCTCACACATACTCCACCATAAAAACACATTGGAATACATAATAGCTTTGTTCAAACAAACATAGTAATGTTTTTATATGTATTTTGCAATGTTACCTCAAGCACACGTGAAATTTGGAAAAACAACCTTACTTTTTGCAAACAAACCAACATGTTTTTTTGTTGCAGCATCTTACACCCAATGTCATACTGTATGGCTCAAGTGGACATACATATCTTTACTATATGTGGACAAGGCCATTTAGCTTGGATTCCATTTCAGCTTTTACTTACTGCGGTAAGTATTTTAGTTTTTGATGTGTTTTGACTTAATGCGGTTATGACTGATTTTGATTATGTTCTGACATTTGACACATTTTTTTCAGTTTGATACTCACAATCAAGATGAGGGGAGTGTGGATGACGTCTTGGAGGTGTGTCCAAAATTTGGAGTGGGGGTACAGAACATACGGACGATAATCTTCGTGGCGGGGTAGCCTGCTGTGTTTGTGCCGGGACATACGACCTTGCTTTCTTTTCGGCCACAGGTTTTTTGTGGTGATGTCTTACAGAAGTGCCACTTCTGCTGCTCCATAATTCTTTTGATGGACCTTTTAATGAAAGTGCAATTTTGTTATGGCCATTCTTTTACAAGCATACTCTATACTACAATCAGGGCCGAAACTAGGGGGGGCTAGGGGGGCAGGCGACCTGGGCACCGGATTGGAGGGGGCGCCGAGACCCCCTAACACCCGCCGCGGCACTTTTAAACCCCCTTCTCCCGAGTGCCCAGCTCGAGGGGCGGGGTTTCGCGGAATGACGCGATTGTGTCGTGACGTCACGGCGCAAACGCGTGATTCCACGAAACCCCCGTCGGAGGAGGGATAAGGGGGAGCCGCGCAGACGAGGAGGGAGAGGCGGCTGAAGAGCGGCGAGAACCGCTACAAATGTAAGTCAGCCCCTCTCCCTTCCTCTCTCTCTCTCTCTCTCTCCCTCCACCACCTGCCGCAATGTGTAAAATGGGGACCTGTGCCTGCCGCAATGTATAAAATGGGGACACTTGCCAGCGTACTGTGTAAAATGGGGACCTGTGCCTGCCGCAATGTGTAAAATGGGGACACTTGCCAGCATACTGTGTAAAATGGGGACCTGTGCCTGCCGCAATGTGTAAAATGGGGACACTTGCCAGCGTACTGTGTAAAATGGGGACCTGTGCCTGCCGCAATGTATAAAATGGGGACACTTGCCAGCGTACTGTGTAAAATGGGGACCTGTGCCTGCCGCAATGTGTAAAATGGGGACACTTTTTCCTGCCGCAATGTGTAAAATGGGGACACTTTTTCCTGCCGCAATGTGTAAAATGGGGACACTTGCCAGCGTACTGTGTAAAATGGGGACACGTGCCTGCCGCAATGTGTAAAATGGGGACACTTTTTCCTGCCGCAATGTGTAAAATGGGGACACTTGCCAGCGTACTGTGTAAAATGGGGACACGTGCCTGCGGCAATGTGTAAAATGGGGACACTTTTTCCTGCCGCAATGTGTAAAATGGGGACACCTGTCTGCCGCAATGTGTAAAATGGAGTCACCTGTCTGCCGCAATGTGTAAAATGGGGACACTTTTTCCTGCCGCAATGTGTAAAATGGGGACACCTGTCTGCCGCAATGTGTAAAATGGGGTCACCTGTCTGCCGCAATGTGTAAAATGGGGAATGGGGACACTTGCCTGTCGTACTGTGTAAAATGGGGACACTTTTTCCTGGATATGAAATTTATGTTAGAAAAGGCAGTTTTTCAGGTAAAAAAGTTCTGAAAGAGATATATATATATATATATATATAATATTTTTATTCATTTATTTATTTATTTTAATTTTTTATTATTATTTTTATTTATATTTATTTTATTTATTTATTTATTTTTGCGGGGGGGGGAGTGTCAAATGAGTACCTTGCCCCGGGTGACAAAAATCCTAGTTTCGGCCCTGCTACAATGGACACTTTACCTGCTTCCGCAGCGTCATCATCATCAGATGTGATAGGAGTTACTGGCCGACGAGTAGTACTGCTTTTTTCAGACACTGTATAAAAAAAAAAAAAAAATCATGCTATTGTGTATACATCCACCCATTATGCTTATAAACATTTATTCTTTTATAAATGCTTGGTTTTTATTTAAAACAAACATAAGGACCAGAATAAAAAAACAAAAACAAAACAATGACCAAAACACATATGCACTATGGCAACATCAACACAGGAAAACATGTACAGGACACTGACATAGGCCACAAGTTCAAGAAAAGATTAAAAAAAAATAAAAACACACACAACTTCATTTTGTATTGGAAGGAAAAATATTACAGATGCAATATATAATTTGCTCTGTGATGTGGCACTCCAAAGACACATTACCACTATATGAGCAAAAACAAAATGCAGCAATTTATATAAAAATTACACTGCAGTGTGGTGTCACGGTACAAATACAAGCAAAAAAAATAAAAAAATATATTGTTTTTTAAATTAAATAATTAACATTATCTAAAGATGACATTACACATGTAAGTGGTTTCCAAACCACTTTCCAGTACTCCAGCCTCTAACATGACAACCACTGTTTTTTAAAAATTGCACATGGATCACTTAAATATAAAACATAGTCACAATTTTTAAAAATAAAACGCCCAAAAGGAAAACATTATTGCAGGACAATTCAGAGACACACCAAGTCCAAACTACACATGCAAAATATCTGTCTGAAAAACACATGACATACAATAAAGTAAGATGTTACATTGGCTTTTGTATAAAACATTAACCAAAACAATGTATTTGCTGACACACACTTGAAGATGGGAGTAATATGCAACGTCACATGACACACATTACAAAAAAAAAAATGTAAATGAAAATACACATGCTCACCATTCTTCCTGGGCCTATCTGAATCCCGGACATGGGTTGCAGAGACAACTTCTGGAGGGATTACACTACGCATGGACTCCTCATACTCCAGATAACTTGCAATATAGGGCTGCCCACCACCGGTTTTCCGAGCCTCCTTGGCCTCCTTGGCCATTTTGGACTTGACACGTCGCTTTATGTCATTTTACCGTTTGCGGCACGTGTCCTCCGTCCGCTTGACCACCCCCTCACTATTGACAGCAGCAACATCTTTCGCCCACAACACCGTCTTCCTCCGTGTTGGCACCTTGGCGGACTCAGGGCCAAATAGCTGCCTCTGATACTTCATCAGCTCACGCACCAATGCCACGTTTTTAGCAAAACTAAACTTTACATTCTGCCCAGTCTTAGTAGTGGTGCGTGGCTGCGGAGCACTCTGACTGTCACTATCACTTGAGGCTGCTGCAGCAACCTCACCCACCTCCTCCACCTCACTAACCTCACTAACACTCACCTCCTCCACCTGTCCGACCTCCCACCCCTCACTCACACCCTCCACCTCACCCACCTCTGAGTCACACATAATTGTGTGTCTAAACAGTTAACACAGAAAAAAAATAGACAAACAACACACTCCTCCACTACCACTACACACACACACACACACACACACACACACACACACACACACACACACACACACACACAGACACAGACACACACAGAAACACTGAAAAGGGACTATAAAGAAAAATAACTTGGACTAAAAATGAGACAAAACCACAAAATACAAGACTACAAGAATGACAAGACGACTTTCAAACACAATACCACACTCAGAAATCGCTACCAACACTCCTCACCAAACCACAAATTCACCTACCTCCACAGCACAACCTCCCTCCTCCTCACCACTAACTAAACCCACAAGGTGCGGACGGTTTGGGGCGTATTTATATGGTTGCGCACAGACACTCCTACCATCTGAAACACAACCAATCACGAACGGGGATGAAAATCTAAACTGAAAGTGAAAATGCGGCCACGGGAAAAAAAAACCCTGCCGCGTTTAACTAAGGAAAAAACCCAGCAAATACAACAAAAACACGCACGCAAACGACAATGACGGCCGTAAATGTGCCAAAAAAACCCGACTGGCATCGACATCGGAAAACACGAAAACCATAAAGTCGACTGCTTCGTAACTTTGCGTATATGGATTCAAAAAGTTGCATGAAAATGCACCCGATACAAAACGAGTTTAAACACTACACAAACCGACTCAAACACGAATATTAGTAAATATTGGCCCAGGATGGGTGAGAGAACACTCTAGTAAAGGCTCACTCCGGAACAAGAGAGATACAGTCGGGATCCAGCACAGAGCCTGGTGGCGGGTTCTCTTAAAATTGTGTTCAAGTAAAAAGAAGGCAATAAATATTTCTGACTTTCAGATATTAAAAGGTTGTTGATTACCAAAGAAAAACCGCCGAGCAAAGGTCAAGTAAACGTTCGCCTTCTGATTAAATGCTTTACCTTGTTTACCTAGTTCCTAGCAAAGGCTCAGGC
Organism: Pseudophryne corroboree; assembly: GCF_028390025.1. Lineage (NCBI taxonomy): Eukaryota > Metazoa > Chordata > Amphibia > Anura > Myobatrachidae > Pseudophryne > Pseudophryne corroboree. The sequence continues at coordinate 465,460,211 of NC_086451.1, read as the reverse complement.
AGAAGCAGCAATTTCAACTTCTGTTCCTAAGTGTAAGTGATTGTATTTACCACTTTTAGCTGTCAGTCCAGGTCACCTATGTCATATCTACTATTCAGCATTCTGGTGAATAACTTTTTGGAATTGTAAACAGATAATGCACTATTAAACAACCCCTTTACTATGTGTCACGCCGACTCTGTACTACAGTTAATGTGAATATTGACGCCAAGGAATTTACACCATAAGCAATGATTGGGGTTTTAATTCTTTTTTTTGTTTGTTCATTTATTTATTTATTTGCTGAAAATAAAAAGATATTTGAAAATGGATTTACAGGAAACTATTTGCCCATTATTTTAGATAATCCCACAAACAGAACTGAATTAGGTTTGATTAATTAATGTTTAGGTTAGCGTAAACAGTTCAAAGAATTATTTTGATCCTTCCATCCACATATGTAAACATGTAATAAAATGACAGTGGTTGACTGACACATTGGGGTGTCTTACTTGGCGGGATTAACAAAGATTAAAGTGCTTGTCGTCCATAATGCAGACATTATATACATATTGCAACAATATGGGGTAATTAGCTCGGTAGAGGGGTGTTATGGTGCAGTGTTTAGGTGCTAAGTCAGAGTGTATACACAACTTTTTAAGTAGTTAAACAAATGAGTGCTTTACTGTCAGCATAAAAAAGAATGAATACGTAGCCCATACAAGGCAACTAATTCACTTCTTGACCCCTCTCTAGAAAGCAGCTAGTCTACAAACACATAGGTCTCTCAAAGTTTTTCCAGACCTGTCTCTCGCAGGTATAGTTAGCCTGGCCTGGCTTGACTGCCACAGCTGCTCACACGTACACAGTCCCTGCTTCCTGGCGAGTAATATAGGCTCCGGTCTACTCACATTCAGGCTCACTTGCACTTGCAGGTGACACAGGATCCTGTCTGGCTTGGCTGGCTGCCACAGTTCCACAAATGCAGTTTGACATTCTTTGGAGTTTTAAGGTTCTCTCTACCTTCTGTAGGTCTGAACCTTGGCTTCCTAGCTACAAGTGGCTTCCCAGCCCACAATGGTCTCCGACTGTAGTCCCACCTGGACTGTCTGACTGTCCTCCAGCGTCCCCTGGGCTATGTGCAAAGGACAGCCTCTAGGTGGCATCCCACACTCCTTTTCTTCTCTGTGTGGGTCTATTCCATACATTTCCTGATGCAAAGTTGGTCAAAAAATATACATACAGCTGTTCTTCAGATCTGCAGCAGTAAAACAGATTATTTGTCATTTTCAGGTCAAATAACAGCTTCTTTATTTGATACATAATGCCAGTGGTGTAAGTTTTTTTAATTTTTTTTTTAAGATTCCAAACTTTTTTAAACAGTTTTCATTTTCACATCAAATTGTCTGACATATTACTTTTTTATGTTTAATTTGTTTCCCATAAAAAGTAAAAATCATCTCCTAAGTATTGCTGTTACAACAGGTAAAAGGAGCCGTTTAAAGTAGATGATCAAGAATGACCAGAATAAGTCAGCGTGTGGTTCTACCGACATCAGATTCCCGGCATGAAATTGATGAGAATACTGTACTTTATAGGAACAATCTAGTTACAAGTGATGTTCTTGCAAAAGGAACATGTGCAGTAAGAAGGTATGTACTGTATATATGTACCCTGAATCAAATGTTATCCTAACATTGAATATACAGAAGACAGATAGACAGACAGATAGACGGGTTCAGCAGGGAAGAGGCGCTCACATTAGATGAAAAAAAGAATTGTTTTATTATAGCAAAACAACTTATTATTTTACTTGTTATTATACTGATCAGTATTTTCAGTATTTTTCTCATTTCAAATAATATTGCTGTTTTGAGTTATTCTAGATTACCAGCCCAGAAGGCTCTGACCGTTATATGATTTTGCAATTATTTCACAATTTCTCGGCTTAGTTACATTCACCTGGTAAAAAGTTCGGATAAAACATAGCATACAGCGAAGATTAAAAAAAAAAAAAAAATACTACTTACTAAAACCTTTCTATGCTGGATTACTAATTAAATAGAGAAATCCAGGCAAGGAAATAGGAAACAGTTTCCCCAGTAGGCTATTATTACCATGCAGTTATGAAAATGCTGTAAAAAAGTGCCATATTTTAAAAAATGTAAGAGAGTAAAAATCTATTACAGCCTATTATGTCGCTTTCACAAACTGTACTTTTCCCCTTCCCATATACTGTAAAATGCTAGCTGTAAATAACTATTTTTTTTTCCAGAAAGAAAGACGACTTTCCTGCAACTAAATACTGTATTTGCAAAGTCACTGCAATTTCTCGTCGGGATTTACTGTAGAAATAAGCTCACAATACAAATACATTTGTGGCATGCAGGATTTAGCTCGGAAAAGTTAAGTTATACAGTAAATTAGGGTATACTAGGTACTGTGATACATTCAGCACTGAAAACCAGGACATTTTAATGCAATTTGTCTCCACACACTGTACGAAGTCATTGTTTGCAGTAACTGTAAAAAGAAAAAATAAATTAACAGATTAAAATTCAGGTGCTGCTGCTAATATGTACAGGATGTAATGCATAATTGTCCAGGGACTGTGATGCAATTTTATGACCCCTGTTTAATACTGTATAGACATTTTGGAGATTTCACAGTTGAGGCTCCTCGGGCAGGAGTAAAAAAAAAATCAGAGAGATTGAAAAGAAAATAGGATTTGGTTCATTTCTTAGTTTATTATTGATTTGTGTTATCTTACTGTAATTAGTGTATCAATTCAGCAAATGTATTGCTACTGGTTCTACAGCAAATATTTTTGAAAACAAATGTTAAGTATATACTGTATAAAACAGTAAACTACTGTATAGCTGTTTTCAATGAAAGGTTAATGGATTCTTTATATGGAGAAATCTCGGGAAAATTTAAAAATTACCATCCTAAAGAGATTAGCTAAGAAATACTAAAATCTGCTGGAACTTCAGATTTTCCAAAATGTTTTCTTCATCTTTAGTCTAAATCTAGCACCATGTGAACAGATGATTGGTGGCCAACTTTCCACCAATTGCTCTCTGATTTGGCATGACAATATGTTGACTGTTACCACCCCTGTCCCATTTGGGACATTATCATTACAATTTACAGATATTTAAATTACCTAATTGCCCATTAACTTTGCATGGGCACATATAGGAGGACAATGTATGGCTAATTGGATGGCGATCCTGTATGACCATGTTTGATCCAAATCCTGGTGAATCGGAGCTTATCAACACTTTGGAAAATTAGCTGTTGTTTCATTTTAGATGGAAAAGAAAATCCATTGTACAGCAGGTTTTTCTGATTGCTGACTCTGCAAATGGTGAATGTAAATGGAATTTGTATGGCCAAAATGTAACCCATATCTGGTCGCACCTGTTTACATAAAAACAATGGATGGGTTTGACTTGCACATTCAGTTACACAGATATGTTGCATAAGGGACGATTCTCACATTATCATAAGGCTGTAGGTAGCCTGCTGCGGCTTTACTGAAAATCGGTTTCAGAATAATCCAAATCAGGTCCTTAAATCTACACACTTGGTTACCCAGAATTCCTTGGCTTATCCAGAAGCAGAATAATCGGAGAGGCTGCTGTGGAAATGTCACTTCATTTGCTAACGTGAAACTTTACTCTAAGCCTAGATATCTTTGCTTTAATCTCAAATGAACCATGTACCACAAATTGATTTTCTGCATTGCACTTCGTGGAATTTTCATAAAGGCCATTACATCATTCAATCTCCCAGCAACTTACTCTTCTGTACATGTTGCTCCCTCTAAGGTGTTTCTGACATAATTACAGTGCATGGCTTATTCTGTACAAATAGATTTATTACACTCCAGATTACAAGTATCAAACAAAAACATAATGACCGGTAAAGCTTTCCAATAAAACACAGCACAGATTGAATGCAATAGACAGAAATAAAACAAAATGTAAATGTTACTTTTGATTACATGGAATTGTCTCTGTAGCATAATGAACATTTTAATTAGAACATTGCGATGCTTCCAGTATGTTCCCTAGACCAGACCTGATTCATACTCTTTGTGTAATGTTATGCAGCCAACACCGGCCATTACCAAAGAGAAGGCTTCTAAGAACTCACATGGCAGGGTTTCTGTAATCACAAAATCAATGGGCATATGTAGTGGCTATCAGTAAATGGCCGCTGTAACTTGGGTTGAATATATATAGCCACTAAAAGTGTCTTTGTGTTTAAAATATAGGAGTCACTCATTGATCTCTATCACCGAGAATAATGGCTTGCCAATCGTAAAATATACGCTGCCACTTCTCTCTTGCTGAAGTAATGGTCCAGACGGATTATGGAAATTCATGTGTACAATCAGAGAATGTTTAAGAATAACTTTGTTTACTGTAATCAGTTTTATTTCTCTTGTAAATTCACTTTGTTTTCTATAGGTTATATTATATAAAATATATTGTGCACAACATGGAAATCTATCAACTTGAGTAGTGTTCAATGAATGTCTGATCAGTAAGTAACGCCAATATTTAACATTAGTTTTGTTGGGATTGAGACAAATCAGGCTAACACCTTGAACAAGCTCAAAACAGGGAGATTCTGAAAACCTGCATCATTGCATTGTTTTTATTTTCTCTTCTGGCGTGGGTTTATCTGACACACTGTATATTCTGCTTAAGAGCCAATTATCTACCTACTGACACTTCAAGTGCTTTGGGGCTCCCTTTTGTGAGGATACATTGGACATTTATGTTTGTATGGGGCAGACACTTATTAGACTTTTAACATTTGCCATCAGAGCTAATACTATGCTATTTTATACTTATATTTCATCTTTATTCTTCAGAGCTAATTTGTTGCAAAAACTTGGCAACTTTTTAGGCAATACATTGTTTTCAGTTTATACACTTTATACTATTCCCCTACCTCCTTTGAATATTGAAAGTTATAGTGTGTGTGTGTGTGTGTGTGTGTGTGTTTGTTTCTATTTCTCTCTGGTATTTTGCCTTTCTTATTTGATATGTCAGCAGCATGGCATGGGTTAATTTATATGTTTTCTGTGAATACTCTGCACTGAAGAAGTTCTCACGAATGCCTACCGGCCAGGAGCATAGCTAGAACCTTGTGGGCCCCATAGCAACATTTTTTAAGGGGCCCCCCAACACAGGTCTCCACCAGAATGGGTGTGGCCAGTGTCGCACAAGAGGAGTGGATAGTGTTAGTGTGGTTAGACAGAGAGAGAGGCAGCAGGGACATAGAGACAGAGGCAGCAGGGACATAGAGACAGAGGCAGCAGGGACAAAGAGACAGAGGCAGCAAGGACATAGGGGTATATTTCCTAAACCTCGGAGAGAGAGATAAAAGTGGAGAGAGATAACGTAACAGCCAATCAGCTCCTAACTGCCATGCTGTGTTTGAGAAATGACAGTTGGGAGCTCATTGGTTGGTACTTTATGTCTCTCTGCACTTTATCTCTCTCCAAGTCTTAGCAAATAGACCATATAGAGACACAGATTGGCAGCAGGGTAAGATTACCAAACCTCTAGGTACAGAATTGTGATGCTGCTCATTGCTCAAGTCTCCCAGATCCAGCTGAGCATGGAGGAGGAGCGGGACCAGCCGTCTACTTCTGCTGCGGTGTGAGGAGGAGACAACAGTGAAGATAGGAAGGGGAGGTGCGCTCAGTGCTGTGGTTATACAGTCTGTATCCCTGCTACTCCTGCATGGCCCAATCAACAAACATCCGCAGCCCTGTGTTTCCACTGCCGCTCACACATATGAAGTTGTCTCTCCCCCGCACAGCCGGAACCTGCAGCAGCGATACAAAGTGTTAAAGGAAAAACGTAAAAAAAACAAAACATGGTGCAGTAGGTTGCTTGCTGGGCGGCAGGCCCCCTAAGTGGCTAGGCCCCATAGCAAGTGCACCCCTTGCACCCTCTATAGTCACGCCACAGTTACCAGCATACATGTCCAAATAAGGGATTGGGACACCCTAAACAAGGCTCCCTGTCAAGCTGCGGGTGAGCCCAGCACTCCAGTAGCTGCTGGGGTGCCCCCAGCTTCTCCTGGCACTAAGGGGTCTATTCATGAAGCAGTGAAAAGAGTGGAGAAGTGAGCCTGTGGAGAAGTTGCCCGTGGCAACCAATCAGCTGCTCCATACAATTGTAGCGTATGCAAATTATAAATGTTACTTCAATGCTGATTGGTTGCCATGGGCAACTTCTCCACTTGCTCACTTCTCCACCCGTTTCACTGCTTCATGAATAGACCCCTAAATGCACTCCGCAACATCCATTTCCTGCAGCCAGAGCAGCGGCGACCGTCTCCCAACCTCAAGACCACCCGTGGGCCACTGCAGCTCCTGAGTGGGACAGTGCCCCAAATGCGGGACTGTCCCACAGAAATCATGACAGTTGGGAAGTACTATATGTTAATTAAATAATATTTGATTTACTACTCTGTATTATGTATAATAGTGTTTCTCCTGAAAGCTTTAAATGCCACATAAAGTGGTTTGGAAATACATCGCACAGCATAAACCCTTTTGAGTTAATGATTTTGCGTGGGTAAAACTATGAAACTACAGTAGGTCTCTCTAGACCTTTCCTACAGTTATACAGTAGAACATTTATACTGTTATACAGAGGCAGCTGGTCTGCTTACACTACAACCCGACCATAATGCGGAACGTGGAACCCTGAACTGAATTGATATAATTAATATTTTCTTATATGGCTGGGTTTTACCCAGAACACATTCAGCCAAGTGATGTCTTCACCAACCGTATGAGTGTTTATCAGCTCTGACCTAGCACCTGCTTTGCTGTACGGAATATTCCCCTAGAAAATACGACACACCTGCTTAGATGAAATATTGATGAATGTGCTGCCTAATGCTGTAGCACGTCGCGTGCCAGCCCAGCTGCAGAACATATTTTCAATCATGCCGCTGTTGCTTTATCCTCAGTCTTTGATAACACAGTTCATGGATACTGTGAATAAACAAACTTAATCAGTTTTTCATGTTGTCCAGATCATTTGTTCAAGTCAGGACCAATAAACATTTTTTTCCACCAAATATGGTAAAACTGAATTACAGACAAGCTGGCAATCAGTATTTCTTGTGTATACACATTTTAATCTATATACTACATTTTAATCTTCAGAAAGATCCAGTGAAAGATCCGCATATGTGAACGCAGTATGTTTATTTACATGGAACCACAAGAATACAAGATGTTTTAGACAAAAAAAAAAAGCTAATATAATCCACAAAGCATCATCGCTACACAAAAAAGACTGCATGTATCATGCAGATGTTTTCTAATACACAATATGCAATATAAATTTGTGCCATATGTCGCAAGACGCATGTCACGACTTAAGACTGTCCGCCACGAGTAGAGATTTGCTGTCTTTCTTACTTATTCTTGAATTTAGCATCTGTGACAAGGATCATATACACCGGGTAAAATGCAAACTGCAGGTTTTATTCTTTCTCCAGCAGTTGGTCCTTCACATGGTGTAACAGCATAACATTCCACGAGCTGACAATCAAAATGGAACAAACTCTAATTGCTCCTAATGTAACCCCAAACCCTAAGTCTATCGCCTGGCTAGCTTGCCCAGCATCAGGAGCCTTGTACCTGTGTATAGACAGCATTCTTAAAGGCAGCTAACAGGTGCTACTAATCAACTTAACTGCAGTTCATTACTGACCTAAACGAAAACCTGGACTGGATCAATGTTCAACTGCTGTTACATACTTAGACAGGGAGTACCTGCTGTCCCTGCAACACTTCTCATTTGCATTGTAGCTGCCTCCAAAGATGTTGTATAATGCCCGATAGCAAGGGGCACGCAGTGCCGATATCATATGCAGCAGAGTGATGTTTTTCCATACTTTTCATGCATTTAAGTCGTACCGCACATGAGTCCTGATTGTTAGCACGCGGTGTCACAAATGTATTACAAATGTACTGGGCATTCCTGGGCTGTAATGGGGGGGTGGGGGGGGAACGACACAACTAATAAGGCAATAGGAGCAGTGCGCTACAGGAAGACCAAGGGTATTTAGCTGACAAGCCCAGGGAAGTCATATATTTGGTTGGATAGAAAACGTTTGTTTTACCTGCAGTGCATTTCTCTCTTGCAGTCTGCTGCAGCTGAAAGCATGTAACCGATCAACCAGAGCACCTGTGAGGACCTCCCTTAAAAAGGCATGGTGGTAATATTCTGGGAGGGGCGATGGAGTCTAAGGTATAAAAAGGCTGTCTGGTTCATTTATCTGGGTGACTGACACCTGTAAAGCTGGGCGATGACTTGGGAGTAGATCTCTGTTAGATAGTGATACATTAATGTATGATGATTATTGGTCTGTGGTCATCCTGACAAAATAAACCTTAGTGGACAAGTCCCGAGTTAGTGTGTACGTCCACTGCACAGCATCTTTGTCACACTAATTAGAAGCGCAAAGATGCAGCATCTTTTGGGAGTGTTATGGGATTGTCACAGGAGTGTCACTGAAAGTCATTCCATACAGAGACGCCTCTTTGCTGACAAAGGAGGCCAAACTCAGACAGAGAATCTGCACCTAGCAGGAGAGGCCCTGTGTGCAGACTCCAAGCAAACCCATCATCTATCCAGTGAATCAGACTATGGGGCAAATTCAGTAAGGATTGCAAAAATTACAAATTAGCAAAAATTGCGAGCAAAAGCAAAATTGCAAAAGCACGCCCAAACGGAAAAACTGCAACACTAATTTAATTTAACAAAAAGAAGGTGGCCTTGTGAAATATTGTGAAAACCATCCTAATAATCGCAATTTTTGCATACATATTACAAATTTACGCAATTTTTGCGTACGTTCCTGATGTTGCATTTTTTGGTAACAACAGTGTTTTTCCCTTAAAAATTGCACAACCTACTTTCCTGCACCCAAATTAAAGAAACTACTCAACAATTGTCAATCAATTCAATCATCACTTAATTGGTCAAATGATCTTGTTTTAATTTAGCAATTATTATCTTAAAGGCACCATAGTGTTTTTCTTCAAACATATGTGTTCAAATATATTCAACTAGAGAGAGTGTGAATTCTGGCCTCTAAACCCTACACAACAGCAATTATTGGTATATGTTTTAACAAATACACTTTTTTTGGAGTCAATATATTTTAATTCGGAAACAACAGTAACATTTTTTTTTCAAAAAAAAAAAGTTTTTTTTTTTTATTTATTGTGAAGTGGTCAAACATTACATATTATTGTTTCTTTGCTTTTATTTACATACCTTACTTTAAGGAATTATGTGTAGTATATAAGTATACAAATGGAGCAGAATTTGCAAAACTTGAAAATAAAAAGATGGTGTTGCTGTTCTTCAACATATGTTTATGTATGTAGCGCACAAATAAAATTTAAAAAAATAAAAAAAATTTATGTGGGTATGTTTTGTTTAACAAAAAAATGTTGGTTGTTTAAAAACAAAAACAAAAATGTTAGGAAGCTAGATGTCATTCAGCAGATGCTACTAAGCAAAATGCTTGTAAAGGTTATTTTACATTTGCTTCTATCAAATAGTGTGGTTGTCAAACCTCGATTGTTATTAAGTGTAAACACAAATGGGTTAGTAACATATATTTTCACACTCAACATGTGTTACAGAGTTAAACAACACCTTACATGTTTCTAAGTTCCAATACAGCTGAATGAAGTGATTTGTGGTCTGAGGTGTGCGCTTCTTCAGCTGGGTGTAATGAAGCAATGATTGCAGTATACATGCAGTCTACAACTGAGGTCAGCTTGTGCAATTTTTAAGGTAGACCTGTAGGCACTAAGAAACTGCACATCAGAAATGTGCGATCTGTTGTAGAAATTGCGAATGCACCGCCCAACGACCATCAGCATACGGCCACAACACGCCCCGAAACACGCCCCTGATCGTAGTTTTTGCAAGTCCAGCCCTTTAGTATGCCCCCTACATGCCTACTTTTCGTAGTGCATACGCAGTTTTTGCTAAGTCTCAGAAATTGTTTTGCAGAATTTGCGTTTTTACGCTTTTTTCGCTAATTTTGCTGATTTGCGATCCTTGCTGAATAAGGCCCAATATTTCCGTCACCTCTGATTGCTTCTTAGATGTTTTCCAATTGTTAGAACCACTTGACATATGTTTACTAATGGAATTGATCCAGCCACTATTCTCTAGGTGGATTCATTTGCTATAATGAAGCGAGGTATGTTTCGGTCTGCAAGACTTTTTCAAACGCCCCTGAAGAACAGAGAAACGCATTAGCTGTGGTCCTATTTGAGCTTCCATCTCATTGTTATTGGCTGTGACCATTTCCACTATTGGCTCTGCAACTTATCCTGAGGAGAATTCTAACAAACTCCACTATCAGTCCTCAAGCACAAGTCACGTACCACCTGCTGAGGGAGTAATCAGCCCCCATAAGGGACTGCATGGATCTGCAGGAAGTTTCTACATGCAGATGGTATTACGCTCACTCTTTATATCAGAGGTTCTCAAACTCGGTCCTCGGGGCCACACACAGTGCATGTTTTGCAGGTAACCCAGCAGGTGCACAGGTGTATTAATTACTCACTGACACATTTTAAAAGGTCCACAGGTGGAGCTAATTATTTCACTTGCGATTCTGTGAGGAGACCTGCAAAACATGCACTGTGTGTGCCCCCGAGGACCGAGTTTGAGAACCTCTGCTTTATATATCACATGTGGAACTGGTAACTAAAGTCCCATTATCTCATAAAGGAACTGCATTGGAAATAGCCAGTGACTACCATGCAATTTATAAAGCTTTTATCAAGTTTTATTTGTTTTAAATCTCAGTGTTCTGAAAAGTAAACATTTACTGTTGAGTATTCAGGTCACAAGGCTCTTTTCCTTTTACTGGTCTTTGTATTAATTGGTATTTTGAATGTTTCTGCCAGGCTGTGACTACTCGCAAATAACTTAATGTAGCGATCGCAAGCTGCAAGTAGTCGCAGCCTGGCACGCCATGCAGCAGAAGTACTAAGCCTTGAAAAGTGATACATTTCACATTGATAAATTATCACCATGGCAGTTAGGAGCTGATTGGCTGGTCATTTATCACTTTTCACGACTTAATGGCAGCATAATTGTGCATTCTTTTTGCTTGTTATATTGAACCTTGGAAATATTTACTGATGTTGAGATTTCTTTATACATACCGTATACATTGTTTTGACTTTTTTTATTTCACCTAAGTGGTTTCCCTTTTCCACATTTTGACCTGGCATCTGAATATGCAAGGACTGGGATGTCCACTTTGGGAGTATGTCCTCCAATATGAGCAACTGAGTACACGCAAACTAAGAATATAATCCTGCACCAGTTTTGTTCATTTATTTACAGTATATTTTGTATCTTCACTAACTGCCTCTTCTCACTGTATTCTTCATACATGGGATAACCTCCCACCTATTGATTTCAACTGTGAGGTGCTACCTGTTACTCCTATACAAATATAGTCACATAAACAGCAAAAAACAAGTAATGATACACAGAGCCGGATTTAGGGGTCAGGACGCCCCTAGGCACAATGATATTGCCCCCTCCCACCCAGCACAAAGAAATTAGCTGCCCTCACCCCCGTTTACAGGGCTTAAATACTGACTGCCTTTACTCCCGATCCGCTTGTCCGTCCGCCGCTGCTCTGATGCGGGTGAAGGGGGGGAGACTGCTGTGCACCACTGCCGCTCTGATGTGGGTGGCAGCGGTGAGGGAGACTGCTGTGCAGTACTGCTGCTATGATGCGGAGGGGGGGGGGGGGGGCTGCAGTGCCGCTCCTCTGTTGCAGGGCAGCACGCGGGGGGGTAGGGAGAATGCCGTGCCACACTGCTCTGAAGTGGGGGGGACGAGGACAGCAGTGCCGCTGCTCCAGTGGAAAGTGAGGGGACTGCCTTGCTGCCCCCAGCAGGTGGCGCCCGTAGGCACGTGCCTCACGTGCTGAGAAATCCAGCACTGATAAGACAGGTGTGCTAGAGACACACACACACACACACACACACACACACGCACACGCACACGCACACACACACACACACACACACACACACTCACGTAATAGTCTAAAATATTTAGAATTTATTATTATGCATTCAAATTCTAATGGAAACCCAATGTATCTGCGAAGTATTAAAAATTCATAGAATTGTGTAATAAAATCTGAAAATTTGTGTTTAAAATCATTTTCTTATATCTACATCTGAGGCTGCTGTAGTCCAGTCTATATGTTATGTGATTTTCTGAACTTAAAGTCCTTCACGAGTCAATGAAATAAGGGGAAGGACGGATCATAAAGCCAATATAAACTCTATAATCTGTAAAAGGTGACACTATTTCGGAATATATGTGTTACATATAATACAATGTACAAGCCTGAAGTAAGTCAAAAAGAACATCTCTTGGGCCCGATCTTACTCTCCTCCAATAGGTTACTGGTTCTTGAATCTCCGTGTGGGGAAAATATGTAAAACAAAAAGTATATACAATGTCTCAATTCCTATTTCTTTCCCACTATGGGTGGTGATCAGAAGCTTTATAGGTTCACCTCCGTGCCAAGTATTCACTAGATGCTCACACTGTTCTTACACTGAGCATTTGGATGACATGTTCATAAAGGTATCTTTTAAATCCACCTTAGGAAATAACATGTATGCGGTGCTCACTTGTAAACTTACACAAATATAGGGATTTTCATACACATAAAGGTATCTTTTAATCTTCGTTTGAGTGCCTCAATTTCCATTTGTAGAGTTTGTGGTTAATATGACATACAAAGCAAAGAATAGAATGTCAGTCCCACATAAAAACAAGTATTATTCTCCCCTGGATATATCTTCCAAAACAATGGGGTTTGTGATATAGACACTCTTATAGGGTCACCTTTTGTGTGAGAGTTGAAATATGGCACTCACATGTGTGATTACATGTGAAAAACAAAACCATGCCCGTAACAGTATCTTTAGGATTTACCAACGACCCAAATTACCATGTCCAGAGCATATTAATACCTTATGTGCTCACTTGTATGCTTACATGCACTACACGGAATCCCGCCTATAATGGTATCTTTTCCCTGCTTGATATTCAGGGTGATGTGGTGTTTTGTTCACAATGGAGTCTGAACAGTCCACTTAATTAAAACCAGTTCTTTCGTATTTATTCCACAATAAAAGTTTACAAAAAATATAAAAGAATGTGCTATGTACAAATGCATCACTTGATAACCTCCAGACTAAATGCAGAGATGTAATACAACAAACTTTTGGAAAAGAAAAGAAAACCCTGGGTTGCTCACCCCACCGATTTGTTACAACAATAGTACTTAGGGTATGTATGTCCTTTCAGCTCCTCACCAACGCGTTTCGACCGTATGTTTGGTCTTTTTCAAGGTGTTTCAAGGCATATCTATGTGCAGGAGCATGCTATAATCTGCAAACTGCGATCGGAATGTTGCCCATGGAATACTGTACATCTGAATACCAAACACCATGTCCTAACCTAGTTCTGTCTCCTCACATCCTGTAAAGCTGGATATCTCTGTTGTTCTATTTCCTAAGTAAATGTAACTTGCTGGTGTGGTGTGTGTAGACTATGTGTAAATTATGCACTATGTGGATAAACTATTGAATATGTCTTTGTGGATTTTCTATGCGAATGCATATGCTACCATATTCACTCATACTTCGCGCTAATATGCAAAGCCCGCAAGCCTACGTACACAGCGTGCATGTATGCGCACGCACGGCAGAACACATGCGCGCACAGAGACCACTCTGTGTGGGGTTTGTACATGTGTATGCGCTATGTAATATTTTTGACTTCGACAGAACATTAACACACATCACTCTCTATGATATCTACACTATAATTGGGAGAAGATAGTAATGCTTAGCATTTGTTAAAATCTTTTATGAATCTAGTAAAATATTGATGCAAATAGTCAATAGTAATGTCTTTTACATTTATGCACTTCACATCAGTCTGTAGCCACAACACATATTGGCAAGTATCCATATTAGGGTACATTTATTTTTGCATGTATGCATACCTTAGTGACACGTATGTTTATAAAATGTACTTATTGAATTTTTCTTGTAAGATACCCCTGATGAAGTCTTGTCCAAGATGAAATGCACATGGGTAGGGCTCACAATTGGTCACTACTGGGGAGACTACTGTTATAATCTCTCCTTTCATAAGGTGAGACAGAAGATTGTTAACATCTAAACCCCATGTTTTTGGTCAAGAACCTTGGAGAGAATATTATGTAAGCTCTTATCATGGAATTTTGCTAAAGTTAAAAAAAATAAAAATAAAATATTTGTAAATATTTGTACTGAGTGGCCTTTAGCTTTTCCTTTTGGGTGTTTTGGTATGAGGGTTTGATTTCAGAACATACAAGGAATTGATCCCCATAATACGGGATTCCAACAGTTGATTATATTCTCACAAAGAAAACTCGTAGTAAATAGATTTTGATCTCTCCATCAGAGACTCTTACATAAGAATTTTCAACATCTCTTTGACTCACCAGATAAATTATTTACGTTGTTTTTTTAAAAATTTTCAGATCAACATTTGTCATTCTAGTTATACAGTATTGACATTTTACAATGGTGCTTACAACTGTGAGCGCCCTCTAGGTATTTGAATAGGTGGTACTTATGTGATCTGTTCCTTCACCAACGTGGGATCCACTTAGAGGAGCTTCCTGTTCGTTATACTGTACACTATCATACTTATAAGCAAATTAAGATTTTAAGTATTTAAGTTATTGAGCCAAAGATCAGGGTATATTTGTGGTGCCAAAATGTATTATATTAAAAGTGGTACAATTAAAATACAATCATCAATACTCAATGGATGCTTATGCTATAAAATAACATTAACATACAATGCTCTCTACAACATCTAGATTATATAAATGGGAGACAATGGTAATGCTTTATTAAAGTACAGGTTGAGTATCCCATATCCAAATATTCCGAAATACGGAATATTCCGAAATACTGACTTTTTTGAGTGAGAGTGAGATAGTGAAACCTTTGTTTTTTGATGGCTCAATGCACACAAACTTTGTTTAATACACACAGTTATTAAAAATATTGTATTAAATGTCCTTCAGGCTGTGTGTATAAGGTGTATATGAAACATAAATGAATTGTGTGAATGTACACACACTTTGTTTAATGCACAAAGTTATAAAAAATATTGGCTAAAATTACCTTCCGGCTGTGTGTATAAGGTGTATATGAAACATAAATGCATTCTGTGCTTAGATTTAGGTCCCATCACCATGATATCTCATTATGGTAGGCAATTATTCCAAAATACGGAAAAATCCCATATCCAAAATACATCTGGTCCCAAGCATTTTGGATAAGGGAGACTCAACCTGTATTTTTCTGAATCTGCAAAAATATTGATGCAAGTGCCAATAGTAACATCTGTTATGTATCAGTCTATGGGGGTCATTCCGACCCGATCGCACGCTGCGCGTTCGGCTCTGAACTGCGCATGCGTGGCGGCTACATTGCGTAGGCGCATTGTTGCTCCAACAAAGAAAGTGGTCGCAGCAGCGACCACAAGAAGATTGACAGGAGGAAGGTGGAGCCAGGCGCCAACTCACTGTTTTCGGGGCGTGGAGATCCGAACGCAGGTGTGTCGAGGCGTTTGGAGGGCGGATGTCTGACGTCAATTCCGGGACCTGCAACGCTGAAGTGATCGCACAGGGTAAGTAAGACTTACCCTAGTCTAGTCCTGCACAAAACTTTTTTGGCATAGCAGGGCTGCACAAGCAATCGCAGCCCTGCTATGCAAAAATACACTCCCCCATAGGCGGCGTCTAGTTGATCGTACGGGCTGCAAAAAGTGGCAATGTGTGATCAACTCGGAATTAGGGGCTATAGCCACAGCGCATATAAAAAACAAATCCATTATTCAGATCAGCGTTGGATAGTGAGGCTATGCAGTAGAGATGAGCGGGTTCGGTTCCTCGGAATCCGAACCCCCCCGAACTTCAGCCTTTTTACAACGGTCCGAGGCAGACTCGGATCTTCCCGCCTTGCTCGGTTAACCTGAGCGCGCCCGAACGTCATCATCCCGCTGTCGGATTCTCGCGAGGCTCGGATTCTATCGCGAGACTCGGATTCTATATAAGGAGCCGCGCGTCGCCGCCATTTTCACACGTGCATTGAGATTGATAGGGAGAGGACGTGGCTGGCGTCCTCTCCGTTAGAATAGATAGAGACACTTGAGTTGATTTACTACTAACTTAGTAATTTTGGGGAGCATTAGGAGTACTCAGAGTGCAGAGTTTTGCTGATAGTTACTAGTGACCACCACCAGTTTTATTTATTATTTAATATAATCCGTTCTCTGCCTGAAAAAAAACGATACACAGTCACATACCATATCTGTGCTCAGCCTCAGTGTGCTGCTTGATAATATCATCTATGTATATCTGACTGTGCTGAGTGCTCACTGCTCACACAGCTGAATTGTGGGGGAGACTGGGGTGCAGTTATAGCAGGAGTACAGTGCACACTTTTGCTGCAAGTGTGACTGACCAGTGACCACCAGTATATTGTCTGCCTGAAAAAGTTAAACACTCCTGTGGTGTTTTTTTTTTTTTATTCTATAAACGCATTCTGCTGACAGTGTCCAGCAGGTCCGTCATTCATTATATTATATAAATATTTACCTGCAGTAGTGTTATATTTTTTTTGTTCATCTCTATCATCTTTATCATCTCTATATTAGCAGACGCAGTACGGTAGTCCACGGCTGTGGCTACCTCTGTGTCGTCAGTGCTCGTCCATAATTGTATACCTACCTGTGGTGGTTTTTTTTTTTCTATCTTCTTCATACTAGTAGTTTAGGAGTCTGCTGACAGTGTCCAGCAGGTCCGTCATTATATTATATATACCTGCAGTAGTGATATATATATATTTTTTATATCATTATCATCTCTATACTAGCAGATGCAGTACGGTAGTCCACGGCTGTAGCTACCTCTGTGTCGTCAGTGCTCGTCCATAATTGTATACCTACCTGTGGTGGGTTTTTTTTTTCTATCTTCTTCATACTAGTAGTAGGAGTCTGCTGACAGTGTCCAGCAGGTCCGTCATTATATTATATATACCTGCAGTAGTGATATATATATATTTTTTATATCATTATCATCTCTATACTAGCAGACGCAGTACGGTAGTCCACGGCTGTAGCTACCTCTGTGTCGTCAGTGCTCGTCCATAATTGTATACCTACCTGTGGTGGGGTTTTTTTTTCTATCTTCTTCATACTAGTAGTAGGAGTCTGCTGACAGTGTCCAGCAGGTCCGTCATTATATTATATATACCTGCAGTAGTGATATATATATATATATATTTTTTATATCATTATCATCTCTATACTAGCAGACGCAGTACGGTAGTCCACGGCTGTAGCTACCTCTGTGTCGTCAGTCACTCGTCATCCATAAGTATACTAGTATCCATCCATCTCCATTGTTTACCTGAGGTGCCTTTTAGTTGTGCCTATTAAAATATGGAGAACAAAAATGTTGAGGTTCCAAAAATAGGGAAAGATCAAGATCCACTTCCACCTCGTGCTGAAGCTGCTGCCACTAGTCATGGCCGAGACAATGAAATTCCATCAACGTCGTCTGCCAAGGCCGATGCCCAATGTCATAGTACAGAGCATGTAAAATCCAAAACACAAAATATCAGTAAAAAAAGGACTCAAAAATCTAAAATAAAATCGTCGGAGGAGAAGCGTAAACTTGCCAATATGCCATGTTCATGGCTAGTGGTTCAGCTTCACATGAGGATGGAAGCACTCAGCCTCTCGCTAGAAAAATGAAAAGACTTAAGCTGGCAAAAGCACAGCAAAGAACTGTGCGTTCTTCGAAATCACAAATCCACAAGGAGAGTCCAATTGTGTCGGTTGCGATGCCTGACCTTCCCAACACTGCACGTGAAGAGCATGCGCCTTCCACCATTTGCACGCCCCCTGCAAGTGCTGGAAGGAGCACCCGCAGTCCAGTTCCTGATAGTCAGATTGAAGATGTCAGTGTTGAAGTACACCAGGATGAGGAGGATATGGGTGTTGCTGGCGCTGGGGAGGAAATTGACAAGGAGGATTCTGATGGTGAGGTGGTTTGTTTAAGTCAGGCACCCGGGGAGACACCTGTTGTCCATGGGAGGAATATGGCCATTGACATGCCTGGTGAAAATACCAAAAAAATCAGCTCTTCGGTGTGGAAGTATTTCAACAGAAATGCGGACAACAGGTGTCAAGCCGTGTGTTGCCTTTGTCAAGCTGTAATAAGTAGGGGTAAGGACGTTAACCACCTCGGAACATCCTCCCTTATACGTCACCTGCAGCGCATTCATCATAAGTCAGTGACAAGTTCAAAAACTTTGGGCGACAGCGGAAGCAGTCCACTGACCAGTAAATCCCTTCCTCTTGTAACCAAGCTCACGCAAACCACCCCACCAACTCCCTCAGTGTCAATTTCCTCCTTCCCCAGGAATGCCAATAGTCCTGAAGGCCATGTCACTGGCAATTCTGACGAGTCCTCTCCTGCCTGGGATTCCTCCGATGCATCCTTGAGTGTAACGCCTACTGCTGCTGGCGCTGCTGTTGTTGCTGCTGGGAGTCGATGGTCATCCCAGAGGGGAAGTCGTAAGACCACTTTTACTACTTCCACCAAGCAATTGACTGTCCAACAGTCCTTTGCGAGGAAGATGAAATATCACAGCAGTCATCCTGCTGCAAAGCGGATAACTGAGGCCTTGGCATCCTGGGCGGTGAGAAACGTTACTGCAGAGCCAACTATAGACTTGTTTGAGGTACTGTGTCCCCGGTACCAAATACCATCTAGGTTCCATTTCTCTAGGCAGGCGATACCGAAAATGTACACAGACCTCAGAAAAAGACTCACCAGTGTCCTAAAAAATGCAGTTGTACCCAATGTCCACTTAACCACGGACATGTGGACAAGTGGAGCAGGGCAGACTCAGGACTATATGACTGTGACAGCCCACTGGGTAGATGTATTGACTCCCGCCGCAAGAACAGCAGCGGCGGCACCAGTAGCAGCATCTCGCAAACGCCAACTCTTTCCTAGGCAGGCTACGCTTTGTATCACCGCTTTCCAGAAAACGCACACAGCTGAAAACCTCTTACGGCAACTGAGGAAGATCATCGCAGAATGGCTTACCCCAATTGGACTCTCCTGTGGCTTTGTGGCATCGGACAACGCCAGCAATATTGTGTGTGCATTAAATCTGGGCAAATTCCAGCACGTCCCATGTTTTGCACATACCTTGAATTTGGTGGTGCAGAATTATTTAAAAAACGACAGGGGCGTGCAAGAGATGCTGTCGGTGGCCAGAAGAATTGCGGGACACTTTCGGCGTACAGGCACCACGTACAGAAGACTGGAGCAACACCAAAAACGCCTGAACCTGCCCTGCCATCATCTGAAGCAAGAAGTGGTAACGAGGTGGAATTCAACCCTCTATATGCTTCAGAGGTTGGAGGAGCAGCAAAAGGCCATTCAAGCCTATACAACTGACCACGATATAGGAGGTGGAATGCACCTGTCTCAAGTGCAGTGGAGAATGATTTCAACGTTGTGCAAGGTTCTGCAACCTTTTGAACTTGCCACACGTGAAGTCAGTTCAGACACTGCCAGCCTGAGTCAGGTCATTCCCCTCATCAGGCTTTTGCAGAAGAAGCTGGAGACATTGAAGGAGGAGCTAACACTGAGCGATTCCGCTAGGCATGTGGGACTTGTGGATGGAGCCCTTAATTCGCTTAACAAGGATTCACGGGTGGTCAATCTGTTGAAATCAGAGCACTACATTTTGGCCACCGTGCTCTATCCTAGATTTAAAACCTACGTTGTATCTCTCTTTCCGACAGACATAAGTCTGCAGGGGTTCAAAGAACTGCTGGTGAGAAAATTGTCAAGTCAAGCGGAACGCGACCTGTCAACATCTCCTCCTTCACATTCTCCCGCAACTGGGGGTGCGAGGAAAAGGCTCAGAATTCCGAGCCCACCCGCTGGCGGTGATGCAGGGCAGTCTGGAGCGACTGCTGATGCTGACATCTGGTCCGGACTGAAGGACCTGCCAACGATTACGGACATGTCGTCTACTGTCACTGCATATGATTCTCTCACCATTGAAAGAATGGTGGAGGATTATATGAGTGACCGCATCCAAGTAGGCACGTCAGACAGTCCGTACGTATACTGGCAGGAAAAAGAGGCAATTTGGAGGCCCTTGCACAAACTGGCTTTATTCTACCTAAGTTGCCCTCCCACAAGTGTGTACTCCGAAAGAGTGTTTAGTGCCGCCGCTCACCTTGTCAGCAATCTGCGTACGAGGTTACTTCCAGAAAATGTGGAGAAGATGATGTTCATTAAAATGAATTATAATCAATTCCTCCGTGGAGACATTCACCAGCAGCAATTGCCTCCACAAAGTACACAGGGAGCTGTGATGGTGGATTCCAGTGGGGACGAATTGATAATCTGTGAGGAGGGGGATGTACACGGTGATGAATCGGAGGATGATGATGAGGTGGACATCTTGCCTCTGTAGAGCCAGTTTGTGCAAGGAGAGATTAATTGCTTCTTTTTTGGTGGGGGTCCAAACCAACCCGTCATTTCAGTCACAGTCGTGTGGCAGACCCTGTCACTGAAATGATGGGTTGGTTAAAGTGTGCATGTCCTGTTTATACAACATAAGGGTGGGTGGGAGGGCCCAAGGACAATTCCATCTTGCACCTCTTTTTTCTTTCATTTTTCTTTGCGTCATGTGCTGTTTGGGGAGTGTTTTTTGGAAGGGCCATCCTGCGTGACACTGCAGTGCCACTCCTAGATGGGCCAGGTGTTTGTGTCGGCCACTAGGGTCACTTATCTTAGTCACACAGCTACCTCATTGCGCCTCTTTTTTTTCTTCTTTGCGTCATGTGCTGTTTGGGGAGTATTTTTGGGAAGGGCCATCCGGCCTGACACTGCAGTGCCACTCCTAGATGGGCCAGGTGTTTGTGTCGGCCACTAGGGTCGCTTAGCTTACTCACACAGCTACCTCATTGCGCCTCTTTTTTT
The DNA here is from genome assembly GCF_028390025.1 of Pseudophryne corroboree. Taxonomy (NCBI): domain Eukaryota; kingdom Metazoa; phylum Chordata; class Amphibia; order Anura; family Myobatrachidae; genus Pseudophryne; species Pseudophryne corroboree. The sequence continues at coordinate 465,439,019 of NC_086451.1, read as the reverse complement.
CTTTGCGTCATGTGCTGTTTGGGGGGTGTTTTTTGGAAGGGCCATCCTGCGTGACACTGCAGTGCCACTCCTAGATGGGCCAGGTGTTTGTGTCGGCCACTTGGGTCGCTGAGCTTAGTCATCCAGCGACCTCGGTGCAAATTTTAGGACTAAAAATAATGTTGTGAGGTGTGAGGTGTTCAGAATAAACTGAAAATGAGTGGAAATTATGGTTATTGAGGTTAATAATACTTTGGGATCAAAATGACCCCCAAATTCTATGATTTAAGCTGTTTTTTTAGGGTTTTTTGAAAAAAACACCTGAATCCAAAACACACTCGAATCCGACAAAAAAAATTCGGTGAGGTTTTGCCAAAACGCGTTCGAACCCAAAACACGGCCACGGAACCGAACCCAAAACCAAAACACAAAACCCGAAAAATTTCCGGTGCACATCTCTACTATGCAGCCCATTCGTCTAAGGATCAAAGGTAAACCGGTTAGCAAAAAACATGCTTGCAATGCCATGCTTTCACTCCTCCCAGGACTTGTCGATGCCCTTTCAGTACTAGTCACTAGTCTCCTGGATAAAGGCTTTCTGAACTCAATCTCAAGTAAGCCATAATTTCCTAACAGTAAGTTACATTTAGAATGAACCTGGTCCCAAGGCATTCACGATTTCCTCAGCGGGATTATTATAGGAAAGAAGATTCCCATTAGATTCTAAAGGTGCAAACAATGTTACTTTATCATACTGTGTACAAATTGTGTAAGGTGGATTTAATATTTACTACTAAAGGTGTCAGGCCACATCTCTATGCTATCCGTAGACATACAGTAAGTACAACACACCTGTATGACTGTTTGGGAGTTGGATACCCTTGAGATACTGTATGTCCAACTTAATATGTCCATTTGCTTCTAAATGAGGCCCAACGTGAATCTGGTTATTTTGCATGTTTACCTGACCTTGGCTTTTTGTATTGATGGATATGACTGACAGGGCTTTTAGCAAGAGGGAAAAGTTTACTATATGCATTATTAAAAGGAAAACATATGTAAGAAAGTGAGCATACTTACACATTAGAATAGAATGGAATCAATGACCTGGCTTCAGTCTATGGTCTGTGTGCGCTATTGATTGAGAAGCGTAGACAGTCATTTGCCGCCTGTTTGACAATAAATAAATAAAAAATCTTTATGAGTATCAATTAGTTCCACTCAAAGAAAAAAAAACACAAAAAAACCCTAAAGTCTATTCTACATTATATCAATCAAATCAGCGTCTCCATTAGGTAAAACCTTCACAACGACAGGCAGATGTAACAAAAATGAACCAACCACTAGATAGGAGGCCATGCAATACTCAGTAAAGTCATGAGCCTCAATCGGTGTAAGATTTGGTGTAAAAAATATTTCAAAGTCGCTAGAAATATTTATATTGCTCGGGCAATTTTCCCAGTTTTCAAAAGTTTAAAGCGCTTAAACAGGATTAGTAAGAATAAAATTGGATGTCTCGGCTGCAGCCAAAGGAATAGGCTGGGAAAATTTAGATGCCCTGATTTGTGTTTAAAACATAAATCTGGGAGCCATAAGCGCTTTATTAAAATGTGTCACACTGGCCAACCGTCCGGGATTCTCAATGCAAAAGGATCTGTTACCATATGTCATTTATACTAACGGCTGGTTCCCCCGGTGAGGTGGGAACTGCAGTAGATATATATCGGATGCCTGGGCTTGTGCTAAAGTGGGCAGCACCTTCAAAAAACACAAACTGTATTCTTCATGTGAAATTTATTTTATACAAACTGGATTTCTATAGCTGCACGTCCAGCGCTGACAGCTTATATTTCATTAATTCTGAGCTGCAGCCGCTGTGATAATGTATAGCGCCGCTCACCTTAAGAGCCAATTCACATGTTCCTTGAACTCTAACAATCGTTATATTGTTGAGCAGTTTGAGGTGAGCTATTTACTTGTACATTACCTTAATAAATGAAGACTAGGTCGCCATGGCAACAGAGGACCACAATGAGACATAGTACAGTACATTCATAATAGGACAACAGATACCTTTACAGATATATCCGGCTAAAGTTATTCTCTCACTTACTGTACGTAGTGTTTCGGGACATGAATGAAGAATACATATGGATAAAAGAAATGCTATAATTCCCGATAACAATAGAACATTCTGATGTATAGTTGTGATATAGGGAACAGTTCAGCACCAGATCAACTTACTGCTATAAAAGTAGGAACAATTTAAAGTTAAAGAAAAAAAATGGCAAATCTGGGCATGCGTATGCACCGCAATGCGCACGTGCAGAGTACGGGTACAAAGAGCATTGTGGTTTTGCACAGGTTCTAGCGACGCATTCAGTCGCACAGCCGATCGCAAGGAGATTGACAGTAAGAGGGCGTTTCTGGGTGTCAACTCCTGCAAAGCGAAAATACACTCCCCCGTGGGCGGCGACTATGCGTTTGCACGGCTTCTAAAAACTGCTAGCGAGCGAACAACTCGGAATGAGGGCCAATATACACACAATACGCAGGTTCTAGCTAGACAGTCACTAGCAATTATAGCACTCATAGACTCACGTGCCAACCCATGGATGTGAATGAGAAGGGTTCATACTCTTTAAAAGCAGGAGCGCTGACATTCTGTATGCACAATTACAGTGCTAAATCACTAGAAAATATATACCGTCCCAAAACACCTAAGCTCCGACATCAGTCCGTAAAGGTATCCTGGAGTACTGGCACTGGCGTATTAATATCGGGTGCAGTGTGTGCGGTGCACATGGCCCCCAGGGATCCAGGGGGGCCCACACCGCACATCCTGCACCCATTAATAGAATTACGTACTCTCCGAAGTCCCGCGGAGTAGCAGCAGTGCTGTCGAAATCACTGGGAAAATGGTGCGGCGCCATTTTCCCGGTGTTTTGCGCATGCGCAGTAGGTAGATTACTGGGAAAATTGCTGCCATGCCATTTTCCCAGAGCTCTGCGCATGCGCTGTAGACTCTGGGACAGCGCTAGGGACCCTAGTGCCCAGAGTCTACACAGCGCTGCCGGCTAGAGAGGAGGGTGCACAACCGGAGCCTACACACCGGCCTCCTTCTCTCTAGAAATGCCCCTGAGTACTGGATAGTATTATTGCCTCACAGCAGAGGTTTTGACTTCAAGTTCCACCAAGGCTCTATCTGTGTGGGGTTTGCATGTTACCTACAGTAACGGGTTTCGGTATGGCATTCCAGCAGTCGGGATGCTGGCTCTCACATGACCGACAGCGGCATCCTGACATTGAAAATTCCGACATCGGAGGGGGCAAGTATTTTTACCGTCCATTGTCTCCTACCCTAACCCTCCAGTGGTGGTGATTACTTCTAATCCTCCAGGGGTGGTGGCTAGGGCTAATCCTCCGGGGGTGGCGGCTAGGGCTACTCCTCTGGGGGTGGCGGCTAGGGCTAATCCTCCGGGGGTAGCGGCTAGGGCTAATCCTCTTGGGTGGCGGCTAGGGCTAATCCTCTGAGGGTGGCGGCTAGGGCTAATCCTCTGGGGGTGGCGGCTAGGGCTAACCTCCATCTAGTGCCTAACCCTAAACCCCCCTTCCCGGGCCCTAACCCTAAGGAGAACCCCGATACTTACCTTAGGGATGTCAGCTGTTTGTGTCCTGGCGCTGGTCTTTTGAGTGGTGTCAGGATTCCGGCGTCACACAGTAACTCATATTTCCAATATGAGAAACACCAAAACTGTTTTTGGCAATATTAAACTAAATTGTAAAAGCCCTTATTTTATAGATACATGTACTTTATGGGATACATATGATATCCCAGCAGATGAGATGCTGGCTGTAACTATACCGAGAGCGGCATCCCACCTGCTGGAATCCGGGCAGCGAGGCAGAGAGTCCCCTCGCTCACTATGCTCGCCACGCTTCTGGCCCCATAGTACGCTTTGCTTACCACAGGTTCTATTCCCACTGGGTTGGTGGCGTGGACCCACCAACTGACTGGGAATACACATTGTGTGTTGGGATTCTGGGCGTTGGTATTTCACCGGCTGACGGGATTCCGGCGTCAGTCTCCTGAGCACCAGAATCCAGACTGTTGGTATATTGACTGCATCCTGTGCTTTATATAGAATATGTATTGGATAGTTAGTCCCTAGTGAGTTATAAGGAGGATACAATTGTCTACCTTTATAAGACCTTAAAGATAAATGGGACACTGATTCCTCTTATGCGAATAATTGTCACATGGACAACCCCTAAGTGCCAACATGTGGACGCATGTATTTGAAGTTTGATTGGTTGACAATCAAAATAAAGAAAACTAACATTTTCACATGATTAAACAAAACTATCTGATATAATTGGCTAAATGCCAACTTGTTTCAATTAATTGCATTCGTTTTATAGCAAAATTTGTTTCAAGTGTCAGGAGTACAATACCAGTTTACCTATTTATATTCATATTTCATTCTGAGGGTGATGCTGGTTTATATTACTGTAGGTTAATTATATTGCAACATCTGCTATTGAATGCTTTCTGATTATGTATTTTTGGAAGTGAGGATGATGTGGAGAGATCATCACTGACTAAGGGGGGTGGCGGTGGGAGGGGGAATGTATCGAAACTTGTAGAGATATGAAGCGGAGAGATTAAATACCAATCTACGAGTGTCATTTTTTAAAAGCAGCCCGTAAAATGACAGAAGCTGACTCATTAGTACTTTATCTGTCAAACTTATCTCTTTCTCAAACTTTGATAAATCTTCCTTCTCCAAGAAAAAGTTCCACTTATTCAAGTAGTTCCAGCTGCAGCGTCCTTCAAGCTTTCCGAAGCCTTTATATCCGCTGTGATCCGATAGAATCTCAGACAATATGTATGAAAAGAGGAGCGCTAGAAAAAAAAGAAGAAGGTGGTGATAGATCAAACAATACTTCAATAAAAGAAAATATAAACCTTCAGGATGAAGACCACATACATGACTTGTGAGTTTCAGATGGCCACATTTATTTAGGACTAGTAATGGTCCATTCAATGGGGCAGATGAATTAAACCTTGGAGAACGATAAAGTGGAGAAAGATAAAGTACCATCCAATCAGCTACTGTCATTTTTCAAACACAGACTGTAAAATGGTAGTAAGGAGTACTTTGGTGCCATTTATCAAAGAGTGATAAAACTTGTTGTGAATGATAAAACGTTGTGTATGATAATCCGTGTTCCAGCCAGTCAGCTCCCTGTACAAGAAGTACTGTACAAAGGAATAACCTAAGCAGTGAAAGAAGACAACATAGTGAGTAACATAAAACATGGGTGGTTATTCAGGTTTGTTAGTAAACCCAAAAAAGTTAGCAATTGGGAAAGACCATTTTGCACTGCAGGTGGGGCAGATGTAACATGTGCAGAGAGAGAGAGAGAGAGAGAGAGTCAGATTTGGGTGGGGTGTGTTGAAACTGAAATCTAAATTGCAGTGAAGAAATTAAGGAGCCAGTATTAACCATGCACAGAAACAATATAACCCACCCAAATCTAGCTCTCAACATGGTTTTGCCCAATTGCTGACATTTTTATTTGCAAACAAACCTGAATAACACCCATTATCACTTAATCTCTACTTAGTGTAAAGGGATGGGTGACAGAAAGGATCCTTGATGTAGAGCAAGATGGGAGCACACTGGAGACATGGATAGTTCCGGGTGGGGGTGGTATCATGATGTTTCAAACCTTGGAGAGAGAAAAAGTGGAGAGAGGTAAAGTTCCAGCCATCCAGTGTCTAACTGCCACTTTACAGGCTGTCTTTGAAAGATAACAGGATCTGATTGGTTGGTACTTTAGCTCTCTCCAATGTTCTATATGTCTCCCCCCTTGGAAGAGAAAAAAAAAGGACCAGGACCCTGATTGTAAGAGTTTACAGACTAACAGGTATATTCAATTGTGGTCGGAATTTCCGACCAGGCGAAAAATGGGCGTTTTTGGCCATTTTTCAGGCGAATTTGCATTCGCCATATTTAATAGAAGCCCCGTTTTTTTTGACTGGTCGGAAAATCCGACCATGTCAAAAAAACTGTATTGTGGCGAATTTGCAGCGATACACGGCTTTTGTCGAATTTGCGGGCATTTTCGCCCATTTTTTGTCCAGCGTTTACCCATACCAAATTTGACTTTTTAAAAAGTCAGATTGGCATGTCAAAAACGAGACTACAAACGGAATTCGCCACCGATACAGGTTACAAATTGAATATAGCTGTCGGATCCTCTCCGTCGGAGAGGATCCGACAGCAATTGAATATTAGCCTATGGAGTCAATGTAAAAATGGGAGGTGTGCTGGGAAAAAAGTGAGGTAGGAGGACAAAGAGATGAGCGCTAAGAGGGTAAGGAGAAATCATAGGCTTTGAGGCTTTGGTGGGACAGGGGGATGTGAGTTCCTTAGGAGGGGAGAAGTACAGGAGAAGTGCTGGATACTGGAATGGAAGGTAATGAATGCATAGACAGGTGACTTTAATAGGAATAGTGGAGAGAGTAGAGTGTGGATTGAGGTAAGGTCAGAGATACGGTAGGAGGGAGTGGGGCGATGAAGTGCGGTATGTAAATGTATATTTACGGCATGCATAAATAGATCACTATGTCTCACTCAAACTGTGTTACTGAAAAAGAAGTACTGTATAGACACAGATACAATGAAAATCTAAAAACACCTATTCTTAGCATTTTTCATAAAGATTATAAAAAAGTGAAAACTCACTAATTGGACAGTCCTTAGGAGACCCATATCTGAGATCTGTACTTATGAATATTGTAGATTTACAGTAATTTCATATACTTAAAAATAACCAACTATCTCAAAAATACATTTTCACCATTTGCTGACCCAGAAAAGCCTCGTGCGGAGAACATTTGGCAATAGAGTGGAAAGGTGGCTAGGTGGAGAAGTTGCCCATAGCAACCTATCATTTTATAGAATGTATTTGATAGATGATAGTTAGAAACCATTCACCATTGGTCCCATTCTCTTTTGAAGCGATGATAAATTCCCCTCTGTGTCTTGACGTTAGGGGTAGTGGTCCGGTCTACAACTTAAAGAAAAAAGATCCATTTCAATATTTAAGATGCAAAGTCTAATACAATTGTGTTTTAATGAAAATTAAACCTTACCAAATTATTTAAAAGTAGATTAAAAAATGTTTTTGTTAACATTTGTGCATTATTGTTTGATTTTTTTATTAACTTTTTTTTTACTACAAATGAAAAAATGTATGTACTTTGAAAAAAAAATTTTTTTTAATACGCCCATGAACGAAATGTACTACGCATCGCATTTTGGATTCGATAAAGTACACCCCAGTAATTATTGCGAGCATAGCAGCGTTAATAGTAGATGATAGTACTTCCAGCTTTATGACCTAGGAGTCCTTCTGCACAGGCATTGGCTGATGAACGTGCCGCGGGGGCTACTGGGTGGAATCCCTCTCTGATAAGAATACAATAAAAAGCATATAGGCTTCTGTTAGGCAACACCACCTCTAGATGGCAATGCCTGCCAGACATAGGTCAACCGGGTACAGGGTACTGCCAGACACAGCCCAACCGGGTAGTGTACAGGGTACTAGCTCTGCAAAGTTTTGCTTCCCTGGGCTTTGTACATATGGTAAATGCATTCAAAACTCCAAAAACAGCAATCTACTATCCCTCTTTCCCAGCACCTCACACATGTGACGTTTAAGGCAAGGCAACTGTCCAGATGCACTAATGTCTGATGTAGATTGCTGTCCAGACTACACTGCTGCATTTATAGAGGCTGAAGTTCACAAATGTTGGCGAGAACTATGGTACAGTAATGTTGTAGATTTACCTGCACATCTCTATGGTGTGAGATGGAAAAACGGCAATCTTGGTGGCTGCTGGTGACCTTTACTCTAAGTCTTCACCCTGGACTGTTGTGCATTTGTGGTCCAGCAGCACTTGCTTCCATGTCCTTGTGCTTCTTTGTAGTCAGAGGTGGGCACGCAGAGGGAAATGTGATGAAGGGCAGTAGTTTTTGTCATGTGCAGTAGTGTGTGTCAAGATCCAACACATTATATTTAGCTATGGGACTTCCTCATTTGTGTAATGCTGAAAAAGAGGCAGTGGGCACTCTATAGTGACACGTAAACTTGGCCTGATGAAGAACTTTGTCAAAGTCATGGACAAAACAGATCAGGCTTTCAACTATCTCCCTTCAAAATGTCTCAGATAAAGTGATGCTAAGATAAAGGAAGGTGCTTTTATTGGTCCTTAGATTCTGGAACCTCTCGAGATATTGAATTTAACTCTGCACTGCTTGACAAGGAGAAGGCTGCATTGGAAGCATTCAAGTCAGTGGCAACAAGATTTCTTGCGAACAAAAAAGCAAAGAGCTACTTGAAGTTGGTAGAAAACCTCATCAAGGCATATAAATGCATGGGATGGAACATGTCACTGAAGATCCATTTTTAGAACTCGCATCTAGATTTCTTTCCATTGAACTGTGGAGTAAGAAATGATGAGCATGGTGAGTGGTTTTACCAAGATATTTCATCCATAGAGAAACAGTACAGGGCTGTCTTTTCGCATGGGCACACTGGGCAGTTGCCCAAGGGCATCAGGAGTATAAGGACCCTAGGCTGATTGCTGAGGGTCCCCTTTTTCCAGGCGTACCAGATTTTTGAAAACCAACCCTGGGAATCCAGTGATATCCAACTTCAAAGCAGTAGCCCCCATACGAGCATGTTAATTGCTCTTTCAAGCCATATATCACTGGTTCTGTCTGACTTAGACTCTTTCTGAGGGCATACTCAAAAGCTGGGAGTCTCCCCTTTTGGTGTACACTGCCAGCTTGCCTCTACTATGCCAAGAACCAGAGATATCAGTCTTCCAGCAGCTGGTCCCTGCTCCAGCTCCATACGCCTAGTATACAGTTTTATATTTTTTATCAGTGGATTGCTCTGGCACCTGAACTCTGATCCTCAAGTCCCCAATACCACCTCAAAGGTGGGACTCTCTAGTTTTGTATCCCATCGAAAGCCAATAAATCTATTTCCTGGTACTGGAGATGTCTGCAGTCAAGCAAGCTGCCCTCCCACCGTAAACTGATAAATATTAAGCCCACTCCATTATCCACCCCTCCCCTGCATATTAAACACCCCCTACCATGCTGGAACTCATGTCCCGGGGCCCCTTCATTCAGCCCAATGTCCCCTTCTACAGTTTAGTGTTCTCCCTCCCGCCCCATCTCCCACTATCTGTGCAGTAAAGGAGTAATTAGCAGAAATTACTGCTCCAGGTCCTACATGCTGAGCGGAAGATTGAACACCCCCTACCACACCCGGGATAGGGCATCAAAGCTGCCACTGATAGCATCCCCCCACCCCTGGAGGATGGGTACGGGCTCCAGTGCATCGCTTTGCCCAGGGGCCTACACTGCTGTTAAGGCAATCTTGAAACAGTACCAAGGCAAATGGAGCCCAGCCATGTTCCCTGTAATGCCTACAAGCGAGAAGCCAAAAAGTGCCAAGCAGACACAGAATAAGAACTCAAATCTTCTATGTACACCATATATATAAATTATGTTGGGATGTAGTCACGTTACCAGCTGAACGCCAGGATCCCGGCCACCGGCACCCCATATGTTGTAGGTGTTAATAAAATAATGAAAATAGAACTCTTGTATTTTTAAAACTTTAGCCAATTAGCACTTTTAATTGTTATATTTGAATTCAGTACATCACAACACATAAGTAATAATACATTGCATCTCAGAAGCAGATAGCTTTTGAATAATCGTCGACCAGTGTTTTTGCAGAATCGTATCTTCCTTGGTGTTAACATAAACCTGATTCTCCAGATTACATTGCAGAGGGTTCTACTATAATCCAGGGGAGATACATGTAGCACTTTCTGAAGATCAAATAAGGATGTGCACTTCATTAGCAAAACATTACTCAACTGACCCTCTTCCATACCTCCCAACATGACCCTCTCTAGGAGGGACAGAATGCTCTGCTCCTGGACTTCTCTCTTAATTTATGATTGCCATCACCTGTGCTGAAACACCTTTCTTATCCATTAAACTGTTCAACACAGGTGTCGGCAATCATACATTAAGAGAAAAGAGCAGAAGCAGCGCATTCTCTCCCTCCTGGAAAGGGTCTTTTTGGCTAAGGGGCAAAACCATGTGCACTGCAGGGGGGGGCAGATATAACATGTGCAGAGAGAGTTAGATTTGGGTGGGGTTTGTTCAAACTGAAATCTAAATTGCAGTGTAAAAATAAAGCAGCCAGTATTTACCCTGCACAGAAACAATATAACCCACCCAAATCTAACTCTCTCTGCAAGTGTTACTTCTGCCCAACATGCAGTATAAGGCACTATATGGACAAAAGTATTCGGCCGCCTGACCATTACGCCACCAGGCAGGGGCGTTTTAAGAGAGGAGGGGACCCGCGTGCAGCCTCCGTCATGCCCCCCTTCCTCTCTGGCAGCAGTAGACTCTGGCATTACTGCGCACACATAGGTCTTCAGGAACATTGCGCCCGCGCCTTGTTTTCAGGGACATCTCCACTGCGCATGCACAAATCACTCGGAAATGGCCGTGGCGGCCATTTACAAAGTGATTTCTGTCCGCAGTGCAGGGCCACCATTCCGGGACTCTGGAGGGGTAAGTATAATATATGGGGGTGTGTGTGTGTGTGTGTGTGTGTGATGTGGGCCCCCGACTGGACCCAGGGGCCGTCTGCACAACACACACTGCACCCATTATAGAAACGCCTATGCCACCAGGGACTGTAATGACGTTGCATTCAAATACATATACTTTAATATGGAGCTGGTCCCCCCTTTTGCAGCTATAACAGCTTCCACTCTTCTTGGAAGGCTTTCCACAAGATTTTGGAGTGTTTCTGTGGAACATTCATGAGGTCAGGCACTGATATTGGACGAGATGCCTGGCTCGCAATCTCCATTCCAGTTCATCCCAAAGGTGCTTGATGAGGTCAGGGCTGTGTGCGGGCCAGTCAAGTTTTTCCACACTGAACTCATCAAGCCATTGAGTCATGTTGGAATAGAGAAGGTCCTTCCTCAAACTGCTGCCACAAAGTTAGAAGCATAGCGTTGACCAAAATGTCTTATTATGCTGAAGCATTAAGATTGCCCTTCACTGGAGATAAGGGGCCTAGACCAAATCCTGAAAAACAACCCCATACCATTATCCCTCCTCCACCAAACTTCACAGTTATCATAATGCAGTGAGGCCGGAAACGTTCTCCCAGCATTCTCCAAATCCAGGCTCACATATCTGACTGCCAAACAGAGAAGTGCGATTCGTCCTTCCACAGAACACGTGTCCACTGCTCCACAGTCCAGTGTCGGTGTACTTTACACCACTCCACAGACCACGTGTCCACTGCTCCACAGTACAGTGTCGGTTTACTTTACACCACTCCACAGACCACGTGTCCACTGCTCCACAGTACAGTGTCGGTGTACTTTACACCACTCCACAGACCACGTGTCCACTGCTCCACAGTCCAGTGTCGGTGTACTTTACACCACTCCACAGACCATGTGTCCACTGCTCCACAGTACAGTGTCGGTGTGCTTTACACCACTACACAGACCACGTGTCCACTGCTCCACAGTACAGTGTCAGTGTACTTTACACCACTCCACAGACCACGTGTCCACTGCTCCACAGTACAGTGTCGGTGTACTTTACACCACTCCACAGACCACGTGTCCACTGCTCCACAGTACAGTGTCGGTTTGCTTTACACCACTCCACAGAACACGTGTCCACTGCTCCACAGTCCAGTGTCGGTGTACTTTACACCACTCCACAGACCACGTGTCCACTGCTCCACAGTCCAGTGTCGGTGTGCTTTACACCACTCCACAGACCACGTGTCCACTGCTCCACAGTACAGTGTCGGTGTACTTTACACCACTCCACAGACCACGTGTCCACTGCTCCACAGTACAGTGTCGGTTTACTTTACACCACTCCACAGACCACGTGTCCACTGCTCCACAGTACAGTGTCGGTGTACTTTACACCACTCCACAGACCACGTGTCCACTGCTCCACAGTACAGTGTCGGTGTGCTTTACACCACTCCACAGACCACGTGTCCACTGCTCCACAGTACAGTGTCGGTGTACTTTACACCACTCCACAGACCACGTGTCCACTGCTCCACAGTACAGTGTCGATGTGCTTTACACCACTCCACAGACCACGTGTCCACTGCTCCACAGTACAGTGTCGGTGTGCTTTACACCACTCCACAGACCACGTGTCCACTGCTCCACAGTACAGTGTCGGCGTGCTTTTCACCACTCCATCCGACATTTGCCATTGGACTTGGTGATGTGAGGCTTGCATGCAGCTGCTCAACCATGGAAACCCATTCCATTATGCTCCCGCCGCACAGTTTTTGTGTTTAGATTAATGCCAGTGGAAGTCCGGAACTCTTCAGCAGAAGGTTGGCTACTTTAACGAACCATGCGCCTTAGTAGTCGTTGACCCCGCTCTGTGATTTTACCCAGTCTTCCGCTTCGTGGCTGAGCTGTTGTTCCTAAACGCTTCCACTTCTAATGATATCACTTACAGTTGACCGTGGAATATCCAGCAGGGATGAAATGTCACGAACCGTCTTATTGCAAAGTTGGCCTCCTATCACAGTCCCACGCTTGCAGTCAGCTCTTCAGAACGACCCATTTTATATCACACATGTTTGCAAATGGAGACTGCATGGCTAGGTGCTTGATTTTATACACCTGCGGCTACGGGTCTGATTAAATCACCTGAATTCAGTAATTAACAGGTGTGGCCAAATACCTTTGTCCAGTGTGTCCAAATAGTGTATACATATGGTGCCACGCTCATCTAGGCTTCTCTGCTGCACCTAGGTGCACCATGGTTTATTAGCATAAACCTTTCATCTATTGTTCTCAGCTGCAATACAATACAGAGAGAACAATACAGCGGGGGATTAAGTCATTACAGCAGCGATTTAAGGGGGACATGTACTAAGCAGTGATAAAAGTGAAGAAGTGAGCCAGTGGAGAAGCTGCCCATGGCAACCAATCAGCTGCTCTGTTTACTTCCAAAGTATGCAAATTATAAATGTTACGTCAATGCTGATTGGTTGCCATGGCTCAATTAACTCATGGCTCAATGGCTGCCCTTGCTCAAATACTCCTATTAAAGGCATAGATGAGGAGGGCTCCTTCTGTATGTGTGCATATGCCATGTATAATATACAGAGCATTATCGGTGTTTAATTGCTCTTCATATCAGAGAGCTGGAATTGCAGCTACTGCAGAGGAGTCACAGATGAAGCATACACATATAATATATATTTAAAAAAAAAATTGTAAGTGGCTGTCAGCATCCGCTATCAATCATCAACACTTTATCACCGTCACTGCCAATTACTAACACATCTACAAGGGTTCAACCTTGGCAGATACAATCAGAATCCATTTCTATCGGCGTGTGATGCAGTTGGGAAGTGGACATCCATTAGCGCTGCTACATATCTGTCAGTGATTAGTCAGGTTTTGAAACAATGCAGCTTTCTGTCCAATTATAGTTTGAAACAGTTCCCGCAGTGCTATAAATTCCCATCCAGCCTCAGTGTTACTGGGAACGTTAATAAGAAGCTGTTTTGACAATCAGCATTTGCAATTTTTATGGACGTGTCATTTAATCATAATGTCAGTGTAGCCCAAGAAGGCAGACGTGAATTGCAGCGGATAGGAGTGACTACTTAATAGCCAATTCCTTTGTGTTATTGGCTCGGTACAATGTCAGTGTTAGACTTCACTTCTTTGTATCACTATGAGAGCAGACAAATTTACTCTGCCTTTCCAACCACGTGTGTGGCCACCATAGATCATTGCTCAGCTTTCTACACTCTAATAATCACATTACTTCTCATTTTTTGGCCTAGATTTATCAAGCCTTGGAGAGAGATAAATTGCACGGTGATAAATTACCAGTCAGTCAGCTCCTAACTGTCATTTTTGAAACACAGCCTGTAACATGGAAGTTAGGAGCTGTATTTTATCACTCTCCGAGGCTTGATAAATGGGGAGCCTAGATGTTTGCATTAACTACTGAAGCTTCTTGTGATACAAAGTGACTGAGTTACACCTGCTCTATGCAGTGGTGCCAATAGGGGGGGAGCAAGTACTTATTACCTGGGCCCAGGCCTGATGGTGGGGCCCAGCCTAGGCCCGAGTCATCGTCACCCCTTACTTGGCAGCAGAAGCTGCAGCTCTTCTCCTCAGCACACGCTGCTGTATGCTTGGCCAGAGTGTGGCTAGTTAGGTGCTAAACAGGGCCGGTTCTACACCTTGTGGCGCCCAGTGCAAAAGTTTCCACTGGTGCCCCCTCCCCCCCGCGGCAAAACAGTTAGTGCGTGCCTGAGGCGCGTGTCAAAAAATAGGGGAGTGGCTTCATAGGGGAGGGGTGTGGCCACAGTTATGCCCCCCGTAGCTGTGCCCCCAAATTTGCCCCAAGTAGCTGTGCCCCCCAGTTGATTTGCCCTCAGTAGATTTGCCCCCTGTAGCTGTGCCCCCAGTAGCTGTGCCCCCTGTAGCTGTGCCCCCTGTAGCTATGCCCCCAGTAGATTTGCCCCAGTAGTTGTGCCCCGTCTCTGTGCCCCCTGTTGCTTTGCCCCCAGTAGTTGTGACCCCTGTCGCTGTGCCCCCAATAGTTGTGCCCCCTGTCGCTGTGCCCCTTAGTGGCCGCTTACAAACACACACACAAAAAAAAAAAAACCCAATACTTACCACTGCCCCGCTCCTGCTTCCCGACCGCTGCTGCTGCTGCTCCGTCTGGCCTCCCGCGGCTCCTCTCTATGGGAGAGACGTCATGACGTCTCTCCCATAGCAGCGCCGCACAGACACTAGAGGTCAATAATGACCTCTAGTGTCTGTCACTGGAGCCGGCTGCAGCGGATGCCCACACAGCCCACGGCGTCTGTTGCAGCTGGGGAGTGTGGTGCGGGTAGGCGGCGGTGCCTGCGGAGTGACTGCTTGCCCGCACCAAGAACCGCACCAAGAACCGATCCTAGTGCTAAAAGTACTATTTTTCTCTGTATTTTTTCTTTGGGCGCAGGGCCACGCCTCCCATGGCTAGAGCACACGCCCCTGAAAAGTACCTGGGCCCGGTCTGCCTCTCTACTGCCCTGCCTCTATGCATATCCAGAACTTTTTTTAGTTTCTTCTGGGATTTGATCGACACTGTAAAACTTGAAGAAGAAGAAAAAAGAAAAGAAAAAACATTTAATAGTGCATAGGACAAAAGAAAATACTGGGGACAGCGCACACCAACTACTGTAACACACCACTCAAGTACCGCACTACTGAAGCATAAGAAATGACAAAATAAATTGTGGTGCTCTATGAGGGTCATTCAGACCCAGCCGCTAATACGCCCGTAGCGCAGTTTGCCGATGGAGGTGCGGTATCTGTAATGTCGTTTGGAGCTATTTATGTTGCTGCAGGAGTATTTATATTATTTACATTTATTTACAATCAATTTTCTAACGACCACCGTGACTGCAGCGGGTGAGGAGGCTGAAGCGGGCAGGCTGGCTCAACTGAATGGCAAAACAGCAGCACAAAGACGTGACAGCCTAACATAAAGTATGACACCTATGGAACATGGCAGATAGGATGGCAGTGTATTACAGGTTACACCAAGGCGGTCATCACCCATAAATCACATGGTTTGAGAAAGACAATGGGGGTCATTCAGAGTTGATAGCTCGCTATCAGTTTTTAGCAGCCGTGCAAACGCATTGTCGCCGCCCACTGGAGAATGTATTTTCGCTTTGCAGAAGTGCGAACGCCTGTGCAGCAGAGCGCCTGCAAAATCTTTTTGTGCAAAACAAGACCAGCCCTGTAGTTACTTATCCTGTGCGATGATTCTAACGATGGAGGGACGGCTTTTGACATCACACACCCGCCCAGCGAACGCCCAGCCACGCCTGCGTATTTTCAGCCACGCCTGCGTTTTTCCAAACACTCCCTGAAAATGGTCAGTTGACACCCAGAAACGCCCCCTTCATGTCAATCTTCCTGCGTTCGGCCGTGCGACAGGAATGTTCGTTAGACTCTGTGCAAACCCACGATGCTCATTGTACCTGTACGACGCCCCTGCGCATTGCGGTGCATACACATGCGCAGAAATGCTGATTTTTAGCCTGAGCGCTGCGCTGTGAACAACGGCTGCTAGCGATGAACTCGGAATGACCCCCGATATACGTTTGGCATTCTATATGTCTGTGACATGGAGATGAATAACACTGGCAGCAACAGAAGCCAGGTCATATAATAAAAGCAGATAGTGATGACATATAAACCAAATAAAATCTTATGGTGTGTGATAATATAAATAAATAGTGATTCTAATTAATATTAAAATGAATAGACTGGGTGTTCCCGCAGCTGTTGGGAGGAGTGTACGGCCTCCTGATTAGGTGTCCCTAAGGAGAACTAGAAACAATGGGGGTCATTCCGAGTTGTTCGCTCGTTATTTTTTTGTCGCAACGGAGCGATTAGTCGCTAATGCGCATGCGCAATGTCCGCAGTGCGACTGCGCCAAGTAAATTTGCTATGCAGTTAGGTATTTTACTCACGGCATTACGAGGTTTTTTCTTCGTTCTGGTGATTGTAATGTGATTGACAGGAAGTGGGTGTTTCTGGGCGGAAACTGGCCGTTTTATGGGTGTGTGCGAAAAAACGCTACCGTTTCTGGGAAAAACGCGGGAGTGGCTGGAGAAACGGAGGAGTGTCTGGGCGAACGCTGGGTGTGTTTGTGACGTCAAACCAGGAACGAAACTGACTGAACTGATCGCAGATGCCGAGTAAGTCTCGAGCTACTCAGAAACTGCTAAGAAGTGTCTGTTCGCAAATCTGCTAATCTTTCGTTCGCAATTTTACTATGCTAAGATTCACTCCCAGTAGGCGGCGGCTTAGCGTGTGCAAAGCTGCTAAAAGCAGCTTGCGAGCGAACAACTCGGAATGAGGGCCAATAGTAAGAAAAAGAACACAGCACTGAGGACACTCAAGTCTAATTACAATATGATTATAAAGACTTGTGAATAATAGAAAAATATATATTATGGAATATTAATATAAAAATACGTTTTATACAACACTATAGAAAGGTCCGGAAAAAGTCTATAAATTGATTCTGAAATATTATAATAAGTATATAATTGGTATCTAAAAAGAAAGTTCCAAAGGAGTAACACTGTTTCTCCCAATAATCACAATGCAGCAATGGTAAAAGTATCAATACAGGAGCTAGTCAGTGTTGCTGGGAGACTGAACTAAGGGCCTAATTCAGACCTGATCACTCCTATGTGAATTTGCAGAGGTCTGCGATCAGATAGTCAGTGCCCAGACACAGTGAATACCTGCCCAGTACAAATCTGCGTACGCCATGCAAAAAGCTTTGCAAACGCCGGTCAGCTACAAATCCGTTTCCAACTCACTCACCATCTAATGGTTTCTCCAGTCTGTGCGCAGCCCAGGACTTACTCCTACCGTGCGATACAAACAGACTGATGGGGCTGGAGCTGACGTCACACACCCGCCCTGAAAATGCTTGGGAACACCTGCATTTTTCCTGGCACTCCAAGAAAACGTCCAGTTACCACCCACTTACTGTAAATCAACCTGCGTATGCCTAGTGATCAAAAAGACGCTGATTTATTTTGCAGTTTGGCAGGGGAAGATTGGGATGGAAAACCAGACCGGCAAATTTATGGAAGAAGCCCTAATGGGGGTGCGGTCTGATGAGGGGTGGGGCCTGTTGAGAGGGGTGGGATCCCTCCACATAGGACCTGATTGTGCACAATTACGGCCTTGTGTCTTTTACTGCAGTTGTGTCTGAGACCAGGGGCGGATTGGAAAGTAAAAGTGGCCCTGTAGAATTTTGTAAAAGTGGTCCGACATGGGCCGCACAAGAGGTGTAACTTGCCATGGCAGCATCACTGGATGGCAGAGTCGCTGTACTGCAGAGATGGAATAACAATGAATGGGGGCAACGCAGTGTACGGAGTGCGGTTTGCTGTCTGTCATGTGGGGGGTGGGGCAACATGACAACATATAAAACAGCCCCCACAGACACCTCAGCTTATCTGGAATCTTCCCGGTGAGCGCTATGGCCAATCCGACCCTGCAGTTTGGCCTCGGGCGTGCGCATTATGACCAGTACGCATGCGCAGTCCATCGATAATCGTCTACCTTGTGAATTCGCACAACATCAATCAGGTCTGAATTAGGCCCTAAGATCAGTGTGCTCGACCTGTATGCAGAGAGTATAGGCAGTGGGCACAAGGGAATATATTTACTAAAAGTCGATTTGGGTTGATGTTGATTGATGTTTTTTTTTATTATTATTGGTCGACGTTGGGTTGATTTTTGATTGATTTTGTATTTCAGGGTCTAAATCCCACATTTACTAACATGATTTCTATTTTTATTTAAACAATGTCAAAAAAATGATCTGTTAGTAAATGTGTGATTTAGACCCTGAAACACAAAATCGATCAAACATCGACCAAAAATCGACCAACATCGATGTGAGTATTTCCACTGCCAGCTAGCGTTTTCAATCACTCACCCTCTCACAGATAGTGATGACATGCCTGGTAGGACAGCACCTAGTGATTTACTGGATCTTTACTGTACTCACAAACCAGAAGCCTGGTCATGCCGGGAAGGTTACCCTAGAAGCCTGGAGCCTGGTTCTGAGATGCATTGTTCACTGTAGCAGTGCTGTAACTAGGTGTGTGCCGATAGTGCCTTGCACATAGCGCAAATGTGACTCCCCGTAGGGCCATACAGTCAGTAGTTACAGTTCCGGCCTGGTGTCGCCGCTTGCCTCCCGCCTCTGCATGGGAGTGGGAGTGCGGCTGTAGCTGGCATCTAGCAGCACACAGCTGCCCCGTGTCACACTGCCACCATCCCTGAGCTCTGCCGCCGTCGTGCCTGAGTCCCGCTGTGAGTGCAGGAGAATGGGAGCTGTGCCGCAGCCGTCATGAGACAGCAGTGAACCCGCCACTCCGTCCCGGAGTGCCGCTGGTTGTTTCCTGCTGGCGGGGTGAGGAGCGCTGTCGCAGGTTGCTCACGGACCCGCTATCATGCTTCTTGTAAGTAGCGTCGCTGCAGCATGTGTCCCGGACCCCAGGTGAGGCTCTGCGCCTGGATGCTGCCTACCACCTCCAGGTGACTGACAGAGACACCACACACACACACACACACCCACACACACACACACACACCCACACACACACACACACACACACACACACACACACACACACACCTCTCTCTCTCTCTCTCTCTCTCTCTCTCGTGCAAAAGCAAAACAGGGGGGAATGCCTGCCTAATGTATAAAGAAAGGTGGACTCTGCTGTGTGATGTGTAAAGAAAGGTGGACTCTGCTGCCTAATGTGTAAAAAGGGGGACTCTGCTGCTGTAATGTATAAAAAAGGGGGACACTGTTGTAATGTGTAAAAGGGGACTATACCTGCTGTACTGTGTAAATGGAGCTCTGCCTAATGTAATGTGTAAAAGGGAGCTCTGCCTAATGTAATGTGTAAAAGGGAGCTCTGCCTAATGTAATGTGTAAAAGGGGACTATACCTGCTGTACTGTGTAAATGGAGCTCTGCCTAATGTAATGTGTAAAAGGGAGCTCTGCCTAATGTAATGTGTAAAAGGGAGCTCTGTGACCACGCCCCTTCCCCATGAAGCAACACCCCTATATTTTTGGCACGCGCATTGACCCTGTTTTGTATATGGAGGGGGCGCTGATGCTGTTTCTTGCACACAGCGCTAAAATGTCTAGTTACGGCACTGCACTCTAGCATCTGTTGCCGATGTTACTGGTGTGATAATATGCAAATTCCAGTTTCAGCATTCCCCTTGTGTGCTTGTGTACAGCTGGAGGTACAAGCACTGACTCAGACACACACTTTCGGGGTCTGTACATGCTGTAACACCGCCAACGGACATGTCATCTTCACTGCACCACACTGCTCTGAATCAGGCCCACTGTGTGTTGAGGACAACACTCTGGCATCAATCTTTACTGGGTTTGTATCCATGTCCTACATAGGATTACAGAAAGTATAGGATAACAGCCAGTTGGTGGTCATCACACAGCTAAGTCCTGACTTAGGCAGGCAAAGGAAATGAAAGAAGATGCATTCGGCACCCCTTCACAGACCTTTCCTGGTTTGCGTAATACAATATACTGTAGGTTGTTACCTGGGCTTTCGCCAATCAACAAATCCAAAGTTCCCCATACCTGGATCTGTCTGGAGGTGAGAAATTGCACATCGTCCACATACATACCTGGCTTAGCAGCTGCAGGCTGCTGATTTATTTTTACAAAAAATATATACCAACAAGATGGCCTGGGAAAGCAGAGCTATTAGAGTTTTTCAGAAAGACAATTGGCAACTTTCATTTAAATTAAGTTATACAGCAACAAATCCAACAAATGTAGACAGACAGCAGCACAGATTGCCCATTGTAGAATTTAGAAAATGCACAAACAAGCTGGCCAAAAGCCATAATGTAACATAGTACAAGATGGAGTTGTCCTTGGGCCCCCCTGCCCAGCATTATGCTATATATTAAAAAGTACACACGCAGGACACAAACTGGTAACATATCTTTAAAGGTGACTCAAAGAATATTACATCTGGGAGCCATCCTAGATTCTCAGGCTAAGAGGATTTTTCTGCTGGCACTCCACTCTCATCTGCACTGTTTTCTTCAAGGTCGGCGAATGTCCATATACACAGCCATGGAGGTCCTGGGGTTCATGGTCTCAACCTTCGACATGGTGGAATTTGCTCAATTTCACTACAGACGTCTGCAGCACCTTTGTCACAATGGAATGGTCACCATCATCTTCTCAGAGCCCAGACAAAGTGTTGTCTCAAGAGGTTCGACTGTTGCTCTTGTGGTGTCTTCAGATGTCCCACTTGGACAAGGGCTTTCCATTTTGGGTCTCAGATTAGGTACTACTTATCATGGATGCCAGTCTCCGGGGTGCGGAGCAGTGACCAGCTGACAATCCTTGCAGGGACGTTGGATAGTTCTCAAGAGTCACCTGCCCATCCAAATACTGGAATTAAGGGCATTGTTCGTGCACTCAGTCAGGTGGAGGACCTTCTTCAGGGTTGGCCAGTGCAAGTCCAATCCGACAACGTGACTACAGTTGCTTACCTCAACCATCAGAGAGGTACACAAAGTTTAGATGCCATGATATAGGCGACGCACATCCGCACATGGGCAGAACGTCATTTTCCAGCAATGTCAGCAGTGTTCATCCCAGGAGCTCTCAATTGGGAAGTGGACTACTTAAGCTGACAGGACTTACACTCAGGAGAGTGGGTTCTACATCCAGAGGACTTTCAGGTTCTAATGGACAGGTGAGGCCATCCAGAAGTGGATCTCATGGCAGCATGCCACAACCACGGACTTTGTAGACGCTCTGGCAGTATGGTGGTACTTCAGTCTGGTATACATCTTCCCTCCAGGTCTACTTCTTCCGTGGGTACTTTACAAGTTCAAGCAGGAGGGAGGCACAATGCTTCTCATTGCTCCAGACTGGCTGAGGTGTCCTTGGTTTGCAGACCTGCAGGATCTGCCAATCCACAATTCTCTCACACTACCTTTAAGGCAGGATCTGTTAACAGAGGGTCCGTGTCTACACGAGAACCTAGCTCGGCTGCTTTGACGGTGTGGCTCTTGAGACATCCCTTTTAAAATCTTTGAGCTTCTTGAACTCGGTTGTCCAGACAATGCTTAAAGCACACAAGCCTGCCTCAGCAAGGATTTATTACAGGATTTGGCACACTTATTTCCAGTGGTGTTTGCTGAGGAACTACAATCCGTCTACTTTCAGAGTGGCAAGAGTATTTGCTTTCCTTCAAGCAGTATAGGATGCAGGTCTTTGACTAGCGTCCCTCAAGGTGCAGGTATCTGCCCTGTCCATGTGGTTCCAGAGAAATATTGCTTCTCTGCCAGATATCAGAACTTTCTATCAGGGGATCCTCCATAAATGGTCTCCATTTGTCTCTCCAGTAGCTTCTTGGGACTTGACTTTGGTTCTACAGGCATTTCAAGCCGCTCCGTTTGAACCATTGGACTCTGTGGATTTAAAGTGCCTAACAGAAAAGACTCACTTCCTGCTGGCTATTGTCTCTGCTCGCAGAGTGTCTGATTTAGTGGCTCTTTCGTGTCGCTCTCTTTTTTTTTTTATTTTTCATCCAGACAGAGCTGTCCTGGCCCATGTCTGGATACCTTACCAAGATGGTCTCCAAATTTCATATCAATGAGGAAATTGTGGTTCCAGCCTTTCAAACTCCAAACCCGTCCACAAGTGATGTATTGTTGGATGTGGTACGAGCAGTTCAGCTTTATGTATAGTGATCTAAGTCTACCTGTAAATCAGGTGATCTTTTTCTTTTGTATGGTTTTCACAATAGAGGATGGCCTGCTGACAAGCAGACCTTGGCTCATTTGCTTTGAATAACCATTGCTCAGGCATACATGGAAGCGGATCTACCTGTTCCTATGGTGCTCAAGGCTCATTCCACTCTGTCTGTGGGGCCTTCATGGGCAGACAGTCATGGAGCATCTGTCAAACAATTGAGCAGAGCAGCCACGTGGTCATCTGTCCATACTTTCCTCTGTTTTTATTAATTTGATACCTTTGCCTCCCAGCATGCTGCATATGGGTGACAGGTTCTCCATTCTGCTCAGAAGCATGCCCTCCTTTAGGGGATGCTGCTTTAGGACATCCCCATGTTATTCTTTTGGAGCCTATGGACCCTGAAGTAGAAAATAAGATTTATGCTAGACTTACCATGATTAACTCTATTTCTTCAAAGTCCATACACTCCACAGAGCTCCCACCTTGATGCACCTGGCTTATGAGTATTACTAGTATTATATGGTCACTAGTTCCTCTCTTCTAATATGTGTTTCTTGAGTGTTCCATTCTTCCTTCTCATATGTCCTGCTCTTGCCTTGAGCTTGTTAACTAACCTGAATGGGAGGGGTTATAGGTGAGGAGTAACTAGTGCATTCTGGGACTGAAAAACTTTAACTGTTCAGTGCCAGGTTTGGTCCAAACTACCTAAACCCCCATGGTATTCTTGTGGAGCCTATGGACCTTGAAGAAACAAAGTCAACCATGGTAAGTCTACCATAACTCTTATTGTCATATTACAGAGTATACAGCTCCATAGGGGAGGAATATATACCATATTATCATATTACAGAGCATACTGCTGCATAAGGGAGGGATATATACCATGATATCATATTACAGCACATCCTGCTCCCTAGGGAGGAATGTATACAATGTTATCACATTACATGTGTACTACTCTTTAGGGGAGGCATATTCACCATAATACCATAATACAGTGTATATTGCTCCCTAAGGGACGGATATATACATTAATATAACATTGCACTGCATACTGCTCCCTATGGGAGGGATATATACCATGATATCATATCACAGTATAGAGTTCTGCCTAGGGGATGGATATAAATCTTGTATTATAATACAGTACATACCACCTCATACTTTACACATACATACCATGCACATACTTTTCCTTAGTAGATGGATATTTACCATGATATCTTATTACAATGAGTACCGCTCCCTAGGGGAGGGATGTACACCACGATTTCATATTATTATGAGTACCACTCCCTAGGGGAGGGATGTACCCCATGATATCATATTACAATGAGTACCGCTCCCTAGGGAAGGGATATACACCATGATATCATATTACAATGAGTACCGCTCCCTAGGGGTGGCATGTACACCATGATATCTTATTACAATGAGTACCATTCCCTAGGGGAGGTATGTACACCATGATATCATATTACAATGAGTACCGCACCCTAGGGGAGGGATGTACAATATGATATCATATTACAATCAGTACCACTTCATAGGGGAGGGATGTACACCATGATATCTTATTACAATGAGTACCTATCCCTAGGGGAGGGATGTACACCATGATATATTACAATGAGTACCACTCCCTAGTGGAGGGATGTACACCATGATATATTACATCAAATATATTTGAAATTTGTGTATGATTGGCTCTGCTGTCTAACATAATTCCAATGAATTGTTAACTAAGAACTAAGGCGCTGATTCAGAGGTGGGCGCATATGTCACAGCTGCTGCATCTTTGTTCACAGCGATTGTGCAACAATATGCAAAAGCAGCAGGAGGCGTGACGCCACCGCCGGCTGATCTGCTGCTGCATCTGAAGACAGATTAACTTAGAGACCATCTGTCTCAGCATCAGACATCTGAGAAACCAATGTTACTCAGGATATCCTGCTTCCAGATAGTAAAACTGTGTCTGGGGATGCAGTCACTTGTATTGGCACATGCAGAAAACACTCTCCGTCCGCAACCTAAAATGCCTGCAGTCTGTTAAACAGACTGCAATGCCTATGGCACTATCACCGGAGCAGCAGCATCATTTCTGCACATGTGTATTGCGATTCTGGTGCATGCAGTCCTGAAAACATTGCCAATTGCAACCGATTTGGGACTGTGTGCGGGGCTGAATTATTCCCTAAGTCTGATTGTAACCATTTATAATGTTCCCCTGTATTGTCATCTGGTCCTGGCTGTCTATGTAAGCGTTATGAGCAGCTGCACACAGCACGGCGGCTCACTACCTTCTTCTAGGTCCCAGCCTTTATTAGGAGACCAGGATGCCGGACTGAAGCATCTATAACTGCTTGGCATGCTGGTCCTACCCGTTGCTAGGAGACCAGCATGCTAACATGCAGCTGCATTTAGCAGTCCCACCTGGTTCTAATTACTGGGACACTCAATACTGCTACCTGCAGCTCTACACCTGCACAGGGCTTAGCCTCCTTATCGGTTATAGCTTCATGCCCTGGGCTTAGCTTCCCGATCCTGGTGCCTTGGTGTAAACTCTGTGCTTCCGCAGTCCTGGACTCACTTTGTCTCTGCTGCCTGGTCTGCATTGTCCAGACCTCTGCATCTTCTGCTCTTTTTGAATATCACCTTCAGCGCTCTACCCGAGTCCTGACAGTATTTCTTCTGCTGCCTTTGCTAGTTTTATGCACTTTCATTACAGCCCCACTTCATTACTACTGCAAGTGTACTCATCTTCTCTGTTCTATTTTCAGCGGTCACCCGGTTATTTGTGTAAGCTCTTACTACCCTGACTTAAGTCCTGGCAGCATCTCAGCACCAGTGAGAGCTTCTCTCAATGAGAAAATAGGTGAAGACCTCTGCAGCATGGTTCTAAAGGTGGGTACAAACTGGAAGATATATTTGCCGATCAATTGATCGGCAGATATGTCTATGGACGGATCGGGCAGTGTGTTGAGCATACACACTGCCCGATCCGTCGGGGACTGACATCATGAACTGGGCGGGCGTGTACACACGCCAGCCCAGTTCAGCTGTCAATCACCGCCGGCCGCCGCAGCATGTGTACGGGCGGTCGGCCGACCGCCCCGTCCACACACAGCGACTAGTGATGAGCACCGGAAATTTTTCGGGTTTTGTGTTTTGGTTTTGGGTTCGGTTCCGCGGCCGTGTTTTGGGTTCGAACGCGTTTTGGCAAAACCTCACTGAATTTTTTTTGTCGGATTCGGGTGTGTTTTGGATTCGGGTGTTTTTTTCAAAAAACCCTAAAAAACAGCTTAAATCATAGAATTTGGGGGTCATTTTGATCCCAAAGTATTATTAACCTCAATAACCATAATTTCCACTCATTTTCAGTCTATTCTGAACACCTCACACCTCACAATATTATTTTTAGTCCTAAAATTTGCACCGAGGTCGCTGGATGGCTAAGCTAAGCGACCCAAGTGGCCGACACAAACACCTGGCCCATCTAGGAGTGGCACTGCAGTGTCACGCAGGATGGCCCTTCCAAAAAACACTCCCCAAACAGCACATGACGCAAAGAAAAAAAGAGGCGCAATGAGGTAGCTGTGTGAGTAAGCTAAGCGACCCTAGTGGCCGACACAAACACCTGGCCCATCTAGGAGTGGCACTGCAGTGTCACGCAGGATGGCCCTTCCAAAAAACACTCCCCAAACAGCACATGACGCAAAGAAAAAAAGAGGCGCAATGAGGTAGCTGTGTGAGTAAGCTAAGCGACCCTAGTGGCCGACACAAACACCTGGCCCATCTAGGAGTGGCACTGCAGTGTCACGCAGGATGGCCCTTCCAAAAAACACTCCCCAAACAGCACATGATGCAAAGAAAAAAAGAGGCGCAATGAGGTAGCTGTGTGAGTAAGCTAAGCGACCCTAGTGGCCGACACAAACACCTGGCCCATCTAGGAGTGGCACTGCAGTGTCACGCAGGATGGCCCTTCCAAAAAACACCCCCCAAACAGCACATGACGCAAAGAAAAATGAAAGAAAAAAGAGGTGCAAGATGGAATTGTCCTTGGGCCCTCCCACCCACCCTTATGTTGTATAAACAGGACATGCACACTTTAACCAACCCATCATTTCAGTGACAGGGTCTGCCACACGACTGTGACTGAAATGACGGGTTGGTTTGAACCCCCACCAAATAAGAAGCAATTAATCTCTCCTTGCACAAACTGGCTCTACAGAGGCAAGATGTCCACCTCATCATCATCCTCCGATATATCACCGTGTACATCCCCCTCCTCACAGATTATCAATTCGTCCCCACTGGAATCCACCATCTCAGCTCCCTGTGTACTTTGTGGAGGCAATTGCTGCTGGTCAGTGTCTCCACGGAGGAATTGATTATAATTCATTTTAATGAACATCATCTTCTCCACATTTTCTGAATGTAACCTCGTACGCAGATTGCTGACAAGGTGAGCGGCGGCACTAAACACTCTTTCGGAGTACACACTTGTGGGAGGGCAACTTAGGTAGAATAAAGCCAGTTTGTGCAAGGGCCTCCAAATTGCCTCTTTTTCCTGCCAGTATATGTACGGACTGTGTGACGTGCCTACTTGGATGCGGTCACTCATATAATCCTCCACCATTCTTTCAATGGGGAGAGAATCATATGCAGTGACAGTAGACGACATGTCCGTAATCATTGGCAGGTCCTTCAGTCCGGACCAGATGTCAGCATCAGCAGTCGCTCCAGACTGCCCTGCATCACCGCCAGCGGGTGGGCTCGGAATTCTGAGCCTTTTCCTCGCACCCCCAGTTGTGGGAGAATGTGAAGGAGGAGATGTTGACAGGTCGCGTTCCGCTTGACTTGACAATTTTGTCACCAGCAGTTCTTTGAACCCCAGCAGACTTGTGTCTGCCGGAAAGAGAGATCCAAGGTAGGTTTTAAATCTAGGATCGAGCACGGTGGCCAAAATGTAGTGCTCTGATTTCAACAGATTGACCACCCGTGAATCCTTGTTAAGCGAATTAAGGGCTCCATCCACAAGTCCCACATGCCTAGCGGAATCGCTCTGTGTTAGCTCCTCCTTCAATGTCTCCAGCTTCTTCTGCAAAAGCCTGATGAGGGGAATGACCTGACTCAGGCTGGCAGTGTCTGAACTGACTTCACGTGTGGCAAGTTCAAAAGGTTGCAGAACCTTGCACAACGTTGAAATTATTCTCCACTGCGCTTGAGACAGGTGCATTCCACCTCCTATATCGTGCTCAGTTGTATAGGCTTGAATGGCCTTTTGCTGCTCCTCCAACCTCTGAAGCATATAGAGGGTTGAATTCCACCTCGTTACCACTTCTTGCTTCAGATGATGGCAGGGCAGGTTCAGGCGTTTTTGGTGGTGCTCCAGTCTTCTGTACGTGGTGCCTGTACGCCGAAAGTGTCCCGCAATTCTTCTGGCCACCGACAGCATCTCTTGTACGCCCCTCTCGTTTTTTAAATAATTCTGCACCACCAAATTCAAGGTATGTGCAAAACATGGGACGTGCTGGAATTTGCCCATATTTAATGCACACACAATATTGCTGGTGTAGTCCGATGCCACAAATCCACAGGAGAGTCCAATTGGGGTAAGCCATTCTGCGATGATCTTCCTCAGTTGCCGTAAGAGGTTTTTAGCTGTGTGCGTATTCTGGAAAGCGGTGATACAAAGTGTAGCCTGCCTAGGAAAGAGTTGGCGTTTGCGAGATGCTGCTACTGGTGCCGCCGCTGCTGTTCTTGCGGCGGGAGTCCATACATCTACCCAGTGGGCTGTCACAGTCATATAGTCCTGAGCCTTCCCTGCTCCACTTGTCCACATGTCTGTGGTTAAGTGGACATTGGGTACAACTGCATTTTTTAGGACACTGGTGAGTCTTTTTCTGAGGTCTGTGTACATTTTCGGTATCGCCTGCCTAGAGAAATGGAACCTAGATGGTATTTGGTACCGGGGACACAGTACCTCCAACAAGTCTCTAGTTGCCTCTGCAGTAATGATGGATACCGGAAACACGTTTCACACCGCCCAGGATGCCAAGGCCTCAGTTATCCACTTTGCAGCAGGATGACTGCTGTGATATTTCATCTTCCTCGCAAAGGACTGTTGGACAGTCAATTGCTTGGTGGAAGTAGTAAAAGTGGTCTTACGTGTACGACTTCCCCTCTGGGATGACCATCGACTCCCAGCAGCAACAACAGCAGCGCCAGCAGCAGTAGGCGTTACACGCAAGGATGCATCGGAGGAATCCCAGGCAGGAGAGGACTCGTCAGAATTGCCAGTGACATGGCCTGCAGGACTATTGGCATTCCTGGGGAAGGAGGAAATTGACACTGAGGGAGTTGGTGGGGTGGTTTGCGTGAGCTTGGTTACAAGAGGAAGGGATTTACTGGTCAGTGGACTGCTTCCGCTGTCGCCCAAAGTTTTTGAACTTGTCACTGACTTATGATGAATGCGCTGCAGGTGACGTATAAGGGAGGATGTTCCGAGGTGGTTAACGTCCTTACCCCTACTTATTACAGCTTGACAAAGGCAACACACGGCTTGACAAATGTTGTCCGCATTTCTGTTGAAATACTTCCACACCGAAGAGCTGATTTTTTTGGTATTTTTACCAGGCATGTCAATGGCCCTATTCCTCCCACGGACAACAGGTGTCTCCCCGGGTGCCTGACTTAAACAAACCACCTCACCATCAGAATCCTCCTGGTCAATTTCCTCCCCAGCGCCAGCAACACCCATATCCTCCTCATCCTGGTGTACTTCAACACTGACATCTTCAATCTGACTATCAGGAACTGGACTGCGGGTGCTCCTTCCAGCACTTGCAGGGGGGCGTGCAAATGGTGGAAGGTGCATGCTCTTCACGTCCAGTGTTGGGAAGGTCAGGCATCGCAAACGACACAATTGGACTCTCCTTGTGGATTTGTGATTTCGAAGAACGCACAGTTCTTTGCTGTGCTTTTGCCAGCTTGAGTCTTTTCATTTTTCTAGCGAGAGGCTGAGTGCTTCCATCCTCATGTGAAGCTGAACCACTAGCCATGAACATAGGCCAGTGCCTCAGCCATTCCTTGCCACTCCGTGTGGTAAATGGCATATTGGCAAGTTTACGCTTCTCCTCCGACGATTTTATTTTAGATTTTTGAGTCCTTTTTTTACTGATATTTGGTGTTTTGGATTTTACATGCTCTGTACTATGACATTGGGCATCGGCCTTGGCAGACGACGTTGCTGGCATTTCATCGTCTCGGCCATGACTAGTGGCAGCAGCTTCAGCACGAGGTGGAAGTCGATCTTGATCTTTCCCTATTTTTGGAACCTCAACATTTTTGTTCTCCATATTTTAATAGGCACAACTAAAAGGCACCTCAGGTAAACAATGGAGATGGATGGATACTAGTATACTTATGGATTGACGAGCGACTGCCGACACAGAGGTAGCTACAGCCGTGGACTACCGTACTGCGTCTGCTGCTAATATAGACTGGATGATAATGAGATATAAAATATATATATATCACTACTGCAGCCGGACAGGTATATATTATATAATGACGGACCTGCTGGACACTGTCAGCTCAGCACTGCAGACTCCTAAAGTAAGCTACTAGTATCAAGAAGATAGAAAAAAAAAACACCACAGGTAGGTGGTATACAATTATGGATGGACGAGCGACTGCCGACACAGAGGTAGCTACAGCCGTGGACTACCGTACTGCGTCTGCTGCTAATATAGACTGGATGATAATGATATAAAAAAAAAATATATATATATATCACTACTGCAGCAGGACAGGTATATATTATATAATGACGGACCTGCTGGACACTGTCAGCTCAGCACTGCAGACTCCTAAAGTAAGCTACTAGTAGTATCAAGAAAATAGAAAAAAAAAAAAACACCACAGGTAGGTGGTATACAATTATGGATGGACTAGCGACTGCCGACACAGAGGTAGCTACAGCCGTGGACTACCGTACTGCGTCTGCTGCTAATATAGACTGGATGATAATGAGATATAAAATATATATATATCACTACTGCAGCCGGACAGGTATATATTATATAATGACGGACCTGCTGGACACTGTCAGCTCAGCACTGCAGACTCCTAAAGTAAGCTACTAGTATCAAGAAGATAGAAAAAAAAAAACACCACGGGTAGGTGGTATACAATTATGGATGGACGAGCGACTGCCGACACAGAGGTAGCTACAGCCGTGGACTACCGTACTGCGTCTGCTGCAGTGCTAATATAGACTGGATGATAATGATATAAAATATATATATATATATATATCACTACTGCAGCCGGACAGGTATATATTATATAATGACGGACCTGCTGGACACTGTC
The DNA here is from genome assembly GCF_028390025.1 of Pseudophryne corroboree. Classification (NCBI taxonomy): domain Eukaryota; kingdom Metazoa; phylum Chordata; class Amphibia; order Anura; family Myobatrachidae; genus Pseudophryne; species Pseudophryne corroboree. The sequence goes on along the minus strand of NC_086451.1, from coordinate 465,408,158 downwards.
AGCAGAATGCGTTTATAGAATAAAAACACCACACGACGAGTGTTTAACTTTTTCAGGCAGACAATCACAATATACTGGTGGTCAGTGGTCACTGGTCAGTCACACTGGCACTGGCAGTGGCACTCTGGCAGCAAAAGTGTGCACTGTTAAAATATGTACTCCTGCTATAACTGCTCCCCAGTCTCCCCCACAATTAAGCTGTGTGAGCAGTGAGCACTCAGCACAGTCAGATATACAGTATTACATAGATGATGCAGCACACTGAGGGCACACTGAGGCTGAGCACAGATATGGTATGTGACTGTGTCACACTGTGTATCGTTTTTTTTCAGGCAGAGAACGGATTAATTAAACTGGTGGTCACTGGTCACACTATCAGCAAGTAGTACTCCGTCCTAATATGCTCCCCAAAATTAGTAAATCAAGTGTCTCTACTCTCTACTACTCTCTAGTCTACTCTAAACGGAGAGGACGCCAGCCACGTCCTCTCCCTATCAATCTCAATGCACGTGTGAAAATGGCGGCGACGCGCGGCTCCTTATATAGAATCCGAGTCTCGCGATAGAATACGAGCCTCACGAGAATCCGACAGCGGGATGATGACGTTCGGGCGCGCTCGGGTTAGCCGAGCAAGGCGGGAAGATCCGAGTCTGCCTCGGACCCGTGTAAAAAGCGTGAAGTTCGGGGGGGTTCGGTTTCCGAGAAACCGAACCCGCTCATCACTAACAGTGACGCGCCAATATATCGGTAGATATATTGGCCGTCGGCTGTGCTGCGGGGCCGATGCGATACGTCTGTGAACGACAGAGTTCACAGACGTATCGGCCGTACACACTGGCCGACGGACCCGCGATATATCGGCCGTTCAAGAGAACGGCCGATATATCAGCCAGTGTGTATGGGCCTTAAGAGTCGTACACAATTTCTATGGTGTACCCTAACAGTAAGTGTACATTGGAAATAGTATTATTTAGATTATAGAGTTGCATCTAAGGCTACTTTCTGATGAAAATTCTCCACCTACCTGTGAATCAGTTTGTGGTGGATTCTCCAAGGAACTAAAAGGTGGAGAGCATGTTGAAGAGTACAGCAGGGCCAGATTAACAATGTGGTGAATGGAGCTACATCTCCAGGCCTCCAGATAATAAAAGGCCCATCACCATGACATCAGGATTGTGGGGATTTTGAGCAGCCGCCCAGCTGGTCATACAGTTGGCAATAAACTGTAAATATTAATGCCCAGATTTATCAAGCCTTGGAGAGTGATAAATTGCACAGTGATAGAGTACCAACCAACCAGCTCATAGCTGTCATGTTACAGGCTGTGTTTGAAAAATGACAGTTAGAAGCTGATTGGTTGGTACTTTATCACCGTGCAATTTATCACTCTCCAAGGCTTGATAAATCTGGACCTAAAACTGTATTTCTAATTTCCTCATAAAATATAGCAACTTTTCTACTTAAAGACAGATGCATTCAAATGCACTTAGCAGATGACATTAGCAGAACGTTGCACACCATAAGTGATTTGCAGTGTGCATTGATCTTTGGGCCTGATTCAGGCTTGCAAGTAAAGCAAAAAAGCAAGCAACTGGGCAAAACCATGCTGCACAGCAGGTAGGGCAGATGTAAAATGTGCAGAGATAGTAAGATTTGGGTGGGGTGTGTTCAAACTGAAATCTAAATTGCAGTGTATAGTGTCTGCGGGCTACATGCAAAAGCAGCCAGTATTTACCCTGCACAGAAATAATATAATTGTATTTTCTCCACTTGCATGGCAGCATGGTTTGTTCGAGACACAAAGTTACTTGCTTTTGTTTTTGCTTTACTTACAAGCATGAATCATGCCCATTGTCAGAAATACACATTCATTTGATATGGAATTCTTGGTAAAGCCCTAAAACTACAGTTTGTAAGATTATAATTCCTTTTCCGCTAATGAATCATCTGATACAAATATAAAAATAAAGACTACAGCCATAGACGCACATTCTGACTCAGTAACATACTTGAAATGGAAATAACGCTCGCAGAATGACAAATCTAAATGGCAGGCAATTTGGAGGAATGAAGAGTGACATATCATGATCATTTCCATAGCGTGGCTCGGAAGCCTCATCAATTCAGATTACATTAGGGAATGTTTAAACTAAATGTTCACTCATTTGGCATACACTCCAGAACAATTATTCTTCAGTTGATTTAGTGCACTTGCTTAAAATAAAGGAATACTATTTGTTTCGGCATTCTGGAAGCAGAACAATTACATCCATATGCGTCTCAATTTTCAGCAACGTTTTCAAATTCCCCGAACAATTCATACCTCGATAGAGGAGGCATTTGTAGCTGGAGGTGAGGAAATCTTCATAGACATGAAGCATCTTTCATCTCCTTTGGTGACACATTACCGGTGATAGAGAATTTGCGGCGCTTCTCTTGCAGCAGATACAATGGGAAGCAGGACGGAATCTTTTTGAAACCGGTAGAACAGTTCCGATAAGTAACAAACAAAGAGCCACAAACATTTACTATGGGGCTGAACCCCCTCCCAATGAGAAACACTTTGATATTTATTTTTTGTTTGTTGTGGAATTCAAATGAATCCTTAAATGATAAAAGATTTCACATCGACTTGAGTTATTATAACAGGATTGAGTTTATATATGAGTAGATGAAGTACTGCATTAATTGGCGCACTGTGTTATACAATACACACTAGTACGTCTACTGTAATTACTAAGGCCCGCTATACAAAAAAAAAAAACCATTTAATATTACACACTCATTTTGGAATTTACATATTAGGCACATTCTGTAAAAAGTTTTAAGGCATCAGAAAAATATACAATAACTGTACTTGTGCCAAACAGTCAGGCAACGGCCAGGGGGCTCACCGGTGCATGGCATGGTTATTTAAATGGTCACTTCAAAGCCAACTTTATTAATTTATTGCCGGGACCCCTTGCAACCATGTGTCTGCAGCCCTCATTGTGGGCCCCGCTGCATCCCTGTGTCTGCGGCCCTTCATTTGGGCCCTGCTGCAACCCTTACAATGGCTGCAGTCCAATCACTCAGAGATCCCTACATAGCAAAACAAATCTGTGTTGGAGGAAACATATTCTGGTTGCACAGAACGTAATATATTCGCAGGATAATATACTTTTTTTTTTGCCTTCTTATTGAGTCAATTTCCATTTGAGATTACTTATTTAATAACGTAATTGTATGAAAAAGAAGGAGCTGGACTATAGATATAAACACATCTATTACCTGTAATTAGCTAAGTAGCTGTAATTAGGTTACTGGCTCTTGTGTTGTTTATGTGGTTGGCTATCTGTATGTACAGCACTCAGTATAACAGTGCTCAAATATAGACAGCATATTTACTAAACAAGTGCATTGTGTGTCTTACTGTGCGGGCTGAAGAGAATTGGATTCAGCTTCATTCTCATTTTCCCTTTCAGTTTCACTGCTGGTTTCTCAACTGAGGACTCTACATAGACACACATAGACACATAGACACACATAGACACATAGACACACATAGACACATAGACACACATAGACACACATAGACACATAGACACACATAGACACATAGACACACATAGACACATAGACACACAGACACATAGACACACATAGACACATAGACACACATAGACACATAGACACACATAGACACATAGACACACATAGACACACATAGACACATAGACACACATAGACACATAGACACATAGACACACATAGACACACATAGACACATAGACACACATAGACACACATAGACACGTAGACACACATAGACACATAGACACACATAGACACATAGACACACATAGACACACATAGACACATAGACACATAGACACACATAGACACACATAGACACATAGACACATAGACACATAGACACACATAGACACACATAGACACATAGACACACATAGACACATAGACACATAGACACACATAGACATATAGACACACATAGACACATAGACACACATAGACACATAGACACACATAGACACATAGACACATAAAGATCAGGGGTGCACAGCTGGTAATGCAGGGGCTGGTGCGGAGATGGTTGTAATTATGGGCCTAATTCAGGGGGTAATTCAGATCTGATTGTAGCAGCAAATTTGTTAGTTTTTGGGCAAAACCATGCTGCACTGCAGGGGGGGCAGATGTAACATGTGCAGAGAGAGTTAGATTTGGATGGGGTGTGTTCAAACTGAAATCTAAATTGCAGTGTAAAAATAAAGCAGCCAGTATTTACCCCGCACAGAAACAATATAACCCACCCAAATCTAACTCTCTCTGCACATGTTACATCTGCCCCACCTGCAGTGCACATGGTTTTACACATTTGCAAACAAATTTGCTGCTGCGATAAGATCTGAATTAGGCCCTGTGCCCCAAGTCGCAGGTACAATAACCCAGATACTGTATGTCTATATGCAATCACTGACAAATGTCTATGTACAATAACCACCATATGTCTATGCGCAATAGCCATCATACAACAAGGCTATGCGCAATAACCACCATACAAGTCTATGTACAATAACCACCATATGTCTATGTACAATAACCACCATACAACAAGTCTATGCGCAATAACCACCATACAAGTCTATGTACAATAATCACCATACGTCTATGTACAATAATCATTATACGTCTATGTACAATAATCACCATACGTCTATGTACAATAACCACCATACAAGTCTATGCGCAATAACCACCATACAAGTCTATGTACAATAATCACCATACGTCTATGTACAATAATCATTATACGTCTATGTGCAATAACCACCATACGTCTATGTACAATAACCACCATACGTCTATGTACAATAATCACCATACGTCTATGTACAATAACCACCATATGTCTATGCGCAATAACCATCATACAACAAGTCTATGCGCAATAACCACCATACAAGTCTATGTACAATAATCACCATACGTCTATGTACAATAACCACCATACGTCTATGTACAATAACCACCATACGTCTATGTACAATAATCACCATACGTCTATGTACAATAATCACCATACAAGTCTATGTGCAATAACCACCATATGTCTATGTACAATAACCACCATACGTCTATGTACAATAACCACCATACGTCTATGTACAATAATCACCATACGTCTATGTACAATAACCACCATATGTCTATGCGCAATAACCATCATACAACAAGTCTATGCGCAATAACCACCATACAAGTCTATGTACAATAATCACCATACGTCTATGTACAATAACCACCATACGTCTATGTACAATAACCACCATACGTCTATGTACAATAACCACCATACGTCTATGTACAATAACCACCATACGTCTATGTACAATAACCACCATACGTCTATGTACAATAATCACCATACGTCTATGTACAATAATCACCATACGTCTATGTACAATAATCACCATACGTCTATGTACAATAATCACCATACAAGTCTATGTACAATAATCACCATACGTCTATGTACAATAACTACCATACGTCTATGTACAATAATCACCATACGTCTATGTACAATAATCACCATACAAGTCTATGTACAATAACCACCATACAAGTCTATGTACAATAACCACCATACGTCTATCTACAATAATCACCATACGTCTATGTACAATAATCACCATACAAGTCTATGTACAATAATCACCATACGTCTATGTACAATAACCACCATACAAGTCTATGTACAATAATCACCATACGTCTATGTACAATAACTACCATACGTCTATGTACAATAATCACCATACGTCTAGGTACAATAATCACCATACGTCTATGTACAATAATCACCATACGTCTATGTACAATAATCACCATACAAGTCTATGTACAATAATCACCATACGTCTATGTACAATAACTACCATACGTCTATGTACAATAATCACCATACGTCTATGTACAATAATCACCATACAAGTCTATGTACAATAACCACCATACAAGTCTATGTACAATAACCACCATACGTCTATCTACAATAATCACCATACGTCTATGTACAATAATCACCATACAAGTCTATGTACAATAATCACCATACGTCTATGTACAATAACCACCATACAAGTCTATGTACAATAATCACCATACGTTTATGTACAATAACTACCATACGTCTATGTACAATAATCACCATACGTCTATGTACAATAACCACCATACGTCTATCTACAATAATCACCATACGTCTATGTACAATAACCACCATACGTCTATGTACAATAACCACCATACATCTATGTACAATAATCACCATACAAGTCTATGTACAATAACCACCATACAAGTCTATGTACAATAACCACCATACGTCTATGTACAATAATCACCATACGTCTATGTACAATAATCACCATACGTCTATGTACAATAACCACCATACGTTTATGTACAATAATCACCATACGTCTATGTACAATAACCACCATACGTCTATGTACAATAACCACCATACAAGTCTATGTACAATAACCACCATACAAGTCTATGTACAATAACCACCATACGTCTATCTACAATAATCACCATACAAGTCTATGTACAATAACCACCATACAAGTCTATGTACAATAACCACCATACGTCTATCTACAATAATCACCAGACGTCTATGTACAATAACCACCATACAAGTCTATGTACAATAACCACCATACGTCTATGTACAATAATCACCATACGTCTATGTACAATAACTACCATACGTCTATGTACAATAATCACCATACGTCTATGTACAATAACCACCATACAAGTCTATGTACAATAATCACCATACGTCTATGTACAATAATCACCATACGTCTATGTACAATAATCACCATACAAGTCTATGTACAATAACCACCATACGTCTATGTACAATAATCACCATACGTCTATGTACAATAATCACCATACGTCTATGTACAATAACCACCATACGTCTATGTACAATAATCACCATACGTCTATGTACAATAATCACCATACGTCTATGTACAATAACCACCATACAAGTCTATGTACAATAATCACCATACGTCTATGTACAATAATCACCATACGTCTTTGTACAATAACCACCATACAAGTCTATGTACAATAATCACCATACGTCTATGTACAATAACCACCATTCGTCTATGTACAATAATCACCATACGTCTATGTGCAATAATCACCATACGTCTATGTACAATAATCACCATACGTCTATGTACAATAATCACCATACGTCTATGTACAATAATCACCATACGTCTATGTACAATAACCACCATACATCTATGTACAATAATCACCATACGTCTATGTACAATAACCACCATACGTCTATGTACAATAATCACCATACGTCTATGTACAATAACCACCATACGTCTATGTACAATAATCACCATACATCTATGTACAATAATCACCATACGTCTACGTACAATAATCACCATACGTCTATGTACAATAATCACCATACGTCTATGTTCAATAACCACCATACAAGTCTATGTACAATAACCACCATACGTCTATGTACAATAACCACCATACAAGTCTATGTACAATAACCACCATACGTCTATGTACAATAACCACCATACGTCTACGTACAATAATCACCATACAAGTCTATGTACAATAACCACCATACATCTATGTACAATAATCACCATACGTCTATGTACAATAACCACCATACGTCTATGTACAATAACCACCATACGTCTATGTACAATAACCACCATACAAGTCTATGTACAATAACCACCATACGTCTATGTACAATAACCACCATACGTCTACGTACAATAATCACCATACAAGTCTATGTACAATAACCACCATACATCTATGTACAATAATCACCATACGTCTATGTACAATAACCACCATACGTCTATGTACAATAATCACCATACGTCTATGTTCAATAACCACCATACGTCTATGTACAATAACCACCATACGTCTACGTACAATAATCACCATACAAGTCTATGTACAATAACCACCATACATCTATGTACAATAACCACCATACGTTTATGTACAATAATCACCATACGTCTATGTACAATAATCACCATACGTCTATGTACAATAATCACCATACGTCTATGTACAATAACCACCATACGTCTATGTACAATAACCACCATACGTCTATGTACAATAACTACCATACGTCTATGTACAATATTCACCATACGTCTATGTACAATAATCACCATACGTCTATGTACAATAACCACCATACGTCTATGTACAATAATCACCATACGTCTATGTACAATAATCACCATACGTCTATGTACAATAACCACCATATGTCTATGTACAATAATCACCATACGTCTATGTACAATAACCACCATACGTCTATGTACAATAACCACCATACGTCTATGTACAAGAATCACCATACGTCTATGTACAATAACCACCATACGTCTATGTACAATAACCACCATACGTCTATGTACAATAACTACCATACGTTTATGTACAATAATCACCATACGTCTATGTACAATAACCACCATACGTCTATGTACAATAACCACCATACGTCTATGTACAATAACCACCATACGTTTATGTACAATAATCACCATACGTCTATGTACAATAACCACCATACGTCTGTGTACAATAACCACCATACGTCTATGTACAATAATCACCATACGTCTATGTACAATATTCACCATACGTCTATGTACAATAATCACCATACGTCTATGTACAATAATCACCATACGTCTATGTACAATAATCACCATACGTCTATGTACAATAACCACCATACGTCTATGTACAATAATCACCATACGTCTATGTACAATAATCACCATACGTCTATGTACAATAACCACCATACGTCTATGTACAATAACCACCATACGTCTACGTACAATAATCACCATACGTCTATGTACAATAACCACCATACGTCTATGTACAATAACCACCATACGTCTACGTACAATAATCACCATACAAGTCTATGTACAATAACCACCATACATCTATGTACAATAATCACCATACGTCTATGTACAATAATCACCATACGTTTATGTACAATAATCACCATACGTCTATGTACAATAATCACCATACGTCTATGTACAATAACCACCATACGTCTATGTACAATAGCCACCATACGTCTATGTACAATAGCCACCATACGTCTATGTACAATAACCACCATACATCTATGTACAATAATCACCATACGTCTATGTACAATAATCACCATACGTTTATGTACAATAATCACCATACGTCTATGTACAATAATCACCATACGTCTATGTACAATAACCACCATACGTCTATGTACAATAACCACCATACGTCTATGTACAATAACCACCATACGTCTATGTACAATAACCACCATACGTCTATGTACAATAACCACCATACGTCTATGTACAATAATCACTAGAGATGAGCGGGTTCGGTTCTCAGAGAACTGAACCCTACCGGACTTTGCCTTCCGAGTCCGGATCCAAGCGTGAGAGGACGTGTCCTCATTATGTTCAGTGTCTGTGTGTTGGGGCGCTAAAGTGGGGTGGCAAGTGTTGTGCTGCTCAGTCCAGTCCAGTGTAGTCACTCAGTGTATTGTGCTGCATCAGTCCAGCCAGTCACAGTGTTGGTGTTCTCTGCTGCCATATATCCAGTGTAGCTGTATAAGTGGTGCTGTGTTGTGCAGACCAGTGGTAGTGTCATGTGTCATCAGTAATTCCAGTGACGATATACGCTGCTGCTATATATACACTGCTGCAGTATAATAATTATGACAACGTGTTGTGCTGCATCAGACCAGTGGTAGTGTCCTGTGTCATCAGTGATTCCAGTCATTCCTGTGACGCATATTGTCTCATATAACTCCCAAAAAATAATGGAGAACAAAAATTTGGAGGATAAAATAGGGAAAGATCAAGAACCACTTCCTCCTAGTGCTGAAGCTGCTGCCACTAGCCATGACATACACGATGAAATGCCATCAACGTCGTCTGCCAAGGCCGATGCCCATGGTGATAGTAGAGGGCATGTAAAATCCAAAAAGGCAAAGTTCAGTAAAAAGAACCAAAAAAAGAAATTGAAATGGTCTGAGGAGAAACGTAAACTTGCCAATATGCCATTTATGACACGGAGTAGCAAGGAACGGCTGAGACACTGGCCTATGTTCATGGCTAGTGGTTCAGCTTCACATGAGGATGGAACCCCTCATAACTGAGGCCTTGACACTTATGTTGGTGTTAGACGTGCGTCTGGTATCCGCCATTAGTGCAGTGGGATTTAGACAATTGATGGAGGTATTGTGTCCCCGGTACCAAATCCCATCTAGATTCCACTTCACTAGGCAGGCGATACCGAGATTTTGCCATTTAATTCCAGTGATTTGGACGTATAATTCCAGTGATTTTACAGTATTATTATTCCAGTGATTTTGCCATTTAATTCCAGTGATTTGGACGTATAATTCCAGTGATTTTGCAATTTAATTCCAGTGATTTGGACGTATAATTCCAGTGATTCTACCATTTAATTCCAGAGATTTGGACGTATAATTTCAGTGATTTTGCCATTTAATTCCAGTAATTTTGCCATTTAATTCCAGTGATTTGGACGTATAATTACAGTGATTTTGCAGTATAATTCCAGTGATTTGGACGTACAATTCCAATGATTTGGACGTATAATTCCAATGGGAATTGTTTGTGTCGCTTGGCTTAGTCATACAGCTACCTCATTGCACCTCTTCTACATCTTGCATGAGGTGCTGTTTGGGGCCTAGTTTTTTAAGTGCCATCCTGTCTGACACTGCAGTGCCACTCCTAGATGGGCCAGGTGTTTGTGCCACACACTTATGTTGCTTGGCTTAGTCATACAGTAGCCTCGGTGCACCTCTTTTTCTTCTTTGCATCATGTGCTGTTTGGGGACTAGTTTTTGAAAAGTGACATCTTGTCTGCAACTGCAGTGCCACTCCTAGATGGGCCAGGTGTTTGTGCCGCACACTTGTGTCACTTAGCTTGGTCATAAAGCCATCTCGGTGCAACTTTTAGGCCTAAAAACAATATTGTGTGAGATGTTCAGAATAGAGATGTGCGGCGGGCACTTTTCATGTTTTGTGTTTTGGTTTTGGTTCTAATTCCACTTTCGTGTTTTGGTTTTGGCTTGGTTTTGCCAAAACCGCCCTTTAATGTTTTGTTTTTGTTTTTGGATCTGGATGATTTTTTGAAAACAATATAAAAACAGCTAAAATCACAGTATTTGTGGGTAATTTTGCTCCTACGGTATTATTAACCTCAATAACATTAATTTCCACTCATTTTCAGTCTATTCTAAACACCTCACAACTCACAATATTGTCTTTAGGCCTAAAAGCTGCACTGAGGTGGCTGTATGACTAAGCTAAGCGACACAAGTGTGCGGCACAAACACCTGGCCCATCTAGGAGTGACACTGCAGTTACAGACAGGATGGCACTTAAAAAAACTAGTCCCCAAACAGCACATGATGCAAAGAAGAAAAAAAGGTGCAATTAGGTAGCTGGATGGCTAAGCTAAGCGACACAAGTGTGCGGCACAAACACTTGGCCCATCTTGGAGTGGCACTGCAGTTGCAGACAAGATGGCACTATTCAAAAACTAGTCCCCAAACAGCACATGATGCAAAGAAGAAAAAGAGGTGCAATTAGGTAGCTGGATGGCCAAGCTAAGCGACACAAGTGTGCGGCACAACCACCTGGCCCATCTAGGAGTGGCACTGCAGTTACACACAGGATGGCACTTAAAAAGAGGTGCAAGATGGAATTGTCCTTGGGCCCTCCCACCCTTCTGTTGTATAAACAGGACATGCACACTTTAACAAACCCATCATTTCGGCGACTCGGTCTGCCACATGACTGTGGCTGAAATGACTGGTTTGTTTGGGCCCCCACCAAAAAAGCAATCAATCTCTCCTTGCACAAACTGGCTCTACAGCGGCAGGATGTCCACCTCATCCTCATCGTCCCATTCCTCACCCCTTTCACTGTGTACATCCTCCTCACAGAGTATTAATTCATCCCCACTGGAATCCACCATCACAGGTCCCTGTGTACTTTCTGGATGCAATTGCTGGTAAAAAGTCTTCCTGGAGGAATTTATAATTCATTTTGATGAACATCATCTACTCCACATTTAGTGGAAGTAACCTCCTACGCCAATCGCTGACAAGGTGACCGGCTGCACTAAACACTCTTTCGGAGTACACACTGGAGGGAGGGCAACTTAGGTAAAATAAAGCCAGTGCTACGACTCTACCATCTATGATGTTCTGGAGTGCAGTACCTTTGGGTGGCCAGGGCTGCTGCTGTTATGTCTCTCACCTGCAGTACCTCTGAGCAGCCAGGGCTGCTGCTGTTATGTCTCTCACCTGCAGTACCTCTGAGCAGCCAGGGCTGCTGCTGTTATGTTTCTCACCTGCGAGGTGGAACTCAGAAACTAGTCCTAGCCCCAGAAGCTGTATCCGATGTTCAAAGTCCAGGAGCGGCATCCGATGTTCTGAATCCAGGAGCCACGTCCGATGATCTGATTCCAGGAGTGGTGTCTGATGTTCTGACCGCAGGAGTCGTGTCCGATGTTCTGACCGCAGGAGCCGTGTCCAATGTTCTGACCACAGGAGCCGTGTCCGATGTTCTGACCGCAGGAGCCGTGTCCGATGTTCTGATCGCAGGAGCCGTGTTCGATGTTCTGACCGCAGGAGCTGTGTCCGATGTTTTGACCGCAGGAGCGGCGTCCGATGTTTTGACTGCAGGAGCCGTGTCCGATGTTCTGACCGCAGGAGCGGTTTCCAATATTCTGATTGCAGGAGCCTTGTCCAATGTTCTGACCGCAGGAGTGGTTTCCAATATTCTGGCCGCAGGAGCGGCATCTGATGTTCTGATTCCAGGAGCGGCATCTGATGTTCTGATTCCAGGAGCGGCATCCGATGTTCTGATTCCAGGAGCGGTGTCTGATGTTCTGACCGCAGGAGCGGTTTCCAATATTCTGACCGCAGGAGCCACGTCCGATGTTCTGATTGCAGGAGCCGCGTCCGATGTTCTGATTGCTGGAGCCACATCCGATGTTATGATTGCAGGAGTCGCGTCCGATGTTCAGATGCCAGTAACTATGTCCGGTGCACAGATTGCAGGAGGGAAGCCTGAGGTGTCGACCCCGGGAAGGGTCTCTAAGGAGGAGTCCCGAGAGCTATAGACCCAGGAGGGGTCTTGAGAGTCGCAGCTCCAGGGGTGGAGGTTCTGCCTGCCCTTGCCTCGTGGCATGAGGACCCGCCTGCCCTTGCCTCACGGCTTGAGGTTCCATTTGCCCTTGCCTCGCTGCTGGAGGTTCCTTTTGCCCTTGCCTCACGGCATGAGGTTCCCTTTGCCCTTGCCTCACGGCATGAGGTTCCCTTTGCCCTTGCTTCACGGCATGAGGTTCCCTTTGCCCTTGCCTCCGGGCATAGGAAGGTCGCCGCAGTGTCAGCAACAATTTTGTGTGTGTTTCCTGCAGGATGGTGCAGTCACCCGGTGTGTCTAGAGATCCAGCCGAGGTCTGCCGAGCCTGAAGGGTTCACCGAGGTCTGCAGAGCCCGAGGGGTTCACCGAGGTCTGCCGAGCCCGAGGGGTTCACCGAGGTCCGCTGTGCCTGGGAGATCAAAGATTTCTGTTCTGCCCGAGGTTTTTTTTTCTTTTCCTCTGAATTGACTGTTGTCCCAACAGAGCGAAATGTGAGCTATTGCCTCGGAGGAGCGTCTCGAATCCGCTCCTTAAAGGGGGGGCTATGCTATGACTCTTCCATCTATGATGTCCTGGTGTGCAGTACCTTTGGGCGCCCAGGGGTGCTGCTGTTATGTCTCTCACCTGCAGCACCTCTGAGCAGCCAGGGGTGCTGCTGTTATGTCTCTCACCTGCAGTACCTCTGAGCAGCCAGGGGTGCTGCTATTGGAAGAGCAGTCCCAGCTGGGGTAGTCAGGTGGAACATGCTCTCTCCTGATTACCTTTTCCAGCTGCAGCACATTGTGTGTATTTGTGTGTGCTCTAGTATTGGCCCTGACCTATGTTAAGTATGAGCTAGCCCTGAAAGTCAAGGACAGCTATAGTTTTGTTCTAGCTCGTGTTAATTTATGTTGTTCCTAGTCTGTAGAAATTGAAGGAGGAGCTGTTGACGGGTCACATTCCGCTTGAGTTGACAATTTACTAACCAGCAGGTCTTTGCACCTCTGCACACTTGTGTCTGCTGGAAAGAGAGATACAACGTAGGCTTTAAACCTAGGATCGAGCACAGTGGCCAAAATGTAGTGCTCTGATTTCAACAGATTGACCACCCTTGAATTCTGGCAAAGTGAATGAAGGGCTCCATCCACAAGTCCCACATACTTTGCGGAATCGCTCCGTCTTAGCTACTCCTTCAATTTATCCAGTTGCTTCTGCAAAAGCCTGATGAGGGGAATGACCTGACTCAAACTGGCAGAGTCTGAAATGACTTCACATGTGGCAAGTTCGAAGGGATGGAAAACCTTGCACAAGACGAAAATCATTCTCCACTGCACTTGAGTCAGGTGCATTACCCCTCCTTTGTCTATATCATAGGCAGATTATAGGCTTGAATGGCCTTTTGCTGCTCCTCCATCCTCTGAAGCATATAGAGGGTTGAATTCCACCTCGTTACCACCTCTTGCTTCAGTTGATGGTGGGTTTGGTTCAGGAGTGTTTGCTGGCGCACCAGTCTTCGGCACGCAGTGGCAGAATGCCGAAAGTGGTCCGCAATTTTTCGGGCCACCGACAGCATCTCCTGCACACCCCTCTCATTTTTCAAAAAATTCTGCACCACCAAATTAATTGTATGTGGAAAACATGGGACATGCTGGAATTTGCCCAGATGTAATGCACGCACAATATTGGTGGCGTTGTCCGATATCACAAATCCCAGGAGAGTCCAATTGGGGTAAGCCATTCTGCGATGATGTTCCCCAGTTTCCGTAAGAGGTTGTCAGCTGTGTGCCTCTTAGGGAAAGCGGTGATACATAGCGTAGCCTGCCTAGGAACAATTTGGCGTTTGCGAGATGCTGCTACTGGTGCCGCTGCTGTTGTTGCTGCGGGAGGCCATACATCTATCCAGTGGGCTGTTACAGTCATATAGTCCTGAGTCTTCCCTGTTCCACTTGTCCACATGTCCGTGGTTAAGTGGACACTGGATACAACCGCATTTTGTAGGACACTGGTGACTCTTTTTCTGACGTCTGTGTACATTCTCGGTATCGCCTGCCTAGAGAAGTGGAACCTAGATGGAATTTGATACAGGGGACACAGTACCTCAATCAATTCTCTAAGTCCCACTGAACTAATGGTGGATACTGGATGCACCTCTAACACCAACATAGCTGTCAAGGTCTCAGTTATCCGCTTTGCAAAAGGATGACTGCTGTCATATTTCATCTTCCTCACAAAGGACTGTTGGACAGTCAATTGCTTACTGGAAGTAGTACAAGTGGTCTTCCGACTTCCCCTCTGGGATGACGATCGACTCCCAGCAGCAACAACAGCAGCGGCAGCAACAGCAGGCGTAGCACTCAAGGATCCTAAGGAGGAATCCCGGTTAGGAGAGGACTCCTCAGTCTTGACAGTGACATGGCCTGCAGGACTACGGACGTTCCTGACTGAGGAGGAAGTTGACGTTGAGGGAGTTGGTGGTGTGGCTTGCAGGAGCTTGGGTACAGGAGAAAGAAGGGATTTAGGTGTCAGTGGACTGCTTAAGCTCTTACCCAAAGTTTCACAACTTGACACTGACTTCTAATGAATGCGCAGCAGGTGACGTATAAGGGAGGATGTTCCTAGGTGGTTAACATCTTTGCCCCTACTTATTACAGATTGACAGAGGCAACAGATGGCTTGACACCTGTTGTCCGGATTTGTGGAGAAATAATTCCACACCGAAGAGGTGGCTTTTTTGGTAGTTTGCTCAGGCATCACAATGGGCTTCTTCATCCCAAAGACAACAGGTGTCTCCCCCGGTGGCTGACTTAAACAAACCACATCACTATCAGAATCCTCATCGTCAACTTACTCCTCAGCGCAAGCAACACACATATCCTCATCCTGGTGTACTTCAACAGTGACATCTTCAATTTGAATATCAGGAACTGGACTGTGGGTGCTCCTTCCAGCACTTGCAGGGGGCGTGCAAATGGTAGAAGGAGCCACCTCTTCCCGTCCAGTGTTGTGAAGGTCAGACATCGCAACCGCCGACACACTTGGAATCTCCTTGGGGATTTGTTATACCATCTCAGAACGCACAGTTCTTTTCTGTCCCTTTTCCAGCTTATCTCTTTTCATTTTTCTAGCTGGAGGATGAGGGCTTCCATCGTCATGTGAAGCTGAACCACTAGCCATGAACATAGGCCAGGGCCTCAGCCGTTCCTTGCCACTCCGCGTCGTAAATGGCATATTGGCAAGTTTTCGTTTCTCCTCAGACAATTTAAATTTCTTTTTTTGGTTCTTTTTACTGAACTTTGTCTTTTTGGATTTTACATGCCCTCTACTATCACTATGGCAGACGACGTTGATGGCATTTCATCGGCTATGTCATGGCTAGTGGCAGCAGCTTCAGCACTAGGAGGAAGTGGTTCTTCTTGCTCTTTTGCTATTTTCTCCTCAAAATTTTTGTTCTCCATTATTTTTTGGGAGTTATATGAGACAATATGCGGCACAGGAATGACTGGAATCACTGATGAGACAGGACACTACCACTGGTCTGATGCAGCACAACACAACAATACTGTAAGGGACTTGTGGTTGTTGTTATTATTATTATACGGCAGCAGTGGACATATGGCAGCAGCGTATATAGTCACTGGAATGACTGATGAGACAGGACACTACCACTGGTCTGCACAACACAACAACACTTTATACAGCAGCACTGGACATATGGCAGCAGAGAACACCAACACTGTGACTGATGCAGCACAATACACTGACTACACTGGACTGGACTGAGCAGCACAACACAGCACTAGACTCGGCACCCCACTTTCACGCCCCAACACACAGACACTGGAGGATGGAGACACGTCCTCTCACTACACTCTCTGAGAATGGAATCCAAATCCCGCGAGAATCCGACTGCGGGATGATGACGTTTTGCCGCGTTCGGGTTTCCGAGTCAGGCGGGAAAACCCGAGCCGGGCTCGAAACCGAACTCAGAAGGCAAAGTCCGGTAGTGTAGTGTATTTAGTGTAGTGTATTTATCTCTGAGAACCGAACCCGTTCATCTCTAGTTCAGAATAGACTGGAAATGAGTGTTAATGAATGTTATTGAGGTTAATAATACCGTAGGAGCAAAATTACCCCCAAATTCTGTGAGTTTAGTTGTTTTATGGGTTTTTTTCAAAAATCATCCAGATCCAAAACCAAAACACGAAAGGGTGGTTTTGGCAAAACCAAGCCAAAACCAAAACACGGAAGTGGAATTAGAACCAAAACTAAAACACAAAACATGAAAAGTGCCCGCCGCACAATTATGCACATAGGTAAACGCTCCTGAGGTCTGGCTCTTGGTATGTGGCTTGAGACATGGGAAAGCTACATAAAAGTCCACTTATGTCCATTTGCACTTTGGGCCTAATTCAGACCTGGTTGCACACAAGCTATTTTTTGCACTACTGCAACCAGGTAATAGCCGCCCACAGGGGAGGGGGTTAGAGCTGTGGATCGTGTGTGATCGGCTGTGCAAAAAGTTTGTGCAGTCTCTGCATAGCTCAAGACTTACTCACCCGCTGCGATGATCCTTCCTAGAGCTGACATCAGCCGGTCACGCCTGCGTTTTCATCGACACTCCCAGAAAACGGTGAGTTGACACCCCCAGCCAGCCTCTTCCTGTCAGTCTTCTTGCGTTCGCCGCTGCAAACGCTTTCTTCGTTCTTCTCGTTGCTGCCCGGAGACGGCAATGACGCGCCTGTTCATTGCGGTCCGCACGCATGCGCTGTTTAGACCCGATCGCACGGCTGCAATAAACTGCAGTGTGTGATCGGGTCTGAATGACCCCCTTTGACATTCTACTCATGATTATATTTGTTAAAGGTCAATTTAATCGATTTTGATTGATTTCAGATCGATCTTGATCAATGTTGGGCTTCCAGGACTAAAACACACATTTCATAAGATTAAAAAATGCATTTAAAAAAATATTTTGTTAATAAATGTGTGTTTTATCCCTGAAAGCCCAACATCGATTATTTTAATCAATCTGAATTCGAACAAACTATCAAAATTGACATTTAGTAAATTTACCCCTTAACTTCCAGCTGCCAGTGCTGTACCTTGTGGGTATGCAGTTGCAGGATTAGAATGCCTTTAGTGGATGTGTCTTAGTTAAGTAACGTTTAGATATTCGCCTTAGATGTTGTATCTTCAGCTTATCCACAATCCTTGGTGCATATTTTTTATACTGATGATGATGATAACTTTCTAAACCCCAAATTTAAAAATCTTGCGGTTGATTTATCAATGGGTTTTAGCATATGCATTTAAAACTTGTTGCGTATGATTAATGGTGTTCTAGCCAAACAGCTCCCAACTGTCATTTTTCAAACACATGACCGGAGCTGATTAACTGGAGAGCCATTTATCATACGCAACGAGTTTTAAAACTATGATAAAACTTGTCGATAAATCAGCCCCACTTATTGTTAATAAAATGTGTGCTTCACCGCAAAATCTGTAACCAGCCTCAGACAGCCCCGCCTGGTTTCAATAAAGCAGAAGGATTGAGGGGTGGTCTTCAGTTTGCCGGCTGTCGGGTTCCCGGTGCACAGTATACCGGTGCTGGAATCCCGACACCCGGCATACTGTCACCTTTTCTCCCTCTTGGGGGTCCACGACTCCCCCTGGAGGGAGAATAATACGCGTGCCACCGTGCACCCTATTACACCCGGGACAGACAGCCTGGGGTCCACAGGCAAAAACTAGTAGTGGCCAACAATCTGGGGCAAGCTTATATTGCAATTGAATTTGCAGGAGAATCTGTTATCATCACTTACTATTTATTTTTACTTTATTTTCATTAGATCATGGATGAAAATTGCCAAATGGACTACGTATGAAATTATGATTTTTATAATTAATAAATTGAAAACCAAGGGGGGTATTTAAGTAACATACTATTCAAGGTGGGTATTTACGGTAAATAACACACTATTTATTATTCTGTGTCTACAGTATCTGTGTGTGTGTGTCTACAGCGCATGTGTGTGTGTGTGTGTGTGTGTGTGTGTGTGTGTGTGTGTGTGTGTGTGTGTGTGCGTGTGTGCACGTTTGCTATTTCAACTATCATGACAAGGTAGTGCTGGTGAATGTGTTCAAAACGCTACATGACTCGTAAAGTCACTGACTGCCAGGGCTTTCTGAGACACTTATCTAAACTTGAAATCTGGGCGTCTAAATGGAGAATGAGGTTCAATATAGAAAAATGCAAGGTTATGCATTTCGAGACTAAAAACAAACTTGCATCCTACATATTAAACGGGGGAAAGTCTAGGGGTAACAGTTTTGGAAAAGGATTTGGGGGTACTCATTGATAATAAACTTAATAACCGTATACAATGTCAAAGCGCAGTAAAAGAGGCAAGTAAGGTGCTAGCGTGCATAGGCCCTCATTCCGAGTTGATCGTTCGCTAGCTGCTTTTAGCAGCATTGCACACGCTAGGCCGCCGCCCTCTGGGAGTGAATCTTAGTTTAGCAGAATTGCGAACGAAAGATTAGCAGAATTGCGAATAGAAATTTCTTAGCAGTTTCTGAGTAGCTCGAGACTTACTCCTACACTGCGATCAGCTCAGCCCGTTTAGTCCCTGGTTTGACGTCACAAACACGCCCTGCGTTCGGCCATCCACTCCCCTGTTTCTCCAGACACTCCCGCGTTTTATCCTGGCACGCCTGCGTTTTTCCGCACACTCCCAGAAAATGGTCAGTTTCCGCCCAGAAACACCCACTTCCTGACAATCACACTCCGATCACTTCAACGATGAAAATTCTCCGTTTGGATGTGAGTAAATCTACTAAGTTTTGTGCTAAAATACTTAGCGCATGCGCACTGCGTACCATGCGCATTTTTGCCTTAATCGCTCCATTGCGAAAATCGTCAACGAGCGAACAACTCGGAATGACCCCCATAAAACGGGGAATTGAGACAAGGGACGAGGATGTAATCCTGCCGCTCTACAAATCATTGGTACGTCCACACCTGGAATATTGTGTTCAGTTTTGGGCACCACGGTATAAGAAAGATATCGGTGAACTCGAAAGGGTTCAAAGGCGAGCTACTAATTTGATTAAAGGGCTAGAGGGACTGGATTACGAGGAAAGGCTTACTAGGTTGAACATGTATACACTGGAAAAGAGGCGTCTAAGAGGAGACATTATTAATATCTTCAAATATGTAAAGGGACATTACAAAGAGTTAGCAGAGGAATTATTTATTAAAAGAACTCTGTTTAGGACATGTAGGCACTCGCTGCGACTGGAGGAGAGAAAATTCCGCACGCAACGGAGGAAAGGGTTCTTCACTGTTAGGGCAATAAGGATTTGGAATACCTTGCCAGGGAAAGTGGTAATGGCGGACTCTGTAAATGCATTTAAAAGGGAATTGGATGACTTTCTGATTGAAAAGGATATCCAAGGTTACAACATTAAAAATATTGAAGTTGTCAATCTGGGTGTAACATGATTTGCAGTTGTTAACTAATCACGAAACATTCTTCAGTAGGTATATTCAGAGCCGGCCCTAACCAATATGATGCCCTAGGCAAGATTTTGGCTGGTGCCCCCTAGCACCACCGCTGGTTCCGCCTCTGACCTTGCACCTCTTTCCCAGCACCATCACCCCTCACCCATAACAGTCCTTATTTTGGTGTTTGTACCCCCTATATTTTAAATAGGAACAGTTTGCACATTTGGCGCACAGCCCAAAAAGAGGTGTGTTTTTACTGGCAAGGGGCATGGCCACACAATAGTAACCTCAATTCAAATTACGCCACACAGTACTGCACCTTTATTCACATTTGATCATGCGATAGTGTCCATAATTCACATTACATCCCACAGTAGTATCACTTTACCTTATAAATGTTACTCCTCACCGTAGAGCTCCTTATTCACATTACATCACACTGAATTGCTCCTTATTCACATTACACCACACCCCATTGCTCTTTATTCACATTAGACGACGCAGTAGTGCCCTTTCTATACGCAATGCCACATAGTAGAGCACCTTATGCACATAATGCCACACATTAGTAATGCATTTATACACATAATTCCACACAGTAATGCCCCTTACACATGAGACACATCATTAATGTCCTTAGAAACATAATGCACCTTGCACATTATGACAACCTTTATTAAATCCCTTTTATACATAATGTCCCTTACACATATGCCGCACATTATTAATGCCCTTATACACATAATGACACACACAGTGCCCCCTACACATTTGCTGCACATTATTAGTGCCCCTATACACATAATGACACACATACAGTAGTACCCTGTTACACATATTCTGCACATTATTAATGCCCTTATACACATAATGACACACACAGTGACCCTTACACATATGCCGCACATTATTAATGCATTTTTACGTGACACACATAATGCTCCTTACACATTTTCCGAACACTACTGCATAACCAACCTACTCACATGCACACAGCACTCACACTGCCACTAACACTGTGACCTCTGCCTCTGCTTGGATACAGATGTGTCCTCATAAATTTTGCCTCAATGCTAACGTCGGGCACCTTTTTTTAAATTAAAATGCATCTTATTTGCATTGCTATGTCGCTAGGATGCACAAGCAGCTTCTGCTGATTAAAATGATATGCAGCATGCCTATATACTGTGTGAGACTGTGGCTGTATCTCCATATGAAATGCTACACACAGAATATAGGCATGCTGCATATCATTTTAATCAGCAGAAGCTGCTGATGCCCCTAGGCATATCAAATGCCCTAGGCAATTGCCTAGTTTGCATATGCCTATGGCCGGCTCTGGGTATATTATAATCGACTCAACTTAATACAGGTTGAACGCGATGGGCATTTTGCCTCTTTTCAACCTTGAATACTATGTTACTATATACTGTCTAGCCACAAAAACTGGCACTACTGCCTGCAAAGTCTTAAGTGGCTGCATCTTTGTGACTGCAAATCAGGGATTTGATATAACGATATACAGTTACTTAGGAGAGTTGTATGTTGCTAGTCTGTGGTGGTCATCTATAAAATTATAAATTGCAGCAATGAATCTTTGATGTCAGTATTAATTATTATATAAATAATGACGCAATTATTATGTTGCCGCACCTGGCTTATGTTTTGTACAGAGTAACCAGGATACACGTAATCACGGCATCATAAAACACCAAATAACCAGCTCCTGTAATTCTTATGTGGTTTCTCTTAGGCTGGGTACACACTACAGGATGTCGGACAGATGTGACATTGCAAACTATACATCGATAGTACATACACACTGTTTGATGTATCGGCTGCGACCACATCCGCCCACACCCCAGAGCACGCAGGGCAGTTACATATCTTTTGCTCTCAAGTGCAGAACAAATGATATATGATGTCGTATACGAGCCGCGGGACCGCGCATCATATATATGAGATCACCCGTACACACTGTCCGATGGTACCAATATATCGTAAGAGCAGGCGGCTAGTACAATATATCGGGTGCACATCGAACAGTGTGTACCCAGCCTTAAGCCCCATACACACTAAACAAGTCCCTGCGTATGCCGATACCGGCGGTGGCAGGGACCCGGCGGGGTGCCGTCAATCGGAAAGTGCATACACACTTGCCGATGCTAGCAGGGTAGGGAGCGGCAGCCGGGGGGACACGAAGCCCATCATGGCTGTCGTTACTGAGGAACTCCCTCGTCTCTACAGGTTCAGACGAGGGAGGGGGTCGACAATAATGATGCGCGGGAGTATACACACTAGACGAAGTTGTAAAAGATCTCGCTCAGATTGGCCCTTCTGAGCGAGATCTTTTACTTTCTCGTTTAGTGTGTATGGGCTGTCGAAGTCGAAAATATCACACACACACTTCACGTGCAAACACCGCACAGATTTGCCTCTGTGCATGTGCGTTTTCGCTGTGCGTACGCATACACGCACACTACGTGCACTGGTTCACGAGCCTTGTGCATTGGCGCATGGTATGGGTATATACGGTAGCATACGCATTCGCACAGAAAAGCTACAAGGACATATTCAATATTCAATTCATATAGTGCACAATTTACACATAGTCTCCACACACATCGCCAGCAAGTTACAGTTACTCAGAGGGTAGAACAATAGAGTTATCCAGCTTTACAGGATGTGAGGGGACAGAACCAGTTTAGGACTTGTATCCAGATGTGCAGTATTTTGAGAACTATGTTCCGGTTGTTATGTGCAGTTAATTGCATTAATAGATATGCGCAGAATTGTAATATTCACAAATACTGTAAATACTGTACTCATGATATTCGGCGGGAACCCGGTGGTGGAAACCTGCAAGCACACCTGGACCAAGCATCGCCCGCTCATTCAAACCAACCTATGACCCCTCATGTACTGTAAATGACCTGCCCCTTGACCTATGGAAGAAGAACTTACATTGCCCATTGTATTGAATTTGGACCCATTGTATAAAAGAAAGGGTTTCTGACCAGGCTCGGTCTATTCTCTGAAGGTCATCTTGCTAAGACTGACTGAGGACCGGATCCGGGTGCGCTGGCGAACAAACGTATGTACTATTGGTTGTAGCTCTTCTCTGTAATATTGTTGTATCTTTACTTGTATCTTTTGAGTAAATATTGTTGATGCGTTGGACCACAACATAACATATAACTACTGGTGTCGCATTCCATTCTTGTTTGGGGAATAAGGTGTATTCAGTCACACGTGTCGCTGCATTGTGCGCACAGCGTGTCGGCGTGTATACGCAACGTGCATACACATCTTAACGGTTATTGTTCACATTTAGCGGCCGCAGTGGCCCGAACCACAGTGTGATTAGGTATTGCTTTTCCTTGTAATTAAATTGAACTTTACAAGGCCTTTAGGAAAGAGCGCTGAGGCTTCCACAGATCAAAGATCGTCAGGTGAGATCCTATCAACAGTCTATTAGTATGAGCCCCATAAATGCATTGCTTCAGAACATCATTTCTGATTGCAGAATAGTAATCAGCGCAAAGTATCCACATACTCAACCACAGCAAGATAAAAGTAGAAAAGATTAGCTGAATAAGTACAGACACCTCATAAGGAAACAATAAGGCTGACTTGTCCATGTGCATTCGATAAATCAGTCAATTGTTCATATTTTATGGAGAAGGGATACAATGTGCATATATTTATGATGTATTGAACACATTTCCAAGTAGTTTAGGGCAAATACAATTTTAATCTCCATTCAAAACTAATTGAAGACTGGAGATATTGCTATTTAACCATGAAGATCGAATTATGACAAATGGAGAAAGCGTATTGATAGAATGATGGTGAATAAATGAATAGATGACTTGGTTATTGATCATTTGCATGGCTTCTGAATTACTGGTTTCCCAATGGTTTGCCGTAATGAATTTAGCTGCAATGAGAATGTGGGTTATTGCAACTCCCCAAACAATCTCCAGCAAGTCGCAGCCTCTTGGGTGCATCTGATTACTGGTTACTGTGAGGGGGTTCTATACCAGAATAACAAGAAATGTTCTTATTAAGTATATCCTGCGAGGACTGACGATTGTGGAAGAGGATTAGCAGCTTTAGACAGTGGAGTCAGAAGAGTACAGTACAATCTAGATTTCATGCAGGCTGAGATTCCATCTCCACCTACAGATGTGTCTTCATACCTCTAGCCCAGGGGTGGCCAACCAGTCGGAGAGAAAGAGCCGAAAAATCTTGTTAGGTACGTCAAAGAGTTGACATCAAGCCGAAGGCGCGTGTGCCAAAATGGGGTGTGACCTTGTGCCTGCTAGGCCACACCCCTGGTATAAAATACAATGAAAATGCCAGATCCACATAAAATACATTTTAAAGCCAGAATCAACATAAAATACACTGAAAAAGACACTTCCACATAAAATAATGTAAAAATGTAGATTTACATAAAACATTGAAAAAGCCATATTCACATTATACACTTCAGCTCCTTCATGTATCACCAGCCAGCACCCTCCTGTGTCACTCCAGCCAGCTCCCCCATGTGTCAATGTGTCTCTCCAACCAGCACCCTCCTGTATCACTCCAGCCAGCACCCTCCTGTATCACTCCAGTCAGCTCCCCATTATGTCTCTCCTACCAACACCCTCCTGGGTCACTCCAGCCAGCACCCTCCTGTATCACTCCAGCCAGCTCCCCCATGTGTCAATGTGTCTCTCCAACCAGCGCCCTCCTGTATCACTCCAGCCAGCACCCTCCTGTATCACTCCAGTCAGCTCCCCATTATGTCTCTCCTGCCAGCACCCTCCTGTGTCACTCCAGCCAGCACCCTCCTGTATCACTCCAGTCAGCTCCCCATTATGTCTCTCCTGCCAGCACCCTCCTGTGTCACTCCAGCCAGCTCCCCCATGTGTCAATGTGTCTCTCCAACCAGCACCCTCCTGTATCACTCCAGCCAGCACCCTCCTGTATCACTCCAGTCAGCTCCCCATTATGTCTCTCCTACCAACACCCTCCTGGGTCACTCCAGCCAGCACCCTCCTGTATCACTCCAGCCAGCTCCCCCATGTGTCAATGTGTCTCTCCAACCAGCACCCTCCTGTATCACTCCAGCCAGCACCCTCCTGTATCACTCCAGTCAGCTCCCCATTATGTCTCTCCTGCCAGCACCCTCCTGTATCACTCCAGTCAGCTCCCCATTATGTCTCTCCTACCAACACCCTCCTGGGTCACTCCAACCAGCGCCCTCCTGTATCACTCCAGCCAGCACCCTCCTGTATCACTCCAGCCAGCACCCTCCTGTATCACTCCAGTCAGCTCCCCATTATGTTTCTCCTGCCAGCACCCTCCTGTGTCACTCCAGCCAGCACCCTCCTGTATCACTCCAGTCAGCTCCCCATTATGTCTCTCCTGCCAGCACCCTCCTGTGTCACTCCAGCCAGCACCCCATTGTGTCTCTCCTGCCAGCACCCTCCTGTATCACTCCCGTCAGCTCCCCCATTATGTCTCTCCTGCCAGCACCCTCCTGTGTCACTCCAGCCAGCACCCTCCTGTATCACTCCAGTCAGCTCCCCATTATGTCTCTCCTGCCAGCACCCTCCTGTGTCACTCCAGCCAGCACCCTCCTGTATCACTCCAGTCAGCTCCCCATTATGTCTCTCCTACCAACACCCTCCTGGGTCACTCCAGCCAGCACCCTCCTGTATCACTCCAGTCAGCTCCCCATTATGTCTCTCCTACCAACACCCTCCTGGGTCACTCCAGCCAGCACCCTCCTGTATCACTCCAGTCAGCTCCCCATTATGTCTCTCCTGCCAGCACCCTCCTGTATCACTCCAGCCAGCTCCCCCATGTGTCAATGTGTCTCTCCAACCAGCACCCTCCTGTATCACTCCAGCCAGCACCCTCCTGTATCACTCCAGTCAGCTCCCCATTATGTCTCTCCTACCAACACCCTCCTGGGTCACTCCAGCCAGCACCCTCCTGTATCACTCCAGCCAGCTCCCCCATGTGTCAATGTGTCTCTCCAACCAGCACCCTCCTGTATCACTCCAGCCAGCACCCTCCTGTATCACTCCAGCCAGCACCCTCCTGTATCACTCCAGTCAGCTCCCCATTATGTCTCTCCTACCAACACCCTCCTGGGTCACTCCAGCCAGCACCCTCCTGTATCACTCCAGTCAGCTCCCCATTATGTCTCTCCTGCCAGCACCCTCCTGTGTCACTCCAGCCAGCACCCTCCTGTATCACTCCAGTCAGCTCCCCATTATGTCTCTCCTACCAACACCCTCCTGGGTCACTCCAGCCAGCACCCTCCTGTATCACTCCAGTCAGCTCCCCATTATGTCTCTCCTACCAACACCCTCCTGGGTCACTCCAGCCAGCACCCTCCTGTATCACTCCAGCCAGCTCCCCCATGTGTCAATGTGTCTCTCCAACCAGCGCCCTCCTGTATCACTCCAGCCAGCACCCTCCTGTATCACTCCAGTCAGCTCCCCATTATGTCTCTCCTGCCAGCACCCTCCTGTGTCACTCCAGCCAGCACCCCATTGTGTCTCTCCTGCCAGCACCCTCCTGTATCACTCCAGCCAGCACCCTCCTGTATCACTCCAGTCAGCTCCCCATTATGTCTCTCCTGCCAGCACCCTCCTGTGTCACTCCAGCCAGCTCCCCCATGTGTCAATGTGTCTCTCCAACCAGCACCCTCCTGTATCACTCCAGCCAGCACCCTCCTGTATCACTCCAGTCAGCTCCCCATTATGTCTCTCCTACCAACACCCTCCTGGGTCACTCCAGCCAGCACCCTCCTGTATCACTCCAGCCAGCTCCCCCATGTGTCAATGTGTCTCTCCAACCAGCGCCCTCCTGTATCACTCCAGCCAGCACCCTCCTGTATCACTCCAGCCAGCACCCTCCTGTATCACTCCAGTCAGCTCCCCATTATGTCTCTCCTGCCAGCACCCTCCTGTGTCACTCCAGCCAGCACCCTCCTGTATCACTCCAGTCAGCTCCCCATTATGTCTCTCCTGCCAGCACCCTCCTGTGTCACTCCAGCCAGCACCCTCCTGTATCACTCCAGTCAGCTCCCCATTATGTCTCTCCTGCCAGCACCCTCCTGTGTCACTCCAGCCAGCACCCTCCTGTATCACTCCAGTCAGCTCCCCATTATGTCTCTCCTGCCAGCACCCTCCTGTGTCACTCCAGCCAGCACCCTCCTGTATCACTCCAGTCAGCTCCCCATTATGTCTCTCCTGCCAGCACCCTCCTGTGTCACTCCAGCCAGCACCCTCCTGTATCACTCCAGTCAGCTCCCCATTATGTCTCTCCTGCTAGCACCCTCCTGTGTCACTCCAGCCAGCACCCTCCTGTATCACTCCAGTCAGCTCCCCATTATGTCTCTCCTACCAGCACCCTCCTGGGTCACTCCAGCCAGCACCCTCCTGTAGCACTCCAGTCAGCTCCCCCATTATGTCTCTCCTGCCAGCACCCTCCTGGGTCACTCCAGCCAGCACCCTCCTGTATCACTCCAGTCAGCTCCCCATTATGTTTCTCCTACCAGCACCCTCCTGTGTCACTCCAGCCAGCACCCTCCTGTATCACTCCAGGCAGCTCCCCCATTATGTCTCTCCTGCCAGGATCCTTCTGTGTCACTCCAGCCAGCTCCCCCTCATATGTCACTACAGCCAAGTATCTAGCTCCCTCAGTTTTCAGTCGCTGTAGTGCTGCTGTGTGTCTGGTTGGAGTGCACCAGTTTCCAGGATCTGTTGTGGTCAGGTGACTGAGTGTCGGGAGCCACATTTGAATAAAGAAAGAGCCGCATGCGGCTCAAGAGCCACAGGTTGGCCACGGCTGCTCTAGCCTCAATACGTCATGCAGCGTGAGGAACCTTTTGCGCCGAGAGGTTCTGTTGGGTGTGACTGCAGCAGTGATGTGCAAGAGATTTTCCAGGTCACAGATCTTGTCCAAAACTGTTGCTTTAATATACAGTAGAAGATGGTAAGTTCTTCCCATTGGTTTTTTTCATCATGAAGGATGTGGAAACTCTATGAGGTTGCCCTGAAAGACTTCCAGTACCAAAGATTGAAGAACACAGGGTACAAGCTAAAAATATTGTCGCATACGAGCAGTCAAAATATCCAAAGAGCAGCGCTGGCTGAGCCCAAAGGTACAAGAGCCTCTGCTGGCAATGGAGAAGAAATGATAGTATAGGGGCAGACACAGGTGTGACACAGAAGAGAGAGCCAGCGAGCCAGGAGCAGTGGGTTAGGTGGATGAGAGCTGGAAGGCTTTAAGAAAGAAATGGGATTTGAGAGCCCGTCTGAAGCTTTGGAGAAACATGGGGAGCTCAATGTGGCAAGGGACAGGTGTAAAGCACCACAGGTAAAGTAGTAATAAGAGGAGGTAATCAGTTGGGATGATAGGTAGCATTCATTAAGTAAAGTGTGTGAGGGGGGCTGGAGTGTGGAGCGGGATGAGGTCAGACATGTAGAGAGAAGAGCATTGGGAGAGAACTTTATAGGTGGTGTGAGAAGTTTGAATTATGTTCTGAAGAGTACGTGGTATGATATATTTTTTTTGTGTAATCAATTTTTATTAAAGATTTTAAAAGACATAAACAAAGAAAGAAAGACACCTATGCAGTTACCAGTACATAAACACCGCTACAAATAAGGCAAATATACACAGATCTGTAGTATACATGTCTGGTGGTGGGGAGGCAAACCTGCAGAGGAGAGTGAAACCATAAAAGGCAAAATACACCAAGTGGGCAGGAGGCAGAGTTTAACACTCGAGGGGCAGGGGATATTCCATAGAAATATCGCAGGGAAATCTAGCTATGTCTGCGAAAGGGCTATGGTGTATTGCAGAAGTTATAGGTGTTCTCAAACATAAGGAACATGAAAACCAAAAGAGAAGCAGAATAGAAACGTCGGTTGGCAACAGGGGTAGGAGCAGAAAGAAGTAGGAAGGAAGAAAGAGAAAGAGAAAGAAGAGGGTGTGAGAGAAGTAAGGGTTACCACTTTACAGGCTATGTGAGACAGAGACATGGGAGAATTAGTCACTATCCAAGGGAGTGGCTAAGTAGGCCCGGGAAGCCTTGTATTCCAGCCAAGGGGACCATGTGGAATCAAATTCCCAAGACTTGCCTATCGATGAGAGGAACAGGTCCTCCATTCCCATGAAGTAATCTAATTTAGAGAACCAGGCACGACTCGTGGGAGGGAGATGTGACCTCCACATGGACGGTATTACAGCACGCGCTGCGTTACTTAAATGTCGCAATAGGGAGTGTTTGTGTTGGGACAGTGGAATATCGGAGTGATTAATAAGCCAGAATGCTGGGTCACGTGGGATTTGAGTCTTAAGGAAGACCTGAGAAGTGTGCATAACCTCCCGCAAGAAGGGTTGGATCAGTGGACATGTCCACCAAATATGAAGGAGAGTGTCCGATGAGGAGCAACGCCAGCAGAGGGCTGATGAGGAGGGATACATAACATGGAGAAGAGAGGGGTGCCTGTACCACCTCGTCACAACTTTATATTTAGTCTCTCTAACTTGGACACAAACAGAACTCGTGAGGGTTTTTAAGAATTTTTTTTCCGAGTTTCTAGGTGACAAGGAAATGCCCAGGTCCCTCTCCCAAGCCACAGCAAAGGATGGAGTAACGGTAGGTTGGGAGTGACAAACAATCTAATAGAGTGTGGAGATAGTGTGGGTCGGGTCAAGGACAGCAACATAGAGTTTCTCAAATGGGGTCAGTTCTCTAGCGGCACTCCGAAGTCTAGAGCCAGTCATCAAAAAGATGTCTCATTTGAAGGAACTTCCAAAAGTCCTGCTGGGGGATGTCCCACTTCGCCCTTAGGTCTGAAAACTGTTTGACTCCAGTCGGTGACACCATCTGACCGACCCTGAACAGTCCTGTTACGCCCATCGTGAGAAATGGGCAGGGTTGACACCCGGAGCAAAATCGGGGGTTGGCCAGGAAGGATGTCAAGGGGCCGAATTTAGAAGAGGTATAAGGAAGTTCCCGTAGTGACTTCCAGGCGGCTAGTGTAGGAGTTATAGTGGGGTGAGGTAGGAGTAACTTAGGGGGAGAGGGGAGCCAAGGGAATATTTCCAGGAATTGCTGTACATACAGGCCCTCTAGCTCCACCCATTGTTTAAGCGCACGGCGTCTCGTCCAGTCTATAATTCTACTCAGAAGTGCGGCATGGTAATAATATTTTATGTCAGGAAGTTGGAGGCCGCCACTCTCAATCGATCTGGTCAACTGGGAGCGTTTAAGCCTAGGTCTCCTCAAAAGTGAAACAGATCGGAACCAGGATTCTGGAATGCGGATAGGGATGGCCTGCATTACGTATAACAACTTAGGGAGGGTATTCATCTTGACTATGTTTATCCTCCCAAACCAGGATAGATACTTCATATTCCACCTAGTATAGCCATTCTGGATTGTTTGCAAAAGAGACAAATAATTCAATGGGAACAACTGGGATTCATTGGCGGACAACTTAATGCCAAGGTAAGTTATGTGGGAAGATTGCCACGAGAAAGGGAAGGAGCATTTAAGGTCTTTGACGGAGTCTGCAGAGGCAGAAATATTAAGAGCACTAGGTTTAGAATAATTCATTTTAAAATTGGAAAGCTGTCCAAATAGTTCGAGTTCTTTCATTAAGTGCGGTAGGGAGTCAGTGGGATGGGAAACTATGGCCAAGAGGTCGTCGGCAAACAGGACTAACTTATATTCCCCGTCACCTACGGTAAAACCCCTGATGGCTTTATTGGCCCGTATAGCTCTGGCCAATGCCTCAATACATAGCACAAAGATCAATGGAGATAATGGGCAGCCTTGCCTAGTGCCATTGCTTATGGTGAATGGGTCAGATAAGGTGCCATTTACACGGACCCTTGCTGTCGGGGAGTTGTATAAGGCAATGATCCGAGTAAGTGCATTGGGACCTAAGCCTATATGCCCCAAAAGTGATTCCATAAATTGCCAACTGACCCTATCAAATGCCTTTTCGGCGTCAGTAGAGAGTAGAATAGTAGGGATAGAACTGTGGGATGCTAAATGGATGAGGTTGAGGATTTTGGTTGTGTTGTCTTTAGCCTCTCGGCCAGCGACAAAACCAACCTGGTCATTGTGAACCAAGAGAGGGACCAGCGCACCCAATCTTTTTGCCAAAATCTTCGTATACATTTTGAGGTCTACATTGAGGAGGGAAATGGGTCTATAGCTGGAGCAGACCGAAGGGTCTTTGCCCTGCTTCGGTATCACCGAAACATGGGCCTCCAGAGAGCCGCAGGAGAACCGAGCGCCAGATGCAATCGAGTTAAACGCTCGAAGGAGTAGGTGGAGCAACCTGTCTTTAAACACCTTATAATATGCGATGGTGAAACCATCAGAGCCAGGGCTTTTTCCCGACGGCATAGAGGAGATGGCCTGGTCAAGCTCTTGGGCAGTGAAGGGGGCTTCTAAGTTTAGTAGGCGGGAGAACGGGATAATCAATGAACTTTAAATAGTCCCTTACTTTTTGGAGCGAACGGTGGGGGTCTTTAGCTAAGGAAGCACTCTCGAGGTTATAAAGGAAGGCATAAAATCGTGCGAAGCAAGCCCCAATCTCAGGCGATTTGAATTTGGGGATCCCTCCGGTATCCTTCACTGAACTAATAAACGAAGCCGAGTGTTGGCCACGTATAGCGTGAGCCAGGACTCGGCCAGGCTTATTGCCCCATTGATAATATTTCCGTTTACATTTACGGATGGAGTAGATTATATTATCAGAGAGGAGTTTATTCAGTTGTGAGCTGGCCTCCGACAATTCCACAAGAGTCTCATCTGACAACGAGGCCTTGTGAGAGGTCTCGAGGGCATGAATCTTATGTAGAAGACCTGAGATCAGAGACTGCCTCTGTTTCTTTTTAGAAGCGCCCAGTTTTATCAGTTTGCCGTGGAGAACACATTTATGTGCTTCCCAGACAGTAAGGTGAGAAACATCATCCGTGATGTTTGTGGCAATATGATCGTCCAGAGCCTTGTCTAAGGCGTCCTTGCAGAGTGCATCGTAGAGAAGAGACTCATTGAGTATCCAAGTCCATTGTTTATGGGGACCGTGTGGAAGGGCCAAAGTCAAAGTTACTGGGGCGTGGTCAGACCAGGTGATAGAGCCAATAGTGGCATCTATGAGAAGCGGGAGATGTCTATGGCTAAGTAGCAACTAGCAAGTAATCAATACGGGAATAAACCCGGTGCGGATGCAAATAAAAAGAGTAGTCACATCCTGAGGGGATAAGGGTCCTCCAAGAGTCATCTAGTTGTGTGTGAAGCAAGCGTTTGACACGGCGATAGTTGGATGCAACAAATCTAGAGGTTTGGGATGACGTGTCAACGCTGGGGTCTAGTGTCCAGTTAAAATCTCCATCGAAAACAGTGACACCCTGGAGTAGAGAATCTAAGCTCTGGAGATGAGAATTAAAGAAAGACAATTGGGCTTGGTTCGGGACATAAACCACTGCAAAAGTGAACAGTTGCTCAAAGATTTTACAAGTCAAAAGGAGGAGCCTACCCGGTACTACCCTGTGTATGGAAACGTCCGAAATGCACAAATCCCTGGAGAAAACAATAGCCACTCCCTTGGACTTGCTACCTGGGGTGTTACAGTAATATGCTGTGGGGAAGTAACGACTGGTAAGAGAGGGGTTACGGATTACAACCTTAAAATGGGTCTCCTGCACTAATGCAACATCTGCTCTTTCAGATCTCAGTAGACATAGAAGGCTAGATCTCTTCTCCGGTGTGTTGAGACCACGCGCATTGAGGGACAGCACTTTAATCTTCCCCGGGGTACTCATGGTGGAATGAAATAGAGCAAATTCCCATAAAACTGAAAGTGGAGGAAAGGAAAAGGGGGAGAAGGAAGAGCAAACATGGAAAAAGAGGCAAAGAAGAAAGAAATACAAAAACAATGTAATAACATCAGCGAGAAACCCGCAGGAGAGAGACTGAACCGTATCACCTTCAGCCTACCTACCGGCATAGAGCCAAAGGCGGGTTTAATGGGGGGGAGCAGGAGTGAACCGCAACAGGAACCATGATGAAAAACAAAAGCATGTTTGAAACTGACACAAAAAGAAAGGAAAAAAAATTCCTGTACTAAGAAAAGCAAAATAGCCGGCGGGAGACAAGGGCAACAGAAGAATCCGCAACCCTCACCCCCCACCGACCAGCCTGGGCAAACAAATTAACTAGTTATCAATAACCTCCGTAAACATCTAGGAGTTAACACTAAGCATATATGAGGACTCTTTGAAAAGGAAAAGTTACAGTACGTTATCAGCATGAATCTCAATAGGAGGAAAAAAGAGCAGGAACAACAATGTCAAACAGAAGGGTCCTTCACAGTAAGTCAGTCTTGGACGGCGACGCAGTCGGCTGGGCTCTTTTCTTGGCATCTCGGACCTTGTGCCATGGTTGTGAGCTAGGAGCTCGTTTCGGGAGAGGAATCTCAGAAAGAGGGAATTCCCAGTTCGGAATGGTCAACGGAGGTATTCCTAGTGAAGAGCAGTACGAGGGGAGGTTTGCATGGGAAGACAGAGTGTACCATTTTCCAGAGGGACAGGCTTGGAGGTTAAGAGGGAAACCCCAATGGTAGCGTAGCTGACGTTTTCGTAATTCGTCCGTTAGGGGTCTCAGGGATTCCCATTGCTGGAGCGTGTACCAGGAGAGATCTTGATAGAGGCTGATAGCAGAGCCGTTGAAGTCGACACCGTCCAATTGCCGGGCTTTGGACATAGTCTCCTCTTTCTGGGCGAAGTAATGGAGCCGGCAGATGACGTCGCGGGGGCGATCGGTGGAGAGGCCTCGGTCTGAGGGCTCTGTGGGCTCTGTCAAAAGTGATAACATTGTCTGAATCCTTGTTCAAGAGTTAATTAAATATCTTGGTCAGAGCGTCCACCAGCCCAGATTGGGGTACCTCCTCCGGGAGACCACGGACTTGGATGTTGTTCCGTCTGCCCCTGTTGTCGATATCCGTCATTCTGGACTGCAAGGCACGGATTTCTTTGTATTGAGCAAGGACGGAGTTCCTCAACAAGGACATACAGGAAGCGCCAGCCTCTTGGTTTTCCTCCAGGGTCACCAAGCGGTCCGACAGGTGTGAGATATTGCTTTTAATGGAGGCGAGTTCATTCCGGATAGTGTCCTGAAGGTCTTGCTTGGTGGGAAGGGACCTCATGAAGGTTAGGATTTCCTGGAGATCACTACCGCCCGCTGACACAGTGTCAGTCATATCGTCAGCTGGATTTGAGGTCGACGAAGCAGAGGGAGAAGTTGGGGGATGGGGGGAGGAGCGGTTCTCCATCTGTGGGGAGGTCGTAGGGTGGAGGATAGGCCTCAGGTCCGCTTGAGACCTCGTGACCTTTTGAGGTTGGTTGTTGTTGCTCTGCCTAGAGGATTTTGAGGTACGCCCCATACTCAGGGGGGGACAGCAGGGAGAATGTTTGCAATTAGCTCAGGATGTGTCAGAATCAGTAAGATATATACAACAGCATAGCTCCTGGGGAGCGGTCACTCCCCGTGGCCTGGCATCAGACGGCCATCAGGTGGCCCCGGGTAGAATAGTAGAGAACAAGAATGAGAGCTCAGGGCGGAGCATTTTGGTATGGAGCAATAGTGTGAGCAGCCAGTGGTAGAGCAGCAGGAGGCACTGTGAGGGGACGGGGCGACAATCAGTAAAGGGGAGAAGCGAGGGAGGCAGGGGGCCTCTACAAACGGGGAGGGGTCCGGCAATTGGGGGCCAGAGTGGGCCACCTAGGTATGATCCACTCTGGGGGGAGAGAGGGTCCGTAGCGTGACCCCTGGAGGTCGATCAGCCCAGCACGGGGCAAAGCAGAAGGGCCCCGCAAATCTGGCTTATGCAGATCCAGAAGGGGCCTTATCATTGCCTAGAGGAGTGAGACGTGTTTTAAATGGGCCGAGGGCCGTAGCTGAGAGGCCCCTAGCCAGACAGTATTCGCCACAGGGGGTGGGAAGATGCTGTGCGGGGTGTGGTGTGATCAGCGGGGCAGCGGGGGGATACCCCAGGGGCACGGGAGGGCAACCCAAGAGAGCCACTGAATTCAGACAGGGGCGGGGCCACGGCCAAGCCGACAACATTTGCCACAGGGGGCGGGAAGGTACTGTGCGGGGTGCGGTGGGGTCAGCGGAGCAGCGGGGGGAGACCCCAGGAGCACGGGGGGGCAACCCCAGAGAGCCGCTGAACACAGACAGGGGGCCGCGGCCGAGCAGGCGGGCCGCCTGCAGCAGCAGGGAACGGCCGCCCGTACACCACTCGTGAGGAGGGGAAGAGGTGAGGGGTGGTCACCTCATGCAGCCAGGGCGGCGGGCTTATGACACCCGAATGCCTCCGGACACCTCCGCCGGGCTCCCGCCGGATCCCCCTCCACCATCCAGGAACAAAGATGGCTGGCCTGGCTCCAGTCAGGTCCCGGGTCGCCTCCGCTGCTCAACAGGGTCTACTATGCAGGCTGAAGGGAGCCTCTGGCAGGGGGCAAGGTCCATAAAGCGTGCTCAGGCGTCCCGGGAGAGCTAACCACTCGGCGGGGGGACGATCTGAAATTGAGGCCCCGGCTTCAGGGCAGTGAGTAGGCCGCAATTCGCGGGTGCCAGGAAACCGGCTCCCTGACTCCGCAGCACCAACTCACTGTTTACACCACAGGTAGATAATGCTGGCCAGGGAATTTAATATAAAGAGCAGACGTGAGAAGGCTGTTTTAAACTGTAAAAACTCCCAGGTCCCTGGGAGCTCATAGAAAGTGCAGCCAGCCCCGTGGTATGATATGTTGATGGTCATAATGTTGAATGCAAATAGGAGAAAGGAAAAAGGGTTTGTCTTTGTTTGTCGCACAAAAATACATTAAGTAGGGTCTATGTACTACACCTTGGAGAGATAAAAATTGGATGGAGATAAAGTACCAGCCAATCAGCTCTTAACTGTCATGTTACAGAATGTGTTTGAAATATGACAGTAAGGAGCTGGTTGGTTTGTACTTTGTCCCCATCCACTTTATCATTCTCCAAGGCTTAGGATATAGCCCCCATAATATTGGTGGTCATTCCGAGTTGTTCGCTCGCAAGCTGCTTTTAGCAGCTTTGCACACGCTAAGCCGCCGCCTACTGGGAGTGAATCTTAGCTTATCAAAATTGCGAACGAAAGATTCGCAATATTGCGATAAGACATCTCTGTGCAGTTTCTGAGTAACTCGAGACTTACTCGGCATCTGCGATCAGTTCAGTACTTGTCGTTCCTGGTTTGACGTCACAAACACACCCAGCGTTCGCCCAGACACTCCTCCGTTTCTCCAGCCACTCCCGCGTTTTTCCCAGAAACGGTAGCGTTTTTTCACACACACACCCATAAAACGGCCAGTTTCCGCCCAGAAACACCCACTTCCTGTCAATCACATTACGATCACCAGAACGAAGAAAAAACCGTGAGTAAAATTCCTAACTGCATAGCAAATTTACTTGGGGCAGTCGCAGTGCGAACATTGCGCATGCGCACTAAGCGGAAAATCGCTGCGATGCGAAGAAATTTACCGAGCGAACAACTCGGAATGACCCCCATTGTTCTGTTTAATACTAATAAATAAATGACAAACCAGTGAATTATTTAAAAACACGAAGAACGTCTGTGCAAAGTTGTGAAATAAAGTTGGAAAATAGGAGATCAGGGATTGGTTGCGGGAGGGGTGGGCTAGGATTAAGAGTAGGA
This sequence comes from Pseudophryne corroboree, assembly GCF_028390025.1. NCBI lineage: Eukaryota > Metazoa > Chordata > Amphibia > Anura > Myobatrachidae > Pseudophryne > Pseudophryne corroboree. The sequence continues at coordinate 465,370,548 of NC_086451.1, read as the reverse complement.
TTTGGGGTAGGGTAAGTATACTTGCCACGATCTGTCTGGATCCCAACTTCCAGAATTTCAAATCCAACTCGTATATTAATATCAGAATACTTTTGTGTTTAGTTGTATATTTCATATCTCCAACACTATTTGATGTAGGAAATAGGTATAGTGTTTGTATAAAATGTATAAAATAAACCCTGTTAACCGAGATATTAATTTGCTTACTGAATGTATCATTAATTAGCAGATGGGAAGGCACTTATGTGACAATTAGACAACTTACTATAGTACAAATAACTGTTGAATATATGTTAGATGCCTTAAACACACTCATACAGATTGATGCACTGAAGAGTTATCAGATCACATGTTGGAGAACATATAACTAACAGGTTAGCATTCAGTACAAGGCATACTCGTGGAGTCTCAATATACTGTACCATTCAGGCAGTTCTATTCTTAGGCGCTGGGATCGCCCCACTTTCTAACTAAGCTAGTGTGACTGTGATACACACATCATACAAATAACATTACAGCATGTGAGGGGACACGTGGTGGGCTCACTACAATGTAGGTTCCGAAGCTTTGTCAGGCCCCGGCTTTGGTAAAGGCACCTCGCAGTCTGCAGGGGGTTTGGTATTGAAAGTCGACAGTAACTAGGTCGACAATGTCTAGGTCGACCACTATTGGTAGACAGTAACTAGGTCGACAGGGTGTCTAGGTCGACAGAGTCTTTAGGTCGACATGTTCTAGGTCGACAGGTCAAATGGTCGACATGAGTTTTTAATGTTATTTTGGTGTCGTTTTCTTCGTAGAGTGACCGGGAACCCCAATTAGTGCACCGCATCCCCTCGCATGGCTCGCTTCGCTCGCCATGCTTCGGGCATGGTGCCTTCGCTCCGCTACCGCTTCGCTCGGCACAGATTACCGTTCCAATCGTAGTCCACGTGGATCGTTAAGTATGAAAAGGTTAAAAAAAAAAAAATTGTGAAAAACTCATGTCGACCTTTTGACCTGTCGACCTAGAACATGTCGACCTAAAGACCCTGTCGACCTAGACACCCTGTCGACCTAGTTACTGTCGACCAATAGTGGTCGACCTAGACATTGTCGACCTAGTTACTGTCGACTTTCAATCCGGATCCCGTCTGCAGGTAGGTACAAAGTACAGTACAGCCCAGCTTCTGACCATAGCCTGAAAATTAGACACAAAATTCCTAAATTCCTGGCTCCTGGCACACAAAGACTCTACAATCGCTAATTAGGCAAACCGTTCCATAAAATAACTTACCCGGAATTGGCAAAGTAACAGCCATGATATAAACTTCTGACATGAAATACTGTATAATACAAACACCAGTGTGGATCCATCCAGGAAAGTGTAATATAATACATTTCCAAATGCCAGTATGCACAGGCCATCCATGTTGAAACAGAGTTTACAAAGGTAATCGGCACCATGGTTTGTGAATGCTTGTGCAGCCCTGCTATGCTAAAAAAGCTTTGTGTAAAAGAAGACTAGCCCTAATCAAATTATGGTTAGGTAACCATGGCTACTGTAGCCAGTATATACTGAGTGTTAGGCGCGGCGGCTCTCGCTGGCACCCGACAGTTGCTGAGCAATGGTCCCGGCGCATCACGGCCGCTGCGCCTCTCTGTTCCCTGCACGGCACCTAGCAACGGCAGGACACCGTGCGCGCTGAGCCGCCGGGTCCCTGGCAACGCTAGGACGTCGTGCGCGCTTAGCCGCCGGGTCCATGGCAACGGGGATGCCACAGGCGGACCGCGTTCCCCGTTGCCATGTAAATCACCAGCACCTGTCAGTATGTGGTCGTGCAGCAGCGCAGCTGCACGACATTGGCTCATTAGGTTCTCTGCTCCCATTGGCACAGAGACCTGTTATATTCCTCCTCAGTGCCTTACACAGACGCCGGTGATAGCTTCCTGTGAGCTGTTCCTGCTCTGGAGAAAATTCCCTGTCCGGTGTCCTATAGTCCAGTCACCTTGTTCCGGTGGTCCTGACTCCTGGTGTCGGAAGCCAATCCTCGTACTTCTCCCTGCCTTCCTGCCGGTTGTCTCCTGCGTTAGAGATCCGAAGATTCCGGTTCGCTTATGGTGGTTCCCGGTGTAGTGAGTAGGGACCTTCAGCCATGCCTATCGGCCTTGGCCGTGGAATTCCGTTTATTCTGGTTCTTTTTGGTGTTTTGCGGAGGTGTTCCGCCATAGCTGTTCTGCCTGGTATACGGCGGTGCTATGTAGGGTTTGGATAGTGTACCTTGGTTTCCTTTGGCGGCCGTGCCGCACATACAATTACTTTGTAGTTCAGTAGTAGCCTCTAGCTCAGTTTTGTGTTTAGTTAGAGGTCCCCTTGTTATCATCCCGTCTCCGTCTACGCCTTGTCTCATACTAAGACCGGGGGGCATCGGAGTTGGGCAGACCTAATCCGCCCTTCAAACGCGGCTGCCGTGGGCCCAAGAACACATAGTCTCACAGCCGTAGATGGACCACGCGGGTGAAACAACGGAGTTAGGTTGCTAGGGGTTATTATTATTATACCTTGTCATTATTTCAGCGTCACGTTCTTCTGCTCGGAACTTACCACTCTATATCTTTCGTTCGGAGCACAAGGAACGAAACACTGAGGGACCCAGTAATAATAATAATAATAATAATAATAATAATAATAATAATACACATATGTAATATATGTATGTAATAATAATACACATACAGCAACAGTACATTGCACAACATTACAGGGTACACAGAACACTGCATTACATTACAGTAACCAAGACATATACACAGCACAGGTAACAATTACGGGATCCGGTCTGAAGATCGACACTCTCTAGGTCGACAATATATAGGTCGACCACTATAGGTCGACAGTCACTAGGTTGAGCGGGTCTGAAGGTCGACAGGGTTTCTAGATCGACATGTGCTAGGTCGACAGATGAAAAGGTCGACATGAGTTTTTCAAAATTTTTTATTTTTTTGAACTTTTTCATACTTAACGATCCACGTGGACTACGACTGGAACGGTAATCTGTGCCAAGCGCAGCGGTAGCGGAGTGAGGCACCTTGCCCAAAGCATGGCGAGCGAAGCGAGCCATGCGAGGGGACACGGTGCACTAATTGGGGTTCCCGGTCACTCTACGAAGAAAACGACACCAAAAAAACCATGAAAAACTCATGTTGACCTTTTGACCTGTCAACCTAGCACATGTCGACCTAGAAACCCTGTCGATCTTCAGACCCTGTCGACCTAGTGACTGTCGACCTATAGTGGTCGACCTAGACACTGTCGATTTGTTGATCCACACCCAACAATTAACACCACAATTCCCAGTGTACACTTTGCTTTTGGAGGAAAGACATGGCCGTAATTAGTATTGTATTTTGCTTAATTACCATGGGGTTACAGGGGTGGATTGGCCTGGCAGGACGCCGGGATGATATACAGCTGGGCTGGTCCCATGTCCCTCTGCTGGGACAGCTTGAGGTGCCTGCTGCATGGTAGGGTTTTTTTTTTAAAAAAGTTGACATGGCCATGGGTCCATGATTAGCTCACAGCCCCCCGACTTTGCCTGCTTCCGAGAGGTCTGCCTGCTTGCTCCTTTTGTATCTGTCTGGTTGATTCGACCGGTAGGTAATTGTATGTGTGTGGTAACTTGGGGGGAACAGGGTGTATGTGTGTGTGTGTGTGGTGGCTGGAGGTAGGGTGGCAGCAGGCTGTGTGGTAGAGGCTGGAGGGGACAGTATGTGTGTGTGCGGTGACTGGGGGGAACAGGCTGTGTGTGTGTGTGTGTGTGTGTCGGGTGGCTTGGGGGGAACAGTATAGCGCCCCCTTAGCAGGCCCTGCCCCCCTCAGCAGACCCCGCCTCTATTGGGGTTGCTTACTGAGGTTTCTCGGACTGGTTTTCCCATCTTAAACCACCCCTGCGTGGTTGTAATCCAGCACTTCCAGTTGGCAACCAACAGAGACACTGCTGTAACCCAATGTCCTATTTTAGTAAAAAAACTTACATTTCCACACTTTCACACTATATATATATACCTACCGAGTGGATGGCAGTATATTAAATCTATTTTTTCTTTCAACATAAATTAATATTCCATGCATTTTCTTTAATACAGGAAACACAAACACGTTTGTAAATTGGATTTGCCAAGACTTAAACAACGGCATGTAGAATTAAACTGAAAGCCACAGAAAACAGCAAATTATCGTCACATTATTAATTTGCCCCACTTGAAATTTCCATAAATTATTTTTTTTCCCCCTAAACTTTTGTGAATACATTACGCTGTAATTGGTTAACTTTCTTCCCGCAGTTTCCCTCATCTCATTCATTCTGAGGAATGAAACCTGATTAATGAATCTGCTGTATAAATCTGTTTAAACAATACATTCAGAACAGTAGTAATAAATTTCCTGTTACAATTTAAGTCAAAACAGTTATTGCTTTATACTTTATGGTTAATAAATAGTGACAAATTCAATTACATTAAAATAAACAAGCTCATTGTTAATATATGTAAATAATAAAACCATATTGTGATATATTCCCCACACTAAAGGCTTTGATAAACCATACGGTATCTCGCCTCCCAAAGAACATTGTAATTCCCTTATTATTATAAAACACAGAAGTGCTTGGCTTGTAGTCCTGGTAGTTTTGAAATGGATGTGTAGTAACTATTATGCAAATCGGCATTATTATAATCTTCTAGAGGTCCAGCCTTATGAGTTTGCTACTTGCTGCTGTTTAGACAGGCTTTTAAAAAATATATACAGTATAATTCAGTAGCTTTATTTTCCCTTTTTACAGTATATTTATTTTTTGGACTATAAGAAGTGCCAGATTAAAAGTTCAACAGACGATGGTGGTCATTCCGAGTTTACCGCAGCCATCACTTTTCGCTGCTGGTGCGATCAAATAGCTAAAAAAGTTTTGTGTAAAGTAGACTAGCCCTAGACCTACTTACCCTGTGCGACGGCTCCAGCGATGCAGGTCCCGGCTTTGACGTCAGACATCCGCCCTCCGTTCTTCTGACCGCGCTGGCATTTTCTCCACCACTCCCTGAAAACGTCCGCCATGGGTCTGGTGACGCCCAGGAACGCCTTCTTTTTGTCAGCCCCCCCCCCCCCCTCCCTGCTGCCCATGTACAAAAGCATCGCATGGCTGCGCTGCTTTTGTACCTGACGAGTAGCTCCATGCCTGCGCAGCTCCTGCACACTGGCAGGCCGCTACCACCACGCAAGTCGCAGCGGCTGCATGTGACGACATTGCAACCGCCGCAGTTCACCCCCCCCCCCCACGGTCCAGACACGCCTCCGTTGTCCGGACCGCATCCCGCCAACTGCGTTCTAATGCCGTTGGCACACCCCCTCCTGCCCCATGACCGCCTCAGCCTGTCAATCAGGCAGAGGCGATCTCACCAGTGAGATGCTGATAGCATCTCACTGGGCTCCCGGGGGCGGGGCGCACGCGCAGTGCGCACTCCACAAAGTAATTCAGACTGCGATCGCTGCCGCTGCAGCGATGCACTCTGAATTACCCCCTTGTCACTACCAAGCTTTCTGCCACAAGGGGCAAAATTCAACTTGGCACCAACCCCATATTTCCCAATGGTCCTGTCTCTTTCCTTTACATGTTTGTTCTTAACAAGTCTTACAGACAACAAAAGGTGTCATCGTGCCTGATTCTCATTCGGAAGTAAAGCAAAAAAAGAAGCAAACTGTGTACCTGGTCAACACCATGTTGCACTATAGGTGGGGTAGATGTGATATGTGCAGATAGATTTAGATTTGCTGTGTAAAGATAAAGCTACATGCAAAAGCATCCAGTATTTACGCTGCACAGAAAAAAATATGAATGTATCCCCCCCTCACATTGCAACGTTGTTTGTTTTAGATACAAAGGGGGTAATTCCAAGTTGATTGCAGCAGGAATATTTTTAGCAGTTGGGCAAAACCATGTGCACTGCAGGTGGGGCAGATGTAACATGTGCAGAGAGAGTTAGATTTGGGTGTGGTGTGTTCAATCTGCAATCTAATTTGCAGTGTAAAAATAAAGCAGCCAGTATTTACCCTGCACAGAAACAAAATAACCCACCCAAATCTAACTCTTTCTGCACATGTTATATCGGGTGGTCTTCAGTATGCCGACTGACGGGATCCGGGCGCACAGTATACCGGCGCTGGGATCCCGACAGCCGGCATACCAACACTTATTCTCCCTCGTGGGGGTCCACGACCCCCCTGGAGGGAGAATAAAATAGTGTGGCGCACGTAGCGCGCCACCGTGCCCGTAGCGTGGCGAGCGCAGCAAGCCCGCAAGGGGCTCATTTGCGTTCGCCACACTGTCGGTAAGCCGGCGGTCGGGCTCCCGGCACCGGTATGCTGGTCGCCGGGAGCCCGACCGCCGGCATATCGTAGTGAACCCGTTATATCTGCCTCCCCTGCAGTGCACATGGATTGCCCAACTGCTAAAAAAATTCCTGCTGCGATCAACTTGGAATTAGCCCCATAGTTTCTTACTTCCAAATCATAATCAGGCCCTGGCTTATTGTGAATAGCTGCCTTTGGATGGAGATAGTGTATGTGTGTGTTCATTGTTCTTTTTTCTTTCTACTGGCATACTAGCAGCCAGGCTTTTGGTGCTGTGCACATTTGTGACCCAGCAATGCAGGGGACGTGCATGTGTAAAAAGGGGCCCGGAACAGCCCCAGAGCTACTGTACTTATTGGCGTCAGTCAGTACAGCCAAATCTTTAATGGTAAATTGCAGCATTAAATGTTTTTTGGCTACAATAGAAAAGAGGGGACACGGTACACTTAGACGGTGTCCACGTCGACCTATGTCGACATAAACACACAAAACCCCTCAGAAAAACTCACGTCGGTATTTTGACACATTGGCATTTCAAATGTTGGTATTCTGACTATGTCGGCATTTTGAATATGTCGGCATAATGTATGTCGGTATTTTGACCGTGTCTGGATTTTGACTGTCGGTCAATGGCTGACGGGATTATGAGCGCCGGTATTGTGTACATCGGTAAATCAACTCCTAACCTGGAAAATCTAAATTTATGTTTGGCGGCCATCATAGAGGACGCTGATCTGACGGTTAAATCTGTGCCAATATCTTTCTGTGACATCATTTCTTTTAAACGTTCATTCTGTTGTCGATCAGAAATATATTTTTCCCTCCTATTTGTATCTGTCTCTATTATGCGTAGTTTGCTATTTATTTTCCCCTTTGTGATTTCTGGGACCTGGGTGATTTTAGAGTTCAGTAAAAAGGACGGATGCAAATTACTGATCTGAGGAACAGGCAATAAGAGCTTCGGTGCGGACGCTGAATATATTACCGGAGTTATTTATGAGAAAGGTGACCAGACCTCCCTTAATGCAGAGTGAAATATTTATGGCTTTTGCATTAAGAGGGTGGTCTAGTCATCTTATTTATAGAGTCCATCGGCTTCAGACTGATGACAAAATATTGGAGCGCAATTGTGAAAGGTGAAAGCTCATTGATTTCAATAAATTATTACGAATAAATATAATGCAGAATTGAGACCTATTATTGCAGATGGGAAGCGAACAACTTATACTTGTTGGAGAGATGGAGCTGGGCACTCAGGGAAACTAAAGAATTTTGTTAACAGGTAGGATGGAACTGGAACCATAGATTAAAAACACAAATTGTTTACTAAACGGAGAAGCACAGTGGTTAGCATTGCTGGGGCCGTTGCCTTCAATGCTGTCCAGACTGCATCCAAAAGGGCGATATCGGACGGTAATAGCAAAATCAAGTGTTCATGGCCTCATCCATCATTATTCATTGCCGTGATTACTGGCACTGCAAAGTGGGGAAGGTCCCATGATGATGCATTTCATCATGAAATGCCTACAAGCTGGTAGGTGCATAGCAGATATGAGGAAGGAGGTTTGACCACATGTTGATTCCAAACCAGAGTAAGTTTTATTGAAGATAACAGGATACATGTGATAGAATATAAACAGCAGTCAATATGATAAGGTACCAAACTCTCCTGAGCCGTACAGCATGTGATGCTCCAATCGCACAGTGACAGGCATAGGCCTATGCACACCATTTTATAGAACCAAGTAAACAACATGCACCTGCAGTCTTATCAGGCATGTGATGTTATGTGACTGATAAGTCATGCACAATAAGACTCAGCTAAGAGACTATTTGTAGCATTTAACCATTTAACTACATGTCAACAGTCCCAGTTCACTTGGGAAGTGTTCATCACCATGTGGCCACATGGTGGGCTCCAGAAGTATTGCCACTCAAGATTCAGGAGTTTCCCAGATGTTGTGGGAGATTTGGCAAAAATGGTAAAGACCTATAATTAAAAACTGCAGATTTACATGTGCATTTTCATATTGCACATCCCTGGGGGAGATTGAGTAGCATGGACAATGATCACTTGGTATCCTGCAAAAGCAACATCCAGTACCAGGTTATGCCAGTTTGGGCTGGTTTATCTATAATAAGGAGACCCAAGGCATGGACAAAATTTCAGGAAAATCACAGGGCTCTTCCCATTGGGTGGTGAGTGCCAGAGTAATAGCATATTGTTTGCAAGTCCCTGCAAACACTTTCAGCCATTGACTGTTTGGCCACGCTGAGCTTGTAGAACTATGAGCATCAGGATGACTATTACTACCTGTGACAGACACTTTTCCCCTGGATCCCAGCTGTGAAGATGTGCTCAGAAGTGCTACAAGCTTGTATGCCCCTATCTGCCTGTGCCTGTCCTATTACTGCATATTCCGCAGTACAGCAATGCACATTTTTGCGAAATACATTTGAGCCTATGAAAATCAGGCCCCATGATCACGCTGGCCTGCTTCAATTTCTTTCTTTATTCCATTGTCCAAAGATGTCCGGGAAGGTTACTTAGCTTCTGTCTATGATGATTCTGCCGTGGATTTGTGGCAGGAATGTACAAATGGAGCCACACTAACCTTGGCTTCTCTGCTGCACCTAGGCACACCAAGGTTTATTAGCATAAACCCTTCATCTATTGTTCTCAGACGCAATACAATCCAGAGAGAACAATACAGCAGGGGATTAAGTCATTACAGCAGGGGATTAAGTCCGACTGCCGTGGCTCAGTTAATCCTGTTAAAGGCCAAAATGCAGAAGGCTCCATCTATATATTTTACTCCCCATCCAGGGTAGGGACTAAGTTGCATCCTTCGATTAATGAGTGCTGCAGATTTTGCACTATACACAAAGGAAAATGAGCCTGATTTATCATTGTATGCTAATGCTGCCACAGACATAGCCAGATTAAGGGTGGGAGTAGGGGATACTATCTCCCAGGCCCCCCTCTGTCAGGGGGCCCCTGACAAGAGCACACTGACATTACTAGCCCCCCTTTTGTGCAGCAGCAGAAACAGGCAGCCAGAATGTAAGAAGGACAGTTTGCAGTGCAGGCAGTGACACAGGAGCGTCAGGTTTCATGAGCTACTGACGGAGCTTCCTGACCAGAGGAGAGATAGCAGAGGGGCGAGAGCTGTAAGTGACCCAGGGATCACAGCTTCTCCTACTCCCTGCCTGGGTGTCTGGGTCCTGTGTAACCTGTTATCTAATGAGAGCATACAGGTCTAGAAAGAGAGAGACACAGAAAGTCCTCTTGAGTTCTGTCCCAGTGTGTAAGTAGTACAGAGGCTGCTGCTTTTCTTGCCTCTGACAATATGGGGAAAATACACAAAGATAAATAAAATGTTTAATTTTATTTATCTTTGTGTATTTTAAGGTTACGTTGTCTTAGTTCCTCTACAAGAAAACTTTATAAAATAGTTGTCTCTCAGTTAGGTGGAGCCAGAATGCAATCACCTGTGTTTAAATACCTTTCTTGGCAAATAAATGGTTTAACACAGGTGACATCAATCATATATTAAGAGGGAAGTACAGGTAGAGAGCATGTTGTCCCTCCTGGAATGGGTCATGTTGGAAGGTCTGCACAATCTAATATACACCCCTCCTTCCCCCATGTCCCCCCAAGTCTTTATCCAGCCCTGACTGTGAATAAAAGTGACCTGTGGTGGGGTGAGGCAGGTGAGGCAGAGCCTATCCTATCATACTAACGTATATGCCAGAGTTTTGACTGTATAAAGTATATGAAAAATACAAAGAATATGTTAGAAATATCTTCTTCGTATTTTATTAATCATTTTTATAGTCAAAACTCAGGAGTAAAAAGTCTATGGCATGTCAGGCAGTGACCTGTATATAATGCTCACATGTATATACCACTGCACCTGTGTATAATGCCCACATGTATATACTGCTGCACCTGTGTATAATGCCCACATGTATATACTGCTGCACCTGTGTATAATGCCCACATGTATATACTGCTGCACCTGTGTATAATGCCCAAATGTATATACTGCTACACCTGTGTATACTGCCCACATGTATATACTGCGGAACCTATGTGTAATCCCCACATGTATATACTTTGCACCTATGTATAATGCCCACATGTATATACTGCTATCTTTTATTAAGAAAAATTGCAACATACATTACATAAATATGGTAAAACTCATAAAAATAGGACATACAATATACATTGAATTGTTGCCCAATAATCCAAACCAAAAAGCAACAAAGCTTGTATAACTATTCGCAATGTCAAAATTGCTTAACATCTAAGCAAAAAACAACCTACTGTATTCGAACAATACATATCATAACCATAAGCAATGAAAAGATGAATGAAGTCTTTTAGTCACATGCAAACCGCTTTAATTAAAAAAACAGAAAAAAGAAAATCTACGGGAAGGTGAAGGATAGGAAGCCATAAGATGAACAAGAAAAGGACTTCTGCTACCCACTCAAGGGGGTTTCAGGTGGCGCCAGAGCCTGGACCACCCGACAGCATCCAACCTCTTCCTATCCATATCCATCATCCTCTTAACCTCGTGCAGAATATTTCCCACCACCTCCTCACAGGGGAGGACCTTTGCTCTGAGAGAAACCTGACACCGTGCACCCCATGTGTGAAACCTAACTGCTAAACTAACTATAAAAATTGTGGTTAAATCAAACCTTCTATACCCTTTGAACGCCTCATAAACCCACTCAGGGTAACTAAGCCCCGAAAGGCACGGGATGCGTAAGGCCCTTGATACCGCTCTGTAAACCTTTATATTAAAGGGACACTCAAGGAGGAAATGGTCCATTGTCTCCACCTCCCCTAGACATTCCTCACGTGGGCAGCCACGATCATTGGCACTTCGACACTTGAGGTTACCCCGCACATAAAGCCTCCCTTGGAAAGAAAGCCAGGCAATATCTCTGAACTTCAGTGGGATTCTTTGAGAATTAATCAAAGACAACCCATCTGAGCAGACACTGCCTGGGCAGTCCCTTAACGACAGTGGAGCATAAAAGTGAGTCCGCAAAATTCTTCTCTCCATCTCCCTTCTAGAGAAGTTTTTGACTTCACCCACCTCCAGCCCCCAAAGCCTCGTCATCTTCAAGCACAGTATAACGTAGATCGGGAGGTAGCCATGCCGGACTCGAAAGGTTTTTACTTGACCACCATCCATCCATAACCTGAGGAAGGGAAACACCCAGGCCCTAAAACTCTCTACCCATCGAGGGGGAGTTCTTAGAAACAAACTCCCTAGATTCAGTTTTAGAAACGTTGTAGCAAAAAACACCACAGGGTTGACCATACTCAGCCCCCCCTGCTCCCTCGATCTGTAGGTGATCCCTCTCTTGACCAGATTCATTCTATTCCCCCATAACATCAGGAAGAATAAAGAATTCATCTTGGTCCACAAAGACTGTGGCAAGAAGCACACATAACTGACATACAGAAAAAGCGGAATCAGATAGGTTTTGCATAAGTCAACCCTCTCCCTGAGAGAAAGTTGCCACCTTCTCCAGGACTGCACCTTCCTGGTAGCATCTTCCAGCCTCTTCTCCCAATTCTGAGTGGCATAATCACCACGGCCAAATTTGATACCTAGAATTTTTATCTCTGGACTGGCGCGGGGGAGGCTATCCGGAAGGGTAAATTTATCACCTTCCTCCCCCATCCAGTAAGCTTCACACTTATCCTGATTGATTCGGGAGCACAAAGCCTCAGAGTACTAACAGATAAGATGTTCCATGCCACGTGCCTCTGCCACATACGACAGGACCACAGTAACATCGTCTGCGTAGGCCACCACCCTTAGCGGCAACCCAGGGCCCAGCTGAACCCCTGCCACAGCACCGCTCTCAATCCTCCGCACAAAAGGATCAATTGCAAATACATATAGAAGGGGGCTCAGGGGACCCCCCTGACGGACACCCGAGTCGACTGCAAAAGCAGGGCCTACCCAGCCATTGACAAGTGGGAAGCTCTCAGCCTGATCTCAGCCAATCTACCACCCTCGCTGGAAGACCATACCTCTCCAGCACATCCCACAGGTACTGATGATTAACTCGGTCAAAAGCCTTGGACTGATCCAATGCCAGCAAATACTTGCCCCATTTTTCAGCACGACATTGCTCCACAGCCTCCCGGATGCCAAGGACAGCACTAAAGGTGCTTCGGCCTTTTACAGTGTAATGCTGAGACGGAGAAAGTAACAGCCCGGAAACTTCCATCAGCCGATTAAAAAGTACCTTTGCCAGAATCTTTCTGTCCGTATTGAGAAGAGCGATGGGGCGCCAGTTCTCAACACGCACTGGGTCCCTACCTTTAGACAATAATATGAGAGCAGAGGATCTCATAGAGGGAGGGAGTGATCCCTTACCCAGGCTTTCATTAAATACCTCCATGAGATGAGGAGCCAATATGTCTGAAAAAGCTTTAAAAAATTCAGATGTTAACCCATCTGGGCCCGGAGATTTTTTTATAGACAAACCATCTATGGCTCTCTTGACCTCCTCCACTGTCACATCACTGCCCAAAGAGTCAAAAGAAGGATCAAGTTGCTCAAGTCCAGGTGTCTCCCTCAGAAACTGATCCATCCTCTCTCTGATGAGTGGCTGCTCAGACAAAAGGCTGGAGTAATAGGACCTGATGACTCCCAAAATACCCTCCCTGTCTTCATGAAGAGTACCCTGGTCATTAAACAGGCCCCGGACCTCCCTCAAATCAACTGATTTTCTGCAACTCTGGTAGGGATCAGGCGAGTGGTACTTTCCATAATCCCTCTCCAGAATCAAAGAAGCCAGGCGATCGTACTGATATTCCTTCATCTGAGCCTTCACCCGGGAGATTTCCCCACTATCTCCACGCTCAGAGATCAAGAAATCCAGTTTCTTTCTCAGGCTCTGGTAGATACATCTTTTTGTCAAGTTTTTCCTGGCTACCAGCCTTTGAAAAAGCCTTCGAGTCCTCTTTTTACACTCCTCCCACCACTCAGACCTACTCCAACCAGCCTCCAGAAGTGTTTCCTGTAGTTGAAGAAAGTCTCTAAAGGACTGTCTAACTCCCTCCTCCTTTAGGAGCTCGGAATTCAAACGCCAAAGGCCCCGCCCTTTCTGAGGGGTTTCTGAGACGTTCAAAGCAACACACAGAAAAACGTGATCGGAGAACTCTACTGGCTTTGTCTCAGGAGGCAAAGTTTTCGAGGACTCCTTAACAAAAAACCTATCTATCCTAGACCTACGACTACCACAATGATAGGTGAAACCTGTGAGGTCTGGGAAATGGCGAACGTGCACATCCACCAGACCAGCCTCTCTAACTATGCTAACTAGAAAATTGGAATCATAGCCCAGGGTCGCCTTTGTGTCCCCTCTGTCTTTTGGCCTAATGACGGTGTTAAAATCACCTCCAAAGACAATCTGCCGGGCCGTAAAAAGAAACGGTTTTATCTCCCTGAAAAGACATTTCCTGTCCCACTTTGAATGGGGCCCATAGATGTTTATTAGCCTCAGGTCATGTCCTCTCAGGTTGACATCTAAAACCATGCACCTACCTACCTGTAAATCTATAATCCTGTGCACGTTTACCATATCAGTAAAAAGCACTGCCAACCCACTGGACGCCTCGGCCGCAAGAGACCAGAAGGAAGGCCCCCGCTTCCACTGACACTTGGCCCGATGGAGTGTGGCCAAGTCACCTACCCTGGTCTCCTGCAAAAATAAAAAGTCAACATCAACCGTGTTGAAAAAATCGAAGGCCAAGAAACGAGCACGTTCAGAAAACACGGAAGCCACATTAATGGTGGCACATCGTATAGGTTGGGGATCCATGTTTCTTGGATTATAGAGGTAGGACCCCATTCACTTTTTCTTTGCTTGTCTTTTAGAATCCTCATCCGAGGATCCTACTCTTTTACACGTAACCCCGAAGGGAAGAACATCCTCATCGGACAAAGAGATTTCTTCCACCTCCCCCTCCTCCACCCCACCAACAACTGAGACAGCAGTCTCACAGAACAGACCCTTAGATCCCTGTACAACAACACCCTCCCTAATATCACACCCCTCCCCATTTGCAACCCTGTCTGGGGGAGGATCCGGATCAGGGACTTTTGGGGCAATAATACAAGAACTGCCCCCAGGATCATCCCCACCAGAGGACGCCAAAGGAGAATAGGTAAGGCTCCCCGCCTCAAGGCTAGGAGTCTCCTCCACCACCATCACCTCTCCCGGAGATTGAGGGGCCTTCCCCTCTGAACTCTGCACTACCTCAACCTTATTTAATAACGGTACCAAGGCCTGGCTTAACTCTGTCCCTGTAGGATCGCACTCTAGATCCCCCTGAGAACTATCTAAGTGCTTGGTTTTGCTCTGAACTTTACCACACCCCCCCTTTTCCTGTTTAGCTTTGACCGTAACTGCCACCCCATCAACAGACAGATTAGAGGCCTGTTTTGGCTTTTTACTTTTAGAAGTATTCGGAACAAACACTAGCTCTTTTCCCCCAACCATGACTACCTCCCCCTCATCCTCATCATCAGCAGAGGACAAAACGTCAAACCTATTAGAGATGAGCGGGTTCGGTTCCTCGGAATCCGAACCCGCCCGAACTTCATTTTTTTTTACACGGGGCCGAGCGACTCGGATCTTCCCGCCTTGCTCGGTTAACCCGAGCGCGCCCGAACGTCCCGCTGTCGAATTCTCGCGAGGCTCGGATTCTATCGCGAGACTCGGATTCTATATAAGGAGCCGCGCGTCGCCGCCATTTTCACACGTGCATTGAGATTCATAGGGAGAGGACGTGGCTGGCGTCCTCTCCGTTTATAGAGAAGAGAGTGAGACTAGAGTAGAGAGAGACACAGTAGTAATTTTGGGGAGCATTAGGAGGAGTACTACTACTTGCTGAAGTGATAGATAGATAGATAGATAGATAGATAGATAGATAGATAGATAGATAGATAGTGTGACTGTATAATGTATATCTGACTTGTGGGGGAGACACTGACAGTGGGGAGCAGTTAGAGTCTGAGAGCAGGACTCAGGAGTACATATAACGTACAGTGCACACTTTTGCTGCCAGAGTGCCACACTGCCATTGTGACCACACTGACCACCAGTATAATATATATTGTGATTGTCTGCTTAGGAGTACTACTTGCAAGTTGCTGATAGTGTGACCAGTGACCTGACCACCAGTTTAATAATCACCACCAGTTTAATATATATATATATATATATATAATTGTATATAATATATATATATAATATTGTATACCACCTACCCGTGGTTTTTTTTTTTTCTTTCTTCTTCTTTATACATACTACTATAGTAGCTTACTGTAGCAGTCTGCGGTGCTGCTGAGCTGACAGTGTCCAGCAGGTCCGTCATCAGTCATTACATAATAAATATATCTACCTGTCCGGCTGCAGTACTAGTGATATTATATATATATATATATATTGATTTCATCTCATTATCATCCAGTCTATATTAGCAGCAGACACAGTACGGTAGTCCACGGCTGTAGCTACCTCTGTGTCGGCAGTCGCTCGTCCATCCATAATTGTATACCACCTACCCGTGGTTTTTTTTTTCTTTCTTCTTTATACATACTACTATAGTAGCTTACTGTAGCAGTCTGCGGTGCTGCTGAGCTGACAGTGTCCAGCAGGTCTGTCATCAGTCATTACATAATAAATATATCTACCTGTCCGGCTGCCGTACTAGTGTGATATTATATATATATATATTGATTTCATCTCATTATCATCCAGTCTATATTAGCAGCAGACACAGTACGGTAGTCCACGGCTGTAGCTACCTCTGTGTCGGCAGTCGCTCGTCCATCCATAATTGTATACCACCTACCCGTGTTTTTTTTTTTTTTTTCTTCTTTATACATACTACTATAGTAGCTTACTGTAGCAGTCTGCGGTGCTGCTGAGCTGACAGTGTCCAGCAGGTCCGTCATCAGTCATTACATAATAAAAATATCTACCTGTCCGGCTGCAGTACTAGTGTGATATTATATATATATATATTGATTTCATCTCATTATCATCCAGTCTATATTAGCAGCAGACACAGTACGGTAGTCCACGGCTGTAGCTACCTCTGTGTCGGCAGTTGCTCGTCCATCCATAATTGTATACCACCTACCCGTGGTTTTTTTCTTTTTCTTTCTTCTTTATACATACTACTATAGTAGCTTACTGTAGCAGTCTGCGGTGCTGCTGAGCTGACAGTGTCCAGCAGGTCCGTCATCAGTCATTACATAATAAATATATCTACCTGTCCGGCTGCAGTACTAGTGTGATATTATATATATATATATATATATATATTGATTTCATCTCATTATCATCCAGTCTATATTAGCAGCAGACACAGTACGGTAGTCCACGGCTGTAGCTACCTCTGTGTCGGCAGTCGCTCGTCCATCCATAATTGTATACCACCTACCCGTGGTTTTTTTTCTTTCTTTCTTCTTTATACATACTACTATAGTAGCTTACTGTAGCAGTCTGCGGTGCTGCTGAGCTGACAGTGTCCAGCAGGTCCGTCATCAGTCATTACATAATAAATATATATACCTGTCCGGCTGCAGTACTAGTGATATTATATATATATATATTGATTTCATCTCATTATCATCCAGTCTATATTAGCGGCAGACACAGTACGGTAGTCCACGGCTGTAGCTACCTCTG
Source organism: Pseudophryne corroboree (assembly GCF_028390025.1). Lineage (NCBI taxonomy): Eukaryota > Metazoa > Chordata > Amphibia > Anura > Myobatrachidae > Pseudophryne > Pseudophryne corroboree. The sequence continues at coordinate 465,353,423 of NC_086451.1, read as the reverse complement.
TGTCGGCAGTCGCTCGTCCATCCATAAGTATACTAGTATCCATCCATCTCCATTGTTTACCTGAGGTGCCTTTTAGTTGTGCCTATTAAAATATGGAGAACAAAAATGTTGAGGTTCCAAAATTAGGGAAAGATCAAGATCCACTTCCACCTCGTGCTGAAGCTGCTGCCACTAGTCATGGCCGAGACGATGAAATGCCAGCAACGTCGTCTGCCAAGGCCGATGCCCAATGTCATAGTACAGAGCATGTAAAATCCAAAACACCAAATATCAGTAAAATAAGGACTCCAAAATCTAAAATAAAATTGTCGGAGGAGAAGCGTAAACTTGCCAATATGCCATTTACCACACGGAGTGGCAAGGAACGGCTGAGGCCCTGGCCTATGTTCATGGCTAGTGGTTCAGCTTCACATGAGGATGGAAGCACTCAGCCTCTCGCTAGCAAAATGAAAAGACTCAAGCTGGCAAAAGCACCGCAAAGAACTGTGCGTTCTTCGAAATCCCAAATCCACAAGGAGAGTCCAATTGTGTCGGTTGCGATGCCTGACCTTCCCAACACTGGACGTGAAGAGCATGCGCCTTCCACCATTTGCACGCCCCCTGCAAGTGCTGGAAGGAGCACCCGCAGTCCAGTTCCTGATAGTCAGATTGAAGATGTCAGTGTTGAAGTACACCAGGATGAGGAGGATATGGGTGTTGCTGGCGCTGGGGAGGAAATTGACAAGGAGGATTCTGATGGTGAGGTGGTTTGTTTAAGTCAGGCACCCGGGGAGACACCTGTTGTCCGTGGGAGGAATAGGGCCGTTGACATGCCTGGTGAAAATACCAAAAAAATCAGCTCTTCGGTGTGGAAGTATTTCAACAGAAATGCGGACAACATTTGTCAAGCCGTGTGTTGCCTTTGTCAAGCTGTAATAAGTAGGGGTAAGGACGTTAACCACCTCGGAACATCCTCCCTTATACGTCACCTGCAGCGCATTCATAATAAGTCAGTGACAAGTTCAAAAACTTTGGGCGACAGCGGAAGCAGTCCACTGACCAGTAAATCCCTTCCTCTTGTAACCAAGCTCACGCAAACCACCCCACCAACTCCCTCAGTGTCAATTTCCTCCTTCCCCAGGAATGCCAATAGTCCTGCAGGCCATGTCACTGGCAATTCTGACGATTCCTCTCCTGCCTGGGATTCCTCCGATGCATCCTTGCGTGTAACGCCTACTGCTGCTGGCGCTGCTGTTGTTGCTGCTGGGAGTCGATGGTCATCCCAGAGGGGAAATCGTAAGACCACTTTTACTACTTCCACCAAGCAATTGACTGTCCAACAGTCCTTTGCGAGGAAGATGAAATATCACAGCAGTCATCCTGCTGCAAAGCGGATAACTGAGGCCTTGGCATCCTGGGTGGTGAGAAACGTGGTTCCGGTATCCATCATTACTGCAGAGCCAACTAGAGACTTGTTGGAGGTACTGTGTCCCCGGTACCAAATACCATCTAGGTTCCATTTCTCTAGGCAGGCGATACCGAAAATGTACACAGACCTCAGAAAAAGAGTCACCAGTGTCCTAAAAAATGCAGCTGTACCCAATGTCCACTTAACCACGGACATGTGGACAAGTGGAGCAGGGCAGGGTCAGGACTATATGACTGTGACAGCCCACTGGGTAGATGTATGGACTCCCGCCGCAAGAACAGCAGCGGCGGCACCAGTAGCAGCATCTCGCAAAACGCCAACTCTTTCCTAGGCAGGCTACGCTTTGTATCACCGGTTTCCAGAATACGCACACAGCTGAAAACCTCTTACGGCAACTGAGGAAGATCATCGCGGAATGGCTTACCCCAATTGGACTCTCCTGTGGATTTGTGGCATCGGACAACGCCAGCAATATTGTGTGTGCATTAAATCTGGGCAAATTCCAGCACGTCCCATGTTTTGCACATACCTTGAATTTGGTGGCGCAGAATTTTTTTAAAAACGACAGGGGCGTGCAAGAGATGCTGTCGGTGGCCAGAAGAATTGTGGGACACTTTCGGCGTACAGGCACCACGTACAGAAGACTGGAGCAACACCAAAAACGCCTGAACCTGCCCTGCCATCATCTGAAGCAAGAAGTGGTAACGAGGTGGAATTCAACCCTATATATGCTTCAGAGGTTGGAGGAGCAGCAAAAGGCCATTCAAGCCTATACAATTCAGCACGATATAGGAGGTGGAATGCACCTGTCTCAAGCGCAGTGGAGAATGATTTCAACGTTGTGCAAGGTTCTGCTGCCCTTTGAACTTGCCACACGTGAAGTCAGTTCAGACACTGCCAGCCTGAGTCAGGTCATTTCCCTCATCAGGCTTTTGCAGAAGAAGCTGGAGACATTGAAGGAGGAGCTAACACGGAGCGATTCCGCTAGGCATGTGGGACTTGTGGATGGAGCCCTTAATTCGCTTAACAAGGATTCACGGGTGGTCAATCTGTTGAAATCAGAGCACTACATTTTGGCCACCGTGCTCGATCCTAGATTTAAAACCTACCTTGGATCTCTCTTTCCGGCAGACACAAGTCTGCTGGGGTTCAAAGACCTGCTGGTGAGAAAATTGTCAAGTCAAGCGGAACGCGACCTGTCAACATCTCCTCCTTCACATTCTCCCGCAACTGGGGGTGCGAGGAAAAGGCTCAGAATTCCGAGCCCACCCGCTGGCGGTGATGCAGGGCAGTCTGGAGCGACTGCTGATGCTGACATCTGGTCCGGACTGAAGGACCTGTCAACGATTACGGACATGTCGTCTACTGTCACTGCATATGATTCTCTCCCCATTGAAAGAATGGTGGAGGATTATATGAGTGACCGCATCCAAGTAGGCACGTCACACAGTCCGTACTTATACTGGCAGGAAAAAGAGGCAATTTGGAGGCCCTTGCACAAACTGGCTTTATTCTACCTAAGTTGCCCTCCCACAAGTGTGTACTCCGAAAGAGTGTTTAGTGCCGCCGCTCACCTTGTCAGCAATCGGCGTACGAGGTTACTTCCAGAAAATGTGGAGAAGATGATGTTCATTAAAATGAATTATAATCAATTCCTCCGTGGAGACATTGACCAGCAGCAATTGCCTCCACAAAGTACACAGGGAGCTGAGATGGTGGATTCCAGTGGGGACGAATTGATAATCTGTGAGGAGGGGGATGTACACGGTGATATATCGGAGGATGATGATGAGGTGGACATCTTACCTCTGTAGAGCCAGTTTGTGCAAGGAGAGATTAATTGCTTCTTTTTTGATGGGGGTCCAAACCAACCCGTCATTTCAGTCACAGTCGTGTGGCAGACCCTGTCACTGAAATGATGGGTTGGTTAAAGTGTGCATGTCCTGTTTATACAACATAAGGGTGGGTGGGAGGGCCCAAGGACAATTCCATCTTGCACCTCTTTTTTCTTTAATTTTTCTTTGCGTCATGTGCTGTTTGGGGAGTGTTTTTTGGAAGGGCCATCCTGCGTGACACTGCAGTGCCACTCCTAGATGGGCCAGGTGTTTGTGTCGGCCACTAGGGTCGCTTATCTTACTCACACAGCTACCTCATTGCGCCTCTTTTTTTCTTTGCGTCATGTGCTGTTTGGGGAGTGTTTTTTGGAAGGGCCATCCTGCGTGACACTGCAGTGCCACTCCTAGATGGGCCCGGTGTTTGTGTCGGCCACTAGGATCGCTTATCTTACTCACACAGCTACCTCATTGCGCCTCTTTTTTTCTTTGCGTCATGTGCTGTTTGGGGAGTGTTTTTTGGAAGGGCCATCCTGCGTGACACTGCAGTGCCACTCCTAGATGGGCCCGGTGTTTGTGTCGGCCACTAGGGTCACTTATCTTACTCACACAGCTACCTCATTGCGCCTCTTTTTTTCTTTGCGTCATGTGCTGTTTGGGGAGTGTTTTTTGGAAGGGCCATCCTGCGTGACACTGCAGTGCCACTCCTAGATGGGCCAGGTGTTTGTGTCGGCCACTAGGGTCGCTTAGCTTACTCACACAGCTACCTCATTGCGCCTCTTTTTTTCTTTGCGTCATGTGCTGTTTGGGGAGTGTTTTTTGGAAGGGCCATCCTGCGTGACACTGCAGTGCCACTCCTAGATGGGCCCGGTGTTTGTGTCGGCCACTAGGGTCGCTTATCTTACTCACACAGCTACCTCATTGCGCCTCTTTTTTTCTTTGCGTCATGTGCTGTTTGGGGAGTGTTTTTTGGAAGGGCCATCCTGCGTGACACTGCAGTGCCACTCCTAGATGGGCCCGGTGTTTGTGTCGGCCACTAGAGTCGCTTAGCTTAGTCATCCAGCGACCTCGGTGCAAATTTTAGGACTAAAAATAATATTGTGAGGTGTGAGGTATTCAGAATAGACTGAAAATGAGTGGAAATTATGGTTTTTGAGGTTAATAATACTTTGGGATCAAAATGACCCCCAAATTCTATGATTTAAGCTGTTTTTTAGTGTTTTTTGAAAAAAAACACCTGAATCCAAAACACACCCGAATCCGACAAAAAAAATTTGGTGAGGTTTTGCCAAAACGCGGTCGAACCCAAAACACGGCCGCGGAACCGAACCCAAAACCAAAACACAAAACCCGAAAAATTTCAAGTGCACATCTCTAAAACCTACTAGAGCATACAACGTTCACCCCCTTCTTTTTCAGCTTCTTCCTCCTGCCTTTACTCACTGCCTGAAAAGATGCTTCCCCCCTTTCGACCTGGACTTTCCCTACCCCACCAGCTTCTAGTTTCCTCAACATATCCTGATGCTGTAAAGCAACCACCATGTTATCCTCATGACTGGGCCTGATTTCTAGTGCCTCCTCAACCACCCCTGCATCATGATTATGCAATGCTTTAGGGCACCGACTATAGGGATGGCCATCCGCTCCTCAGAGATTGCACCTCACCTTATTACACTCACGGGACCCGTGCCCCATCTGGCCACACAAAGCACATTTAACAACCGTACAATCATTACTAAGGTGGCGAAAGTCACCACACTTGTGACAAGTTCTGGGCTGCCCAGGATAGAAGCACTGAAGCCGGTCACGGCCAATATAAGCAGCAGATGGTATGTGCTTAGTCTCAGCACCTACCTGGTGCAACCTCACAAAGGTCGAATAGGCACCACCCCAGACCCCCTTAGTGTAATCAAATTTCTCAAGTGGGAACAACACTGTGCAGGACCTGGACAACCAATATACGATATCCGCAGACGGTAGTGACTCATTGTGCACCAGAACAGTAATCTTTACCCTATCCTGCCTGGTGATGGTGTTGGTTTTAAAATGGCTGTACGGCTCCTTGGTCTTGTTCTTCTCCCATTGGGAGCCAAAAGCTTGCAAGCCATTCAGGGACAGGAAGCTCAGATCCAAGTCAGGAGTTCTCACCGGATGGATGCACGCAAAAAGGTCTGCGGCCCTAAAACCCAGCGAGAATACTATATCCAAGAACTCCGACTTTGAAGGAGCCTCCCCTTCCCCTACCCATCTAAACTGAACCACATTACGCTTTTTTATAGGCTGACCCCCACTTACCCCAAGCTGAGGACCAGTACTAGCCCAACCAGAACCCTCCAAAGTTTTGGCATATGAACCAGATCCTGGTCTAACCACAGGAGAGATTACAGGGAGACCCTTGGGTGCTTGAACATTTACCTCCTTACTGACCTCTATACCCGCACTACCAGCCCCACCAGCCATCCTAGTTTGGTTTGCCTGGATCAAGCCTACGGCCGCTAAAGCCCTCACAGGCATATCCATATCTCCGTAAACTGTTTCTACTAGTGTAGTCTCCTCAGGGGTTAAGCTGCTTTTATCAACTGCCAGCAGTCATTGGGCCAATCTTTGCCCAGTTTTTAATATGGCTTCATACTCCGGAATTCCCATTGATGCAGTTAATGATGTCTCTCGTGATGTCACATATGATGCGTCTTTGGCCCCGCCCCCCTCAGCCACCACAGCGACTAAGCCAGAGCCAGTCGCTGCTGGCTTACAGGGAGAGCCAGCCTCAGCATCTACCACGGCCCGCGCCGTCCCCATATCCGCAGCTTCAGAGACAAGTGCATCGGGAGCAAGTCCACAGGAAGCAGTAGCAGCCACCAGAGCTCCGGCACCCGCCGTCACCCCCCGGCAGCCACCATGCCCCCTGCACTGCCACCACCCAGCACTCTCTCTGGGAGAGACGCCTCCCCCTCATGGAAAGCACAGGATGACGTCATCGCAGGGTTCCCCTCGGTATCCACGGCACCAGACGCAATCCCAGAGGTTTCACCTCCATCATGGCCCACGATATCCACCACTTCTTCCGCAGTCTGGCTGCCCACTTCCATGTCTTCCACTGGAACTATGAGCCCAGATGCCGCCACAGAACCCGCCGGGACCAGGCCGCCATCACATCCGCCATCTTGTCCTGGTATGGACTCTAGCAGTGCTTTTTCCTTTTGCAATAGAGCCTGATCCTGCAACAGTTTAATCCTCTTTTTAACTGCAGCCAAAGTGTCATTCAGCTCCCAAAGTTCATCTTTCAGGGCAACTCTCTCCCATCTGCTGCTACAGTTACGCCTTCTTTTTTTATAAGTAATGCGGGAGTATATACGGTTCTGCTCCATTCTTAATTCCTCTAGACCACAGGTTCTCAAACTCGGTCCTCAGGACCCCACACAGTGCATGTTTTGCAGGTCTCCTCACAGAATCGCAAGTGAAATAATTAGCTCCACCTGTGGACCTTTTAAAATGGGTCAGTGAGTAATTAATACACCTGTGCACTTGCTGGGTTACCTGCAAAACATGCACTGTGTGGGGTCCTGAGGACCGAGTTTGAGAACCTCTGCTCTAGACTCATATTCATGTATTTATCACTAGAGCAGTGGTTCTCAAACTCAGTCCTCAGGACCCCACACAGTGCATGTTTTGCAGGTAACCCAGCAGGTGTACAGGTGTATTAATTACTCACTGACACATTTTAAAAGGTCCACAGGTGGAGCTAATTATTTCACTTGTGATTCTGTGAGGAGACCTGCAAAACATGTACTGTGTGGGGTCCTGAGGACCGAGTTTGAGAACCTGTGCACTAGAGGATGTTGAATCCTCCAGGCTGCAATCAGAAACCTCAGCATCTCCACCTGCAGCACTAACCCCCGCCCCACCACAGGCAAGTTCATTCACCTTATCACCTCCCTGGGTTACCTCACCCAGAGAGCCGGCATCCTGCGGTTTGGGGGTCTCCAGTTGGGGATCCTGTTCCATCACCGGACCCACAATCACTGGAAATGCTGTACTGTCCAAATCCTCCAGCAATGAGGCTTCCACTGCAATCGGTAGGTCAGAATTCCCAGGGCCTCCCTCAGGCCTTGCAGCCTGGGACTCTCCGTCATCCTCCTCCCCAGGAGGATCCATCCTCCCCTGGGAGGCTCCCAGGGGAAACACTGCAGGCTTTTAAGAAGAACCAGGGCCTAGGAGCTATACACTGTGCACCTGTGTAGAATGCTCACATGTATATACCACTGCACCTGTGTTTAACGCCCACATGTATATACTGCTGCACCTGTGTATAATGCCCACATGTATATACTACAGTATCTGTGTATAATGCCCACATGTATATACTGCTGCATCTGTGTATAATGCCCACATGTATATACTTCTGTATCTGTGTTTAACGCCCACATGTATATACTGCTGCACCTGTGTATACTGCCCACTTGTATATACTGCTACACCTGTGTATACTGCCTACGTGTATATATGCTGCACCTGTGTATAATGCCCACATGTATATACTGCTGCACCTGTGTATAATGCCCACATGTATATACCACTGCACCTGTGTATAATGCCCACATGTATATACTGTTGCACCTGTGTATAATGCCCACATGTATATACTGCTGCACCTGTGTTTAATCCCCACATGTATATACTGCTGCATCTGTGTATAATGCCCAAATGTATATACTGCTACACCTGTGTATACTGCCCACATGTATATACTGCGGAACCTATGTGTAATCCCTACATGTATATACTTTGCACCTGTGTATAATGCCCACTTGTATATACTGCTGCACCTGCGTACAATGCCAACATGTATATACTGCTGCACCTGCGTACAATGCCAACATGTATATACTGCTGCCCCTGTGTATAATGCCCACATGTATTTATACTGCTGCACCTGTGTATAATGCCCACATGAACCCTTTGGCTCATATATATTGTGTATATCTGGCTCTGGTAGTAGCCAATGCCTCCTGAGCTATTTACCTCACCGCACGTCATTGGTAAGTAACACAGTTGCTGGGGAATGTAGCTTGTTACAGAAGTGACCTCTGTGGCTTCATGTGTGCTAAACAGCCCCTCTCGGTGCACCAGGTCTCGGGTGACTTGGAGCACTGAGAGTCTTTCTCACTGAAAATGTGACTCTTATTTGCATAAAATAAACAAATGGAAGGGAAAAAACTACTTTGCTAGACTGCGCTGATCAATTTAGCGTGTGACATTTGTACACCTGTGTGAGTCTGAATCTGCGTATAAAGTGCCGCAATGCAGAGAGCTCAGATCTTTCTCAAGCCAAATTCCATTGTGCTTCACCTGTGACTTTGCACGTGTTTAAACTAATTCCGGAGCAGTTAAAGTCGCAGCCCGGCGTCTCTAGCACTACGTGAGTGACGCTTCTCTGAGTGGCCATGAAGAAGATACAACATTTAAATAAAAAGATAGTTTGACGCACTTTTCGGAGCTTCATATCCGCGCTGGGCGCCTTGCACCGTATAAACACTAGATGTATGAGAACACATTTGTACTGTTACAACAACAATGCTTTTCCCAGACCCTCACAAGTGGTCCTTGAGTAATACATAATGCTTTACCCTCCCAGGCATCCCACGGTAAACTATCATGTTATCCTAGATGTATAAATTGGAAATAATGTGACACATTTACAGAAAATGCCATTCTCGCTGCAATGGAAACCAAGACAGAGAGTTCATGTTTCTTATGTATGCAAATGTAACCAGACTTCCAGCTTGCTTAATGTCCCAATGCAGATAATGGATTCACACGCTGAGCTCAGTAAGCCACAACTGACAGCTCCCCCCTCCCCCCTAGCAAGAGATACCAAGCCCCCAGGGACCCTGGCTGGCTCAATCTCCACAGTGGCTATAAAAGGATATATCCCCATCATCATGATACTACTAATTCTCTATAACGCAGCGTACGGGCTGGTAACATCTCTATATGCAGTGTGGCATCTCAGGTTGCATACTAAGATAGAAAAAGTTCCTAAACTTCCCTCCACTTCTGCCTGCACAAATAGAAATAATTACCTCTAAAAACATAACAATTTGTCTACGGAGGCCCATTCATTCCTTTAAGAGCTCCATTTTCCCCTAAAAGGCACTTGATTGCAACTTTAACGATTCAACATTTATGCCTCAACAATTTTGTTTTTGTGTTAGGCCATTACACTTATTTATAGTGGATTGGGTGAAAGAAGTGCTACGCGGAATGTGTTTGCCTTTCATTTTCCTGTATGCCTCCGGGTTCCGTCATCTGTTTGTTTCTTTTTTTTTTTTTGCTCTTTCCATGGCAATATTTACACAATTAGAGATTTTATGCATCAATTAGTGCCCCCCCCTAATCTCTTCTTCGCTCGCATATTACGCGGGAACACTCTGATATGTTTTGTGCATTCACTCTCTAGAAGTTCTTCAACCTAAAACCAACTACGAGGAAATAAACAAGCGTGGAATGGTAATGAGTGGAATATTACCTCCGGAAGTGCATACTGTATGTCGTTAACATGCCATTTGCATGTCATTTAAGAGACTTTAAGACATATTTATTTTTAAAATGTCAGTTTTGATCAATAAATATAATAAACAATGTTACATAACAGTAATGTGTAAATGACAAACATTGATATATGCGTTTAACTTTATTATTTAAACCATTAATATGATTTATGAATCATTTATCTGAAAATAAAACTATTGGCCCAACACTGCAAATCATCCCATAGTTGAAGCCAAGGAAGCCTGTCCATCTTTACAGAAAGTTAACAAATATATGTCCTGGATTGCCGTTTGGATGAAATATCACATTTTAAATATTAAAATCTAATATTCCACTCAAACAACAATATCAGTATTTTGACTACGCTGATATTTTACTTTATCAGGCGACAAGTGCACTTAGCCTATATGGGAACAGCTATGTGTACTCTACGTATTACAGCTGCAGAAATGAGTTCACAGTCATGGATAGAATTTCTGGAACTGGATTTGTAGAGATTCGTGCAAATAAGTCCTTCATCCATAGATGCAGGTGTGGAATAAGGGGTAAGGCTGACCCTAGGTACCACAGTACTGTATTGGGTGTTCTTAATGAGCGCTTAATCGAATTTTATTTTATTTTCATTATATATAACATCCAGTCTATAAATATATATTACACAGTACTTACCTGTATGCTAAATCCTTATATTAGGGGCTGTTCCGAAGCCTCCCAACATTAAGGCATCCCCAACTGCACGCCTAACTAACCACAGTGAGCTTCCTGACCTTTAACCCCCCGACCGGTTGCAAAATGGAAAAAAAAATGGAACCACCCAGCCTCAAAGCAACCCTATCCAACCAGCAGCCTGCCAGTGCTCTAATTCATAGGAGCTTGCAGTGCGCCCCAGAAAGTAGTGACCCTAGGCATGTGTCACACAAGTCTAGTAGGAAACCCAATCAGCATGTATGGTGGAGGAATAGAGGAAGACTAAGAAGGTGCATGGTGTTAACTTCTACTGGGCCGTCTTAACAGTAGTGTAGGACCCTGGGCACAGCAATGTGCTGGGCCCCCTACCCATCCTTCAGAGGAAGGGGTGGGGGGTGCTATCAGCAGAAGCTTTGATGTCCTGCAGGTGGTAAGGGGATGCTCTATCTTCTGCTCAGCATGTAGGACCTGGAGCAGTACTTTCTGCTAATTACGCCTTTGCTGCACAGATGGGGCTAAACTGTAGAAGGGGGCATTGGGCTGAATGAAGGGGCCCTGGTACATGACTTCCAGGGTGGTAGGGGGTGTTTAATACGTAAGGGAGGGGTGGATAGTGGAGTGGGCTTAATATTTATGATTTTTTTTGGTGGGAGGGCAGCTTGCTTGACTGCTGATATCTCAAGTTCCTGAAAATATATTTCTTAGCTTTAAATTGGATAAAAAAAACTAAAGAGTCCCACCTTTCAGATGGTTCTGGGGACTTGGGGATCAGAGTTCAGGAGCCAGAGCAATTCACCAACGAAAATCTAAAACTGCATATTAGGCGTGTGGTAGAAGTAATAGAAACAGTGGTGCCAAGAGAGTGGGGAGAGGGTACAAATTACCCGGGCCCAGGAATGATGGAGGGGCCCAGTGAGGGTCCAGTAGGGGCCCAGGCCCCCTCCCCTTTACCTGGCAGCAGCAGCTGCAGCTCTTCTCCTCAGCCCAGCACATGCTGCTGTGTACTGGGCTGTAGTGTGGCCACGGAGGTGCTTAAAATACAATTTTTTTCCAGTATTTTTTTCAAAGGGTAGATGGCCACACCTCGTGTGATTAGACCACGCCCCTTGAAAAGTACCTGGGCCTAGCCCGGCTCTTGACTGCCCTGAATGGAAATGCATTAATGATTAAAAGGATGAAGGTGAAGGAGTGAGATTGAAATGAAGAAAAAGGAAAGGGTGAAAGAAATGGAAGGAGGTATGGGTGAAGGCAGGGCTGTCTTTTTGTATGGGCTCTTGCCCAAGGGCCCCAGGAGTATAAGGGCCTTAGACTGATAGCTGAGGGTCCCCTCTTTCCATGGGTACCTGATTTTTGAAAATCGGCCCTGGGAAACCGGAGATACACTATCTGACTTGAAAGCATTGGTCCCCAACCAAACCTGTTATTTGCTCGTCCCAGTCTAATATCTTGGGTTCTGTATGACTTAGAATATTTCTGAGGGTATAAGTCAAAAGCTACGACTCTCCCCTTTTGGTGGACACTGGCAGCTTGTCTCTACTATGCCCAGAACAAGAGATATCAGCCTTCAAGCAGCTGGTCCCTGCTCCAGCTCCACACGCCTAATATGCAGTTTTAGATTTTCATTGGTGAATTGCATTGGCTCCTAAACTCTGATCCCCAAGTCCCCAGAACCTTCTGAAAGGTGGGACTCTTTAGCTTTTTTATCCCATTCAAAGCTAAGAAATATATTTTCAGGAACTTGAGATATCTGCAGTCAAGCACGCTGCCCTCACACCTGAAAATGATAAATATTAAGCCCACTCCACTATCCACCCCTCCCCTACGTATTAAACACCCCCTACCACCCTGGAAGTCATGTACCAGGACTTCTTTATTCAGCCCAATGCCCCTTCTACAGTTTAGCCCCATCTGTGCAGAAAAGGAGTAATTAGCAGAAATTACTGTTCCAGGTCCTACATGCTGAGCAGAAGATAGAACACCCCCTACCGCCCGTGGGACATCAAAGCTGCGTTGACAGCACACCGCACCCCTACCGGTGGAGGACGGGTAGGGGGCCCAGTGCATTGTTGTGCCCAGGGGCCTACACTGCTGTTAAGATGGCCCTGGGTGAAGGGAAATATGCAGAAGATGGAAGGCTAGATGTAAAAGCTATACATTAACAGGAAGATCTAAGTGAGCATTGCAATTTGCAAATGAATACAACAGTGACCAAAAATTAGATTTATTAGGCACTGATTTTGGGGTATGGGGTAGAATATGGTAAACTACTGTCCATTAAGTTGGAAGTGGGAATTCATTTTATGTTCTATTATGAGTATATCTCTCTATCTGAGTAGCGAGGTTATAAGTGGAATATATTTATGTGAAACTGTGGTAGGAGGAAAATGATAATTGCAAATACTGTGTGGGTGATCATTGTGAGGGTAATGCAGACATACATGTGAGGAGACTATGAGATGAGTTGTATGAGTGGAAGGGATGGGTGACAGTGGAGTTGGACAATAGAGGGAGCAGAGTGGCGTTTAGGTGACATCTGAGCAACGACAACAGATACATAAGTAAAAACCTTAACAATTTCTTACGTAAACACAAGTAAATTGCAAAGAAAATTACCAGATAAAATAGAGCACAAAATAAATAGAGAATTGTATCTGCGCTGGATCGCGATACAATTTGCAATTTATTTTGTGTTATCTTCTATGCTTTATCTTATTCAATTGTTTGAACCTAAATGTCCTCATGGTAAAGTGTTTCTCATGGTTTTCCGTGCAAGTGACAAACCTGAACACAGTAAGTTCACAGCTAAGACAGTGCTCAGTAGAGTTGAAGTGTATGAATTTATTTAGAACCACCTGGATATTTGGGAGGTAACAAACTAAAGATTTGCCTAACTCCACACTTGGGGTAAATGTAATAGGGTGCAAGAAGCCGATGGTGCGGGACTTCGTGCGGAAAAAAAAAACGTATTTTTAAAGCGGCACTTCTTTCCAAAGTTGGTTTTATCTTGTAAACAATTGCCACTTTAAAAATACAGGCATTCTCACATTAAGTCCTACATATCTGACAACTCGCACCCTATTACATCGACCACCGGGATTCTGATTCAAAAATGAGCACAAATGCCGGCATAGCGGTGATTTTGTACGCAGCAGCTGGGAATACATATGCAAATGTTGCAGCCGCTGGTATTTGCATTGAGATGCTCCCATTGGCTCACTGACTATTGCCCGTACCTCCTGTGTCAGACACACTAGCCTGAAGGGCGGAACCGCCGCTGGTCCCCGATGAGCTTGCTGTACCTGCTGACTCCAGGCGATGTTGGGCAGTGTTTGGTCTTGTTGTTTTGCTCGGCACCCTCTTAGTTTTGGACAGCGATGCAGGCCTGGTTTCACAACCGCCACTGATCCACATAGAAGGATGAAGTCTAGCAAAGTCTTGCGAGTACTGTGAAGCTCCATTATAAATTGCACTACCCCTATAACAGGTGCAGTTTCTCCATCTGACCATGGCGTCTTGTGCGAACGGCTGTGCGTCTCTGGACACAACCGCTTTCAGCAACACGCTCATGTCTGCTTAGTCACACCCCCTGTTACCTACCAGGAACGCCCACTGATATTCTCAAATCCTGCATCCAAATCTGTGCTGCGTCTCCATGTAGTGACAATCGGGATGCAGGCACTGTATGACTCAGACGCAATGCGCAGACCTAACATTTGCACTGCCTCTACCTCTGAATCATGTCCTATGTGTTCCAAGTGATGCTGACGTTTGCTCACCTCTATGAGTGGTTAAAACAAAGGTATCTGAGAGCCAGACACAAACTTCCATTCTTCTTACTCCCTATATAATAGATATCAGGTGGGTTATGTACATTTGTAATTAACTTATGATTTGAATATTAATCTACCCTAGGCCTCGGGTGATGCTTAAGCCAGGGTCCCCAACGCCAAAAACATTTTTAATTCTTTATCACTTAAATAAAAGTAACAGTTATCATTTTGTTCATTACATATTTCCAAGGGAACATTTTTGAATTTAAAATGTCTAATGGCACACATAAAGTTTTTATGTTCATGTGATTTAATATATGCAGTCAGGCTTGGTTGGACTGGCCCACGGGTACAGGGGAAACCCTTGGTGGGGCCCGCCTCCTCCTCTAGGGATCAGGTTCCAAACTGTGCAGTTGAATTATACATTATACATTTGTTGCCTTATAATGCACAGGACTATGGGGGTCATTCCGAGTTGTTCGCTCTGCATTTTTTTCTCGCAACGGAGCGATTAGTCGCTAATATGCATGCGCAATGTCCGCAGTGCGACTGCGCCAAGTAAATTTGCTATGCAGTTAGGTATTTTACTCACGGCATTACGAGGTTTTTTCTTTGTTCTGGTGATCGTAATGTGATTGACAGTAAGTGGGTGTTTCTGGGGGGAAACAGGCCGTTTTATGGGTGTGTGCGTAAAAACGCTACCGTTTCTGGGAAAAATGCGGGAGTGGCTGGAGAAACGGAGGAGTGTCTGGGCGAACGCTGGGTGTGTTTGTGACGTCAAACCAGGAACTACAAGCACTGAACTGATCGCAGATGCCGAGTAAGTGTGGAGCTACTCAGAAACTGCTAAGAAGTGTCTATTCGCTATTCTGCTAATCTTTCGTTCGCAATTTTGATAAGCTAAGATTCACTCCCAGTAGGCGGCGGCTTAGCGTGTGCAAAGCTGCTAAAAGCAGCTTGCGAGCGAACAACTCGGAATGACCCCCAATGTTGTTTTCTCTACAGTGCATTCCTGGTATTAATCAAGAGGCCCAGACCATGCACTCTCTAATAGTTAACCAAGCCTCTGTGGCAGCTGGCCCTATCCCCAAACATGGTTCCCTACTATTACATTCCACCGGTGGGTCCTTCCTGTCTGACACTGTGGGGGTAATTCAGAGTTGATCGCAGCAGAAAATTTGTTAGCAGTTGGGCAATACCATGTGCACTGCAGGTGGGGCAGATGTAACATGTGCAGAGAGAGTTAGATTTGGGTGGGTTATATTGTTTCTGTGCAGGGTAAATACTGGCTGCTTTATTTTTACACTGCAATTTAGATTTCAGTTTGAACACACCCAAATCTAACTCTCTCTGGACATGTTACATCTGCCCCCCCCCCCCCCCTGCAGTGCACATGGTTTTGCCCAACTGCTAACAAATTTGCTGCTGCGATCAACTCTGAATTAGGCCCTGTATGCAGTAATCTTACATATTTTGCAGTGAAGAGCAGTAGTGTCATTCCAAAGTCATTGGAATACAAAGTTCCCCAACTCATGCACTGATTTTAGGAGTGATAATTCTACGCCCACCTTGGACTCTGCTGCTCTACCACCTAAAGCTCCTCTATTGCAGTCCAACACTGGAGCCTGCTTGCAGTCAGAAATGCAGGTAACATACTTTCCTATATTATAGAAATACTGTCAATATTAAACCTCCAATGATAAACTGAACTTAGCTCTAAGTATTTGCACAATAGAAAAATTGCAGGGAAAGTTTAGCTCCAGAATTCAAAGACCTATATCCACCAAAATGTAGGATCATCATTACTAATGTAGACAGCAGAATCTACAGCCAAGGACACATAGAAGAGAGTATTGACTGCATAGGAGAGGAAAGAGTTAAACATCTGGGGAGGAGTGGACCTAGCTGTGAGGAAAGTACAGCCTTCTTTAAGGGGAGGGCTTGATATATATAGGGAAGGTGAAGCCATTTTAAGTCTCTTGGTGATCTGGTTTGGTGAGTGCTGCAGTGCCAGCAAAACATTTGTTTTATTTGGTATTCCTGCTGTTCACAGAGATATACTGCCTCCTTATTGTGCTCTCCTCTCCAGTAGCCCAGGGTG
Source organism: Pseudophryne corroboree (assembly GCF_028390025.1). Classification (NCBI taxonomy): domain Eukaryota; kingdom Metazoa; phylum Chordata; class Amphibia; order Anura; family Myobatrachidae; genus Pseudophryne; species Pseudophryne corroboree. The sequence continues at coordinate 465,337,073 of NC_086451.1, read as the reverse complement.
TCCCTTGCTTTTTTGATTCAAAGGCTGCTGATATGTCCTCTCGCCCCCAGCGCATGCTAAGGGCCCCGGCTCGGTTCCGTGGGTCGGACGGACGAGCGGGCCCTGAGGCGGCGGCGGGCGGTGGGGGGGACGGGGCTCCGTCCCCTAGGGCCTCATCAGATGCCCCCTCAGGCAACGATGGCGGGGCCCGGGCGGACTCGTCGCCGGGTGCCGAGTCGGACACTCCAGCCAGACGAGGGCGGCGTGGGGGACCAGGGGTCCCTGCAGGCCGCTCGAGTGTCGGCGGGCGGCGGCCGTCCCCGCCGGGAGCCGCCGAGCCCGGTCTCATGGCGGGCGCCCGCGGGCGCGCGCGCGTGCGCGCGGCGGGGGGCACCAGGGTACAACAGAGGCAGTCTCTCCTTCCCCGCCGCGGTCGGCTGTTCGGGCCGGGCGGGGGGTGAGGAGGTTGCAGGGAGCTGGCGGTCGCCGCGCGGGGACTAGTCAGGAGCCTCGCGCGGCGGCCGGGCAAGAGGAGCAGTCCGGGAGGCAGCTGGCGGGTGGACGTGGGGCGCGCGCTCGCGGAGCGCGCGCGCCCACGCTCGCTCCGGGCGCCAGCAGAACACACAGCAACCTCGTCTTCTCCCCGGATGCCGGAGTCCGGCCGGGGGAGAGGCAGGTTGAGGGGGGGGGCATCGTGTGCCTCAGGGAGGCAGCGCTGGGGGCATGTTTAGAAATATGAATGAAGGGGACACAGCAGGAGCAACAAGGGGTGGCCGCCAACATCATCCGGGTGCACCCTCCGCTGGTCAGGTGACACGCGGGGGAGCACGCGCAGGGGGGCAGCAGGTCCCTGTCACCGTCGCCGGACGCGGCGGGGCCCGCGGCAGGAGGGGTGACAGAGAATGGGTCAGCGGCCGCAGGGCCGCGGCCCGGGCAGCTGTACACGTCAGCGGGTCCTCCCCTGGATCAGGGGATTCTTCTCCTTCCCTGGATAGCGAAGGGGAAGGATCGGAGAGGGAGAGCCTCTGGGCCGGCCGGGGGGCTCTTGCCTTCGGGTTGGAACATGAGGGGCGGGACCCCCGGGCGCGTCGGGCGGTCAGGGGGCGCGGGCTCGCGCCCAACCAAGGACCGGTCGTCCTTTGGGCGGCGTTTCCGGGGGTCGTGCCGCATGGGATCCTCCTGGGGCCATAGCGTCGGCACTGGCCACGGTGGTGCAGGCTCTTGGGCCATTAGCTGCAGTGGCCTCCCCCAGGACAACGGCGGATTCCGGCCAAGCTGCAGGGCGCAGGGGGTCAGACAAGGTCAGGTCATCAGCGGCGCAGCGAGTGGCAAGAGCCTGCCGAGAGCTGGGGGCTGCCGCGGCGGAGCTGGAGCTAGGGCCAGACCGCGAGCGGCATGGAGGCACGGGCCCTGCGCATTCCACACGGGGTGCCCGGCGTGCGCCGCATGCGCGGGCCGGGCCCTCTTTTGTTTTGTCTTCCACAGAGGACCAAGGTGAAAGGGACTCGGCAGACTTTGCGGTGGACGAGGATTGGAATGAAGACGACGAACAATCTGAGTCGGAGAGGTCGACGGCATCCGGTGAGTTGGTGCAGTCTTTTTCAAATTCCACCGCGAGCTCGAGTTCGCGTAGCTCTTCGTCCTCCTCCTCATCCTCCTCTTTGGCGTCACAAGCGTCCGAAGCTGATAGCACTGCTAGGGCAAGGAAGGAGGCCGAGAAACTTGCCAAAAGAGCGGCTAAGCAACAGAAGAGGCGTAAGCGGCGCAGGCTAATTAGTGAAGAGGAGCGTAGGGCTAAGAAGAGGCGAGATCTGCCGGGGGTAGTGCGCTGTGAGTACACCGCAGTTATGCGGGGCCTGCGAGATAGCTGCCGCAAAAAGATACGTAGAGGTGACTTTGTGGACTTATTTGGTTTGACTAAGGCCATGAAGAAGGATTACAAGGCGGCGGCCGCTACGAAGGGCATGGGAGCAGAAGCTTTCAGGTCGTTTGATAACTGGCTGGCCGGTTTTTGGGTGTTTGCGGCGTGCTATTTGGAGGACAGGCCGGAAGAGCACATGAATATCATCCGGTACCTTCATCTCGTGCACGACATGCAGCGCACATCCTCGGGTTCGGAATGGCGGCGTTATGACCAAGAGTTTAGGGAGAAGCAGGACGGGTTACGGGTCATGGACTTTGGGTTCAAAGACGTGGAGGTCTGGCTCAAAGTGACCCGGGCATCCCAGCGGGAGGATGAGACCCAGAAACAGGTAACGGGGGGGCGCCGCGGGGGGTCGTCAGCGCAGGGGGCGGGCGCGGACGGGGGATTTGCCAAGACAGGCGGATTGGCCGTTCGCACGGGCGGGCGGTCTGCCCCTCGGGGAAAATGCTTCGCTTTTAACAGCGGAGCATGTTCATTTGGCAAACAGTGCCGTTTTCGCCACTCTTGCCAGCAGTGCGGTGGAACCCACCCAGCCTCCTCTTGTTTCAAAGGGGGACGACAGGGCAATCGGGGGAAACAACCCTACCCTAAGCAGGCCGCGAGCGGGACCGCTCAGCAAAGCACCAACGCCAGTTAAGTTGGAAACTATGGGTAAATGGTTGGGTCTTTATCCTAATAAAAGGGATGCAAAGTTTTTGTTAGACGGTTTTAAGTTCGGTTTCCGCTTGCCTGTTGCAAGCGAAGTGTTCGTGCGTGCGCACAAGAACCTTCAATCCGCCCGAGCCTTGCCGACTGTGTTACGGGAAAAAGTGGATAAGGAGGTCAGGTTGGGCAGGATGGAAGGGCCGTTTAGGTCGCCCCCGGTGGATGACTTGGTCATTTCCCCGGTGGGGGTGGTACCGAAGAAGACTCCGGGCGCCTTCCGGCTCATTCAGCATCTTTCTTATCCGCCAGGGGCATCGGTCAATGACGCAATACCACCGGCTCATTGCTCGGTGGTGTATCAGTCGTTTGACGAGGCGCTAGGGATGGTCCGCAGCTACGGGAGCGGGGCCCTCATGGCTAAGATTGATGTTGAGTCAGCTTTTAGATTGCTGCCAATGCATCCGGACTCATTTCGTTTTATGGGTTTCCGGATTGGGGCGGAGTATTTCATCGACAAATGTCTGCCGATGGGATGTTCCGTTTCATGCTCGTTTTTCGAGCGCTTTAGCACTTTTCTTCATTGGTGCGTGGAGTCTGCGTCAGGCGGTCACGGGGTGGCACATTACCTCGATGATTTCCTTTGCGCGGGGCTACTGGCACAAGATGCGGCGACTTGCTGTTTAGCATACGAGCCCTTTTTTACCACTTCGGTGTTCCGGTAGCCAGGGATAAAACGGAGGGTCCGGCCTCCTGTCTATCATTTTTGGGGATTGAAATTGACACCGTGGCGGGAGAATGTCGCCTACCCCAGGACAAAGTGTCAAAGCTCCGCGAAATTATTTGCCGTTTCAACGGCTCGCGTAAAGTCACGCTGCGGCAAGCTCAGTCCTTGCTGGGCATGCTGAACTTTGCTTGTCGGGTGATACCGATGGGCAGGGTTTTCTGCCGGAAGCTCGAAAGGGCTACAGCAGGGTGTGCCAGGCCGCATCATTTCGTTCGATTGTCCTCTGAGTTAAAAAGGGATTTGGCCGTCTGGGCTTCATTCCTGGAGGATTTCAACGGGGTGAGCATTTGGCAGGCGCCAGCCGTTGACAGCGAGAGTTTGCAGCTTTTTACCGATGCTGCAGGTTCCTCTGGATTCGGCTGTTTTCTGGAGGGATCGTGGTGTGCGGCATCTTGGCCGGCGAATTGGCATAGCGAAGGTCTTACAAGGGATCTGGTGCTGCTGGAGCTTTTTCCCATTATGGTAGCGCTGGAAGTTTGGGGCGATCGGTTGGCTAACCGCAGCATAGTGTTCAGGTGCGATAATCTGGGCGTAGTACATGCGATTAATAACCAAAGGGCGAAATCGCTGGTTGTACTACGGGTTCTTGGGCAATTGCTTTTGACTTGCTTGCGCAGGAACCTATGGTTCCGGGCGCAGCACGTGCCCGGGTTGGAAAACGAAATTGCAGACGCGTTGTCGCGTGGACAGTGGGAGAGATTTTGGGGTTTGGCACCTGAGGCCGAAGAACAAGGTTTTCACTGTCCCGGTTATGTTTGGCAGGTGATCGGACCGGACTGGAGGGTTTAGCGTTGCGGTCAATCGCGCCGGCAACGCTCAAGGCGTACGGACAAGCTTGGAGCGAATGGGAGGAGTTTGTCCGGGGGCGGCAGCATCAAGGTAAGAGCAGGCATCGGCTGATGCTTTCTTTTATGTGGCAGCTCTACGTCTCCGGTAGGTCACGAGCAGTGGTTTCTCGGTATTTGGCAGGCATTTCGTTTTTCTGCAAGCTGCGAGGCGTCCCTGACGTAACAAAAAGCGAAGTTCTGCGGAAGGCAATGAAAGGGTGGGCGCGAGTTGCGCCGTCGCCACCAGATAGGAGGCGGCCCATCGATGCGGCATTGTTGCCGGCCGTAATCAAGGCGGTAGGGCGAGTTGCGTCGTCCAGGTTTGAGACGCTTTTGTTTAGTTTGGCGTTCTCAATGGCTTTCCACGGAGCCTTTCGAGTTTCTGAGTTGGTAGCGCCTTCCATAAGAGCAGATTCGCGTATGCTGGTCGAGGACGTGGTAGTGGGTGAGAGGTCCTTGCTGTGCAGGTTACGACGCTCCAAAACGGATCAAGTGGGGAGAGGGCGCTGGGTTACAATGGTTACAGCGCTGGAGGAGAGCGTTTGCCCGGTGAGGCTGGCAATGCAATACGTGGGGGTGCGACCCGTTAAGGAGGGGTCTTGGCTGTTGCATTATGATGGGCTGCCAGTCACGAAATACCAGTTTCGATGGATGCTGAGTCGCTGTTTGGCGGGCCTGGGCCTCCCACCCACTGCTTTCGGTACCCACTCCTTTCGCATAGGCGCAGCGACGTCGGCTGCTGCGGCGGGTTACTCCAGAACGGAAATACAGGCGGTGGGGCGATGGAAATCATCAAGTTATAGACGATATATTCGCCCCGTCGCATGAGAGGTCGGTTTGCGCTTGGTGCTTTGTGTAGATTTGCAATGTATTATGTTGTTACAGTTCTGTGAATTTATGGTGTTGTGCGTCTGTTGGTGTTACCCCCTTTTTTTATCCTACTCAGGGATTAGCTACTCGCCGTTGCTGGCATGAGCCGGCAGCGGGGGTCTGGAGTTATTTGCGATTTTTTGCCTGACTTGACGGACTGAATTCTAATCCATAATTCGGCTAATTTGGTCTAATCAGAGTCCCTCAGCAGGTCTTTACGTTTCATCTCCAGCTGAGTTATTACATGTGTTTCCCATTTTATACCCCCCCCCCCTGTTTTCATTTGTTTATATTTTATTTGATCTTCCCCCTTTGTGTCGTTAATTGCACTGCTAAATTGGCAACGAAACACGGTGCAGTCGGCTAGGCCGTTACTGCTGCAATAGCGAGTCCTAAAGTTTTCTTTTTTGGCAGATCCTTCAGTATAAACAATGAATAAGCCTCTTAGTAATCAATTCTACCCCTCTTTTTCCCTTCAGGATGGTTTGAAGACAGTTTGACCATTTGGGTGGTTGGCCACTCTTACATTTACTGGGCGGCCAGGTTCGTGGCTTCAGAAGGGTCTAAGGCATTGTTTGGAATACAGGGTGTCAGATGGCTTGGCTGGCGCGGAATGATGTGGGGTGAGCTGAGGAGTAGGTTAGTGAGTCAGGCCAGCAAGCATGAGTCCCTAAGGTTTTGGTTGTCCATTTAGGTGGCAACGACTTGGGGAAGAGGACATCCTTGGAGCTGCGGTGGGCCATGATACAGGATCTGGCAAGTGTGACCGCGCAATGGACCAATTGTGTGTTGGTTTTTTCCATGATGGTGCCAAGGTTGTGTTGGAGGGGTGTGGCGGATGGTCGCCAGATTGATGAGGCCCGGAAAAAGGTGAACGGAGCGGTGGCAAAGTGGGTGCTGTCCCACGGTGGGAGGGTGGTTCGCCACCCGAGGATACGGTTCAGAGACAGCCACCTTTTCCGGAGCGATGGAGTACATCTATCCGATGAGGGGATGATGTTTTTTCTGGAGGATCTAGGTTTCGCTTTGCAGGAGTTAGGGTAGGTTTATGGTGGCGGTGCGAAAGACTGTGGGGATGAGTCTTTCGCTGTTGGCGGAAAAGAACGGCAGTTTCGTATTGTAGAGAAAACTGTAGTGTTTTACAGTTGGTTGTGGTTTAGGTGCACTCACCTCCATCGACTTATGGCCGCTTGACCACCCGTCCGGGAAGGCAGCGGCAGGGCACCCAGGAGCGGTGGGTAGTCACTGTGGGGGTTGAGTTGTCACCTATTACCGGTTTATGGTAAGTTTTAGTAAATTTATAGGGTTGAGTTATTTTAAGTTTAATTTAGATTAAGTGAGCCGTTCTTTTGGGCCGCCACCATATGCCAGCTGGAGCGGCATATTAAATTAATCTCTTTATTACAGGTTTCCTAATGGTTAGGGACAAATAAATAGCTAGCAATTTTCTGCCAAAATTCAAGTCTCAGTGTCGTTATTTCTGGTTATGATTATGAATGCTTTACTTTCAAAGAAAGGGGTCCACCAAATATCACTAAGATGTTTAGAAGAGAGTATTGACTGCATAGGAGAGGAAAGAGTTAAACATCTGGGGAGGAGTGGACCTAGCTGTGAGGAAAGTACAGCCTTCTTTAAGGGGAGGGCTTGATATATATAGGGAAGGTGAAGCCATTTTAAGTCTCTTGGTGATCTGGTTTCCCACCCTCCCGCCCTGGTAGTTGGAAATTGTGGCACGTGGTGATTTGGCTCTAAGTTGTTGGCTGTTTTCGTTAGCTATTTATTGGCGGAAAAGAACGGCAGTTTCGTATTGTAGAGAAAACTGTAGTGTTTTACAGTGGTTGTGGTTTAGGTGCACTCACCTCCATCGACTTATGGCCGCTTGACCACCCGTCCGGGAAGGCAGCGGCAGGGCACCCAGGAGCGGTGGGTAGTCACTGTGGGGGTTGAGTTGTCACCTATTACCGGTTTATGGTAAGTTTTAGTAAATTTATAGGGTTGAGTTATTTTAAGTTTAATTTAGATTAAGTGAGCCGTTCTTTTGGGCCGCCACCATATGCCAGCTGGAGCGGCATATTAAATTAATCTCTTTATTACAGGTTTCCTAATGGTTAGGGACAAATAAATAGCTAGCAATTTTCTGCCAAAATTCAAGTCTCAGTGTCGTTATTTCTGGTTATGATTATGAATGCTTTACTTTCAAAGAAAGGGGTCCACCAAATATCACTAAGATGTTTATTGTTTTTCTATTCATAACTAGGAGTTTCCTGTGAAATACCGTTCCAGTAGGGGGAATGAACAGCCCCTCATAAGCTCCTTACATTCATTTATAAAAGGCTGTTACAAAATAATTATTCTGCTATTATGGCGCTACCACTGCATATTTCAGGAAAAATTTCAATTACCGAAAGTGGGAGGCTTGGGTTTCTTATGGGTAGACTATCGGGGGAACCACAAGGCAATATTTAGAAATGATAAATACCAGGTCATATCATAGATAGTTTAATTTGCCGGCTGTCGGGATCCCGGTGGTCAGGATATTGATGCCAGAATTCCGCCAGCCAGCAATGCCGTCAGCCGGAATTCCGGCGCTACAGGACTATTCCCACTTGTGGGTGTCCACAACACCCATAAAGTGGGAATAGATCCTGTGCCAAGCGCAGCGTGTCAACGAGCCCGCAGCACGGCAAACCCAGCGAGCCCACATTGGGGGACTCTGCGTTTTTCCCGCTGCCGGCCGGGATGCCGCTGTCGATATATTGACAGCCGGCATCCTGTCCGCCGGTAAATCATACTGAAT